>NW_027507748.1:53531035-53986035 GCF_037356315.1 Lithobates pipiens
TTATTTTTACAAACTACAGATTGCAATAAATAAACAAAACGTTTTAAAAATGACAACACTGTGATCATCATGTCCTGCACCAAGACATAGCCCAATTTTTTTTTGTCCATTAATGATATATTTAGTTATTGCTCTTAAAAAGTATTGCAGAACTTTGATGAGCACTTTTAGTGAATCTACCAAAAAAAAAAAAAGCCTTTGCACACGCAATTATGGCTGTAATGCCCAGTGCACACAGGCAGTTTGGGCCTTTAGCTTTAAATCCTGGCTTTTTGGGCACCCCAGGAGACTCCAGTGCAGTGTCCAGCCCCAATGACAGCCGCCTGTCAAAATTTATGACAGGCTGAAATATGCAACTACAGGACTCTGTACTGAGCAGGAACTGAGCTTAGGGCTCTGTGCATTCAGGGCCCTAGACCCAAAATCAGGAATTTGCAGCTTGGGATTTGATTAGGATGAATCAAATAGCCCTTTTGCATGTGGCATAAAAGTCATACAGATGAAAAAGGAATAAAAAGTTAGGCAAAACGAATGGCCACTGCCGTGGGAAGGTAAAGACAACACATGGCTTCCACAGAACCCCAGAGATGTAAAAGCTCCATGGTGCATTTTGAAGCACATAATTAGAGCCTTCAATGTGCTTCAAAATAAGGTGGGTTTGGGGCACAGAGCACTGCATCTGGAGCCCACTCTGTTGTGTGGCATAGTGAATGAATTTTCGGTATTTTCACACCAACGTTCCTCCCTGCCAATCAGTGGGCAGGTCAGTGAGACCTGCCTCCCAATTGGCCAAAGCATTAGGGGATCCTATTGGATGCCTAATGCATTGGTGGAAGAGGACACACGGTGGCGGAAGAGAGCCGCCAAGGAGGAGAGCCCCATCACTCCAGGAGAGGAGCGGTAAGTTCCACCGGACTGGCCACAGGGGTGGGGGGGGGGGGGTGTACTGAGCACAAGTGGCTGCATTTGATGGGCACAGTGAGGATGCAATTGATGATGGGGGGGGGGGGTCAGTATTTTTCAGTTAGTTTGTGACCCCCAAAAATTTTGAGCACCAGAAGCCACTGGTCCAGGTATAATTTTATTCCACGTATACTGTCAGGAGTATCAAAAAGGAGGCAGCTAACGTGTTTCAGGGGTCCAAAAAGGCTCCTTTATAGAATATTGATGGCTTACTTACTGAAAGTCCAACAACATGTATACCAAAAAGACACCTCATCTAACCAGAATGTCCAGTTTGCCCAAAACTAAAAACTGTTTACAGGCCCCGACACACTTAAGTCAGCCACAGATGGATCCAATCTCGGCCAGCTCAGCAGGGACCAGCCAAGATTTCATCCACCTATGGACAGGCTGGTTGTGCGGAAGTTGACTCATCAACTGCCGTACAACCAGCCTGATGGCTTTTTGCATGCGATCACTGCCAGCAGTTATAGCCGCCAGCGGTGATCATTGTTTTCTGCCGGCAGAGAAAGCTCAACACAATAGTGCTAGGGAAGGGATTCCCCCATCAACACTTAACACTATGTGCTGATGGAGAAAAACTGAGCAATTTTCTGTTCTTCCACACAAGAAAATTGCATAATCTATGGGCTGCTTTAGTCTCCTCAAGCCGCGAGTTGTGGAGATGATGGGATAGGTAAATCCAGAACTGAACTGCCACACCATATTCTTCAAGTCCATTAGATTGGTTTAAACCAAACATAAGAAGCTATAAAAAGCCAACATGTTTCTGGGGCTATACTCCACCCCTTTCACCAGGGCTGAAACACAACATAAAAAATACCTCTAACAAACACATCAAGGTTATGAAATTATAGGATAGGAACAATGCATTGTTCATACCATATTGACATCATAGTATGTGTAGTTTTTTTCTATATTCAACCTCTTTACCTTGTCTGAACATTATTGTATTTATGATGTTCTGTTCCATTTCACCCCCAATTGTTCACTGCTCACATAATTGTATCACCCTTATTTAAAAAAAAAACAAACACAATAAACAAGAAATTATAGGATGTGATATTATGAGTATAGTAATAAAATCATCGATCACAACCCAGGGTAATTGTGGAAGTCCTTTAATGTGTAGAAGCTGCCAGCCCAATATTCGCGTTCTCTGTAGTTACACCACCATCATACTGTTGGATGACATACTAATTCAACCAAAGTTCAGCACCTTTAGCTCACTCCTTGAAACATCGGGGTGATGGATAAAGTGGGTGCATGCTTTGAGCAGAATTTGTGTGTGTCAGTATGGGTAGCACGTGTGAGCTTGTGTGTAGACCCCACACAGTACAAGAAGCTGTGGGGCCACATCTGTGGCCAGTAAATGCTGTTCTACAATGAGCAGTGAGGGTGCATCAGAATTACGTTTTCTTTGTATAAAAGTACATAGGATGAGTAGGGCATGGGGTAGTAGGGGGCACTGGCTGTACCAAGTGGAAACTTTAGGCAAGGTGGACACAATGGGCAATTATTCTGCTCGTCTCAGAGGATTAGCCAGTTTGTTTATTTTTAGAAACCCCTCAACTTCAGTAACTGTTATTAAAGTTGAAGGTAAAAGTTATTAGAGGTCTACAATGAGAAACCAAAAGAACATCTGAGCAGACTTATATTCTTATGTAAACATTGCACATAAAAAAAAAAAAAAAAAAAGCTAGTGAAGTAGGAAAAATATTCATATTTGGACCTGTAGTGAAGGAATGCTCTATGGCTCGTTCATTCCTAGTACATTGGTCTACTAATAGCAATTGTATGTATTATACAGTAGTATCTCATTGGTCTACTAATAGCAATTGTATGTATTATACAGTAGTATCTCTATGTGCCATCTTCACACCAAAGCATTGCGTTGGTGTACACGGAGGGAAAGAAAAGAAATTGCACTGCAAAGTGTCACATAAAAATCGCGTCAAGGTATCGCAATGTGCGAATTAGGAAGCAATGCAATGCCTTTTAACACCACATTGCAGTGCAGGTTCACACTGCACACACATCATACGCACAATAATGTGCACTGGGTGTTGTAAACTAACCCTTACAAATCATTTATGCAGTGAAGAGAAAACTTAGGAATTAAAGCATTTGTTACAAAAAAATAAAAATAAAATAAAAGGGATTCATTCCCTTTAAAGCATGTATAGGAGAACAGTGCTTGTGCTGTGTAATCTGGTCTCTTGTTTAACCTAAAAAACCTGGCTGATCTGCAGTTTATACCCTCTTCCCCCCAGTAAACTGACCACGGTACCTCATGGCTGCTGAGCCCTGACACCTTAGTCAGCTTACGTGCCTCCGTCATTCGCAGCTCTCCCATTCTGCTCTCCTGTATCCTTTCTAGTCATCCTCCTCCCCCATCCCCTCCTTACCCACCAGCTAGTGATAGCACCCCCCCTCCCCCCGCTACTGAAATAACATATACATTCTTGTACTATCTGCTCTGTCTCCTAATGCTGAGTGCTCCTGTGTGTGTGACTTATTAAAAAAAGAAAAATGCAAATTATACCCAATTTCAGAGTGCTGCTCACTTGACCGGCCAGCTCTCTCCTCCTGACTATCAGCAGGGAATTCTCGGCTCCGCCCACTGCAGCCATCAAACAGGGAGAGGAGAGAGCCAGCTGGTCGTGTGAGCACCAGGAGATGCTCAGAAATCAGGTATAAATCAGTATTTTTGTATAAATCTATTTTTTTTTCTAAATCACACGGGGGGGGGGGGGGGGACGACAAATTACACAGCACAAGCACAGTTCTCTTATACATGCTTTAAAGGGGCAAAGAAAGGATCTTTTTTTTTTTTTTTTTAGGGTGACAAATGCTTTAATTCATGCAGATAGCATGAAGAGGACAGAATGGATTAACAACCATTTTAAGGGGTTGCCAAATCAAAAGAACTTTTATCAGGGAAGCCATGCAAATTTATTAGAGAACTCAGGACCCATTCAGTCCAAATATCTAGCAGCATTTTTGTTTACACTTCAACGCACTGAAAATCATTTAAAAGTTCTTTTTTTTTTTTTTTTTTTTTTTTATGTTGCTAAAGTATCAGTTACAAGTAACAAAGTATTTGCAGGAGTAGCGATACTCGTGCAAATGCCTAGTATTGGCACCAATACCAGTATCGGTGCAACCCTAGTTTGGACTATTGTGTTATTAGCAAAATAGTTGCTCCTACGATTAATTGTTCCCTACATAGTGACAGATTAATGGTAATCATCTATGAGTGCCCAGCCTAAAGACTCGTACACACGATCCGATTGTTGGCAGGGGATTGTGTGATGACAGACTATTGGCACGCTCCTTCAGACAATTGTTGTCCAACTTTTGGCCAACAAATGCTGGATGGCAGGCTAGTAAATTTTCGACGGGCAACAGTCTGTTGTCAGATTTTCGTCCATCACACAAAAGTGCAAAACACGCATGCTCAGCATCAATGCTCACCAAACATGACATTAGCAGAAGGTGGCCAAATGGTGGCGCTCAAGGGCTTAAATTCCACGTAGTACGTCATTACGTTGGTGTTTGTTGGTCAACAATTGTGTGCCATTAGTATGAATGACAAGATCCAGGCACATGCCCTTCGGACTAAAGTTTGACGCTCTGTTGGCCAACAATCAGATTGTGTGTACGAGGCTTGAGGATGGACATACATTATAGAATTTTCTTTTAGATTTAGCAAAACCATATAATATGAGGTCAAACCTAAACACTTTCAATGTGTAAACTATCAGGCAGGCCCTTGCACTACATAGAAAAAGAAGAGAACTGCGCAATCCCTAATACTTCTATTAGGATGTAAACCACTCTACCTTAAAGAAGTGTATCTTGTGATCTATTATTCTAACACACCAAACTTATAACTAAATAAACCATAAGACATTACTTATAACTAAATACAGTAAACATATATTGCCCCTCATAGGTTATGAACCAAAAGGAAAAAATGTACAATTCTAAGTCAATGATTCAAAGACAAGAAACATATAAAGTAGAATCAAACAGTACTGAAAATGTGTGTGATAACATAAAGTCCATTAAAAGTCCAACTGGAGAAACACCCTGTGTAGAAGGGATCTATTCAAATCGTAAAACTTTTCAATCAACGTGAAGTAAAACCAGGTGCACCTCCACCAGACAAGTAATAATAGCCCCTTACCAGACGTCCCGGTAGGGAGCGCTTAGTCGCAAAATGGGTCTGAAGATGGATCAAACTTGAGCCCTCCAAATGGAACACTTTAACGTAAGACAGGTTAGGAGATACGCCAGTCATAAACCATCCAGCAGGGGAAAACGCTGTTTGAAGCGGGACTCAGATGTGTAGCATTGTAGGATCAAGGAAGGTTCACCATAGGGAGGAAAAGATGCTCCAAATAGTGTAAAATCATTTATTAAAACAAAAATATAAAACAAGAGATGCACTTACAAACATGAAAGAACATCGGGCATATCATCAAACTGGGCAAGCGTCGGCCGATCGCGAACACCAATCGATATCCCTTCTGGTACCAGTTCACATGAGGCAAATCAGCGTGTCACGCCACCCAACGCGTTTCCTGAAAAATTCACGTCGTCTGGGGTATGGGTGACACGCCATATTGCCTCCATTGTATAGTGAATGTTGGAACGAGCCACTTCCTCCGTTGTGTGAGAGCCTGTTTCACTTCCGGGATCAAAGGACCAGGCCTCACTCTCATATCCAATAGAGTGCGAGCCTATTTCACTTCCGGGATCAAGGGACCAGGCCTCACTCTCATATCCAATAGAGTGCGAGGTCAAAGGGCCAAGGCGGCGGAAGTGATCCATGCAATCACCCGCCCCTCTCTGTTTACGACTGTAAAACGACGCTCCTTACAACGGCGTGACAACACGCCGTATGCAACGAGCGGATGACGCCACATCGTACGTCATGAGCGGATGACAAAACGCCGTACGTAGCGAGCGGATGGACGGCGCACATCACCCACTACAAGGAAGTATGTGCGCTCCATCTGATGCCAAGTCTCGCTTTCCATACAATGTACGTAACGAGCGGATGACAACACACCGTACGTAGCGGGCGGATGGGCGGCGCACATCACCCCCTACAGGGAAGTGTGTGCGCTTCATCTGATGCCATGTCTCGCTTCCAATACAGTGTAGTCGTGGCTCCAGACCTCCATAGCAAATAAATCTTCCTCCATATCACGAAGGAGGAAGAATAAAGAATTGTATATATATATACCTCAAATAAAATTAAATTAAAAAGGGAGGAGGGCCCTCCTCCCTTTTTAATTTAATTTATTCTTCCTCCTTCGTGATATGGAGGAAGATTTATTTGCTATGGAGGTCTGGAGCCACGACTACACTGTATTGGAAGCGAGACATGGCATCAGATGAAGCGCACACACTTCCCTGTAGGGGGTGATGTGCGCCGCCCATCCGCCCGCTACGTACGGTGTGTTGTCATCCGCTCGTTACGTACATTGTATGGAAAGCGAGACTTGGCATCAGATGGAGCGCACATACTTCCTTGTAGTGGGTGATGTGCGCTGTCCATCCGCTCGCTACGTACGGCGTTTTGTCATCCGCTCATGACGTACGATGTGGCGTCATCCGCTCGTTACATACGGCGTGTTGTCACGCCGTTGTAAGGAGCGTCGTTTTACAGTCGTAAACAGAGAGGGGCGGGTGATTGCATGGATCACTTCCGCCGCCTTGGCCCTTTGACCTCGCACTCTATTGGATATGAGAGTGAGGCCTGGTCCCTTGATCCCGGAAGTGAAATAGGCTCGCACACAACGGAGGAAGTGGCTCGTTCCAACATTCACTATATAATGGAGGCAATATGGCGTGTCACCCATACCCCAGACGACGTGAATTTTTCACGAAACGCGTTGGGTGGCGTGACACGCTGATTTGCCTCATGTGAACTGGTACCAGAAGGGATATCGATTGGTGTTCGCGATCGGCCGACGCTTGCCCAGTTTGATGATATGCCCGATGTTCTTTCATGTTTGTAAGTGCATCTCTTGTTTTAATAAATGATTTTACACTATTTGGAGCATCTTTTCCTCCCTATGGTGAACCTTCCTTGATCCTACAATGCTACACATCTGAGTCCCGCTTCAAACAGCGTTTTCCCCTGCTGGATGGTTTATGACTGGCGTATCTCCTAACCTGTCTTACGTTAAAGTGTTCCATTTGGAGGGCTCAAGTTTGATCCATCTTCAGACCCATTTTGCGACTAAGCGCTCCCTACCGGGACGTCTGGTAAGGGGCTATTATTACTTGTCTGGTGGAGGTGCACCTGGTTTTACTTCACGTTGATTGAAAAGTTTTACGATTGAATAGATCCTTTCTACACAGGGTGTTTCTCCAGTTGGACTTTTAATGGACTTTTTTTCAGTACTGTTTGATTCTACTTTATATGTTTCTTGTCTTTGAATCATTGACTTAGAATTGTAAATTTTTTCCTTTTGGTTCATAACCTATGAGGGGCAATATATATGTTTACTGTATTTAGTTATAAGTAATGTCTTATGGTTTATTTAGTTATAAGTTTGGTGTGTTAGAATAATAGATCACAAGATACACTTCTTTAAGGTAGAGTGGTTTACATCCTAATAGAAGTATTAGGGATTGCGCAGTTCTCTTCTTTTTCTTTGTCTTTATATGTATATTTCACTTTGGGTATATATTAGAATTGCTGCATCACACATTTTCGTTAAGTACACACTGTAGCGCAGATTTCCTCTTCCTTTTTTCCTTGCACTACATACTTGAAGGAAAATCTAAAGGAAATTTAATAATGTATGGCCAGCTTAAGGCTCCATTCACACTAGTGCAATCTTAATCCTTGTACACACGGTCGGAAATTACGACGGAAAATGTCCGATTGGACCGTGTTGTCGGGTAATCCGACCGTGTGTGGGCTCCATCCGACTTTTTCCTGTCGGAATGTCCAACCAACAAAGTTTGAGAGCTGGAGATAAAATTTTCCGACAACGTGATCCGATCGGACTTTGTCCGATCGTTTGTAGAGAATTCCGATTGGACAAAGTGCCACACATGCTCAGATCAAATTACGAGACCAAAGCTTTTGGCTACTAGCCTGAACGTAGTCCAGTCGTAATGAACGAACGTCCTCACGTTCCGAATGATCGAATTTTCCGACAACTTTGTCAGACCGCGTGTATGCAACACCATTTTCAGACAAAATCTGTCGGAAAAAAAATCTGATGGATTTTGTGGTCTGAATTTCCAGCCGTGTGTACAAGGGCTTAGACGTGACTTGAGTGGCACAGAATCACATGACCATGGAAATCACATCGTTTTGGTGTCTGTTGACATCAATGCAACTCAGCACATTGCAATTTTTGGAAAAGGTTCCTGTACTACTTTGGTGTGATTCCAGTGCAATTTTGGCCCGGAATATATACAAAACTTAAAGTTGCATTATATAATCGCACTGAAAATCAAATTAAAGTTGTATCTCAGCAATGTGAACCTAGCCCAACAGTAACTTTAAAATTCAGATAAAAAGTTGAATAGAACTTTGTTGGCCCGCTGAATACTAGTTCATATAGTTCTCCTGCAACAGTAGTCTTATTTGAAAATCTAAAAAAATAAATAAAATAAAAAAAACAGTCCTAGGTCTACCAGGCAGATGATTGCCACTCCTGCACTATTCAGCTCTCTTCATTATAAAAGGTAGAGCTCTATGTCAAATACATTTCAACACAGAGGGCTCAAAGGTCAAGCACTGAACAAATGACATCATCAACAGTCACAGCAGATGAAGCCTCTTTATACCAGTAACCTATTCTTTATTTTGCCTGGCCGGTATGATAGAATGGCAGGAATGTGAACACATGGATGAATTTGTAATGAATGGCCTGAAATGCTGCAAACCAAGTAAATATTCACCATGTGGCTTACAGAGACGGCACCAGAGTGGTAGCCAAGTGCTCAGTACTTTTGCCCCGCTGTTCTAGATTCCTGGATTCTATTGCTCTGAAAAAGATTATCTGCATGAGGTGTATTCACCCAACTCTATGGAAGCTTCTTCAGACCATCCAAAAACACCTCCCTAATTGGCTTCCATCCAAAGTGGGTTAGTGTAGGACTGTTGTAGGGACCCTGGGACTACATGCTCATTTGGGAACAGACTGATGTGAATGGTTTGATGTATTCTCCCAAGAGCCGAGGATAATATGCCATGCAATACAAATTAATTAATTAAAAAGCAAATGTTGTATAGCTAATGGTAAGAAGAAGTTCCCCCTCTAAAGTGTAGTACAGAGAGTATAATAAAGAGTGCTGGTGTGGCCCCTTTTTATAATTTCCTTTTAGTACAAGGAAGTGCTGAGAGTGCTGCGTTTTCTGCATCAAAAACAAGAAACCAAAAAAGGTCCCAGCAGAGAACGAGTTCCTTACTCCTTAAAGTGGTTGTAAACCCTTACAACCAACTTTGACCTACAGGTAAGCCTAAATAAAGGCTTACCTGTAGGTCCAAGAAATATCTCCTAAACCTACATGGTTTAGGAGATATTTGCCGGAAGACAGGCACCGCTGTCTACGGCGCATGCGCCATAGACAGCGGCACGCAGGCGCACTGAGCACGCCACGGTCAACGCCAACATTCTGCGAATGACGGCGGCGGAGCAGCGAGACCCACCGAGAAGATGGCTGCGCCGGACTACAGGGGACAGCGGTGACTTCGCTGGCTCCTGTGTCAGGTAAGTGACACATAATGGACTACTACGCGATGCATAGTAGTCCATTATGCTTTACCTTTGCAGGGAATGAAAGAGGAAGTAAACCCATCAAGGTTTACTTCCTCTTTAATCCTAGGTTCACATTGGTCCGACTTGGCATGCGATTTGACAATGAAAACCGCATGCCAAATCGGCAGCTATTGCCTACAATGGCACCATCTGAATCGGTGCGGCACTGCACCAGTTCCCAAAAGTAGATCCTGTACTACTTTCGACAACTTTGGACTTGGGGGGGGGGGGGGGGGGTCGATTTGTATAGACATCCGTGCAGGAACATAGCTGTCTGTCAAATTTCCCCCGAAGTTGGACTGCATTGCCGGGCTGAAATTGTGCGAGTTCAGCTGAACTTGCTGCGGATTAGAAATCGTGCAACGTGAACCTAGGCTAAAAGTAGAACTAGAAAGGCAAAACTCCCCCCCCCCCCCCCCATTTTGGATAGAGTAAAGGAGGGTTATAACCAAGGTCAGATTTTTTTTTCGCCATCTTTGTCCCATTGTGGAGATTTCCCTTCACTTCCTGTCCCATTGCCAGGAAGTGAGAGGAAATTCCTACAAATGAAAGGAAATTCTTTGGAGATCCCCAGGTCAACAGAACTAGTGTCTCCAATGAAAGATTTCCCCTCTATTACTTTTCTGGGGACAACCCAAAATTGGTGATTTCCTTTTACTTTCTATGGTACTGGTAAATAGGATGAATAGAAGAGGTTGAATCTCCTTAAAGGAAGCCCAGACAACAATAAAAAAACTGACAGGTGTTCTAATCTATCTCCACTCTATCCAAAAAATAGAAAAAAGAAGAAATTTTGCCTTTAGACCCCTTTCACACTGAGGTGCTTTACAGGCGCTATAGCGCTAAAAACAGCGCCTCTGTCACTTCAATGTGAAAGCTTGAGTTTCTTTTCACACTGGAGCGGTGCGCTGGCAGGACGTCAAAGAAAGTCCCAAATTTTGTGTTGACGTCAAAACAGTAATAGAAGGGAAATCTTCCAAAGGGGACACTAGTTCTGGTGACACCCTGGGAATCCCTTACTTTGGAGGGATTTGCTCTCACTTCCTGTTTTGGCTATGGGAAAGGAAGTGAAGGGAAATCTCTCAATAGAAGACAGATTAAAGGACCCCCTTTGTGCCATAAAAAAAAAAAAAGGGGGGGGGTGAGTTTTGCCTTTAGCAACTTATCTGCAGTGTGCAATTATCTAAAGGTACTGATGCTAGTCTCACCAAGATTTGTAGTGCGATTTGATGATCACTACTATTGTGCATACTGTTCTCCTTGCTGGAGAGTAAGTGGCAGCTGAGGACCTGCAGTGCAAGAATCTACTTGCTTCAGCTTTATTCCGTGGATATGTACTTCCTCCACCTCTTCTGCCTTCTTTGATCATTACCCCAAATCAGGGGTTTGGCTCTGACATGAGAAAAGCCCCCTCCTCTACCAAAATGGCCACCTCCACATAAAGCACTAATAACAAGACACAGTGAGTCAGTAGTAAGGAAAAGATCTGCTGCAGGAAGCCCACAAAACAATATTGGTGACTAGACCTTTTGACCCAGGTGGCCACTCATTCTGAGCGCATGCGCCGATTACGTCCTCCGCTGCATCTATAGTAACCATCATCTAAACGGCGCACATTTAGGAGATATTTACAGTACATATAGGTAAGCCTTATTATAGGCTTACCTATATGTACAAGTACAGGACTGAGGTTTACAAAAACTTTAAAGACCTATTTTTGTTTATTTATGTAATCCTGTTGCAATGTAACAGAACACTTATCACCTGCACTTACGGTTACAGTTTATGTGCTATGAGTGTGCATTTGATAAGCTCACTCCTTTGAGTCACAAATTCTTTCCATTCCCAGGAGTCTTTTTACATATTTGTGTGTCATTCCACATAAATATGACCTGTTGTCCTCTGAAACCGATGCTTTGGTCGGGCTGTACCTACTGACCTAGATACAGTAAGTTGTAACATTATGCTCAGGAAAACTAGCTCTGCTCTACAGCAGTTCTTATAATGAGCCAATGTTGACACTATAACTAAACACCACAACAGACCATGCACTTGAGTGATGTTACATACATTGACAAAGGATAACTCTTCATCTGTCTAACAATTCCAAGAAAGTCTCGTTTTACTTTTCTCAAGTGACTAAGAAAACTAAAAGCAAGTTGGAAATGCGTCGGGGGGGGGGGGACGATAATTTAAAAACCAGCATTTTGTAACTGCTACCAAGTTAAAGCTGAAATCGGGGCCTATAAAAAGCGGTTTTCATCTTTCTGGAAACATCAGAGCACCCCGACTCAGTGCTCTTCTCAACAGCCCTCAGTCCTAATGCAAGCGGTAGGCTGGATCTTGGAAAGGTTCATGTAAAATATATGAAAAAGCTTTGAAGGATGAGTGTCAGTCTGGAGTGGGTGTTGCTAGGCAGACTGTTTGCAAATGAAAAGCACCCGAGATAACGCCCACATGTGATGCTGAGCCTCTATGATTGAAGGAAGTGAACTAAAAGGGGTGGGACAGAGTTCCCCTTACCACATGATCAGCTGTCGGCCAGTGACAGCTGATCACGTGTAAACAAAAGCTCGTAATTTTTTTTTTGCTATTAGCGTGAGGAGAAAAAAAACAAACAAAAAAAAAAAGCAGTTCACCGGCTTATCTGCCAGGGACATCGGTCCCGAAGAGGAAGAGGCAATTATGCCTCATCTCTGCCTGCCAGTGTCCACCAGTGCCCCCTCTCAATGCTCACCAGTGCTGCCAATCAGTGGCCATCACTGCCACCTATCAGTATACATCAATGAAGGAGAAAAATTACCTGTTTTTTATCTATATCTATATATCAAAAAATTCTCTTTTTAAAATTTCAACAAAAAATAAAAACCACAGTGGTGATCAAATACCACCAAACAAAAGCTCTTACACCCCTTTCACACCAAGGGTGTTTTGCAGGCGCTATAGCATTAGAAATAGTGCCTGCAATCCGCCCTAAAAAAGTTGCACCATTGTCTGTAGTGTGAAAGCCCGAGGGCTTTCACACTACAGCGGTGCGCTGGCAGGACGTCAGGAAAAGTCCTGCCAGAAGCTTCTTTGGAGCGGTGAAGGAGCGGTGTGTTTACCGCTCCTCCACCGCTGCTCCCCATTGAAACCGATGGGACAGTGCTGTAATACCGCCATTGCGGTGTATTGCCAGCGGTTTTAACCCTCTCTCAGCCGCTAGCGGGGGTAAAAGCTCCCCGCTAGCGGCCGAAATGCACCGCAAATCCGAAGGTAAAACGCCGCTCAAAATAGTGGCGTTTTACCGCCCACTCTATGGGCGGCGTGGTGTGAAAGGGGTCTTAGTGTTGTATGACCGTGCAAATGTCATTCAAAGTGCATCAGCGCTGAAAATTGGTCTGGATAGGAGGGGGGGTGTTTAAGTGCCCGGTAAGAAAGTGGTTAAAGCACAAGCAAAACCATCAATTTAACCATCTCACAAAACAGTTACATTTAAAGTGGAACATCACTCTTCCAATCAACACTGATTATTTTTATTCCTCACATTCTACCATTAGTAAACAGATAGGAAAGAAGATCAGATTTACTTTTTGAAACTTTTTTTTTTTTTTAATACATTTCTTCAGTTACTTTCTGGCTTCTTGCCTAGGCAAACAATGCCATACATCCCAGGAGTCTTCAGGAGGGGAGGAGGCGTTTTCTCAGCAGAGCACACTCTCCTGCATCCATGCTTGTGCTAAGGGCAGATGGATTCCATGAAGTGAATGCTACATTAATCACTTGCCCTTACTCAAGATGGCCACAGCCAGAAGTGCAAGGGGGTGTTTTTCAAAGTAATTTAATGGCAAAATAAAAGCATGGAGACATGGATGGAAGGGGGAATTTGCTTTGAATATTAAAAAAAGAATTTTAAGTATTTTTTGGTTTGTGGTGCTCGGATGCAGTGAAGCTTCGCTTTAAGGCATGCTGTGAATGATAACCGGCACATTTGCTTAAGCGCTCAACCCAACGGTCAACCCAATGGTAAAGCCACATGATGACTTCAGATCAAAGAGGTTAAACCTGGCCATACAGATCAGGATTCTTCTGGTTCAGAAGGGAATGACTGAATTTCTATTAGTGTGTAGTGATCCCTGAGCTGCAACCAATCATTTGAAAGCGACTCTCGCTATATAATAAAACAAGAAGTGGTTTGGATGCAGAAGATCCTAGAGCAGTGGTAGCGCTTGAAGAGAGCAGAGTGGTGCAGGCAGCAGGACATGTGTGTTTCTTTACAGGAAACCATTTTTAAAACTTGTATAAAACAGTCACTTTGAACTTTTGTGCATTTGGCATCAGGTTAGTTTTGATTTAACCACTTGCCTACAGGGCACTTACACCCTCTTCCTGCCGGTGTTAATTTTAGTTTTAGGATTAAAATGGCATTTTATTTTTAGTCCCGTTTTAGTCTTCTGCAATTGTTTTAGTTTTAGGCGACTAAATCTCCAGTACATTTTAGTCAACTAAAATGTCCTACGTTTTAGTCGGCCAAAATCTCCAGTACATTTCAGTAATTGCAATTTAGTTTTAGTCATAGTCTTTTGACAAAAATGGCATTTTAGTTTTAGTCTTTTGACTAAAGTGGCATTTTAGTCTTTTGACTAAAATGGCTTTTAGTTTTAGTCGTATTTTAGTCTACTAAATTAACACCGCTTCCTGCCCAGGCCATTTTCCAGATTCAGCGCTGTCGCACTTTGAATGACAATTGCATGCTCATGCCACGCTGTACTCAGATGACATTTTTTTACCATTTTTTTTTTTTTTTTGTAAAAAATAAAAACAAATGCAAAAAAAAAAAAATAAAAATAAACGAAAAACATTTTTTTAACTTAGTTTCGGTCAGTAAATTTTGGAATCAAATCATTTTTCTCCTTCACTAATGTGCGCTGATGAGTTGGCATGGATGGGCACCGATAGGCTGAACTGGTGGGCATTGCTGAGGTGGCACTAATATAATAAACCAAGTTCTGCAATAGCTGTGTACTGTGTTTTCTTAGACCTGTATTGTTGACAGGTGCTGATGGAACACATGGGCCCCTCTGCCCATCAAGTCTACCATAGGGTTGTTACTACTACTGGTTACAGAAAGGTAAAACCCGATGGATGAGATGCATTTAAGCGCCCCCAAAGCACTCTTCCTTTGGCGGTAGAGGCAGCGGTCAGGGGGTGTACACACGCCATGCTCCCAAATTTTGCTGTGTGTCAAGAATAATCCCCCGTTGCTTTTATCAGGCATAGTGCCCGCCAGCTGCGACCCATTCAAGTGAATGGGGCTGCTCTGTAAGCACCCAGCAGCTGAATACAATGCACCTGGTTGTGGCAGGCATGTGCAGGGTTCAAGGGGTTAAAGCAGGCAGTACGGAGGAGATACAGCACCCATCAAATGTCCTCTTAAATGTGATTCGAATGCAGATCGCTCTTCAGAGACCAAAGCAAGTGTGAACAAGCAATATCTTCTTATGAAGGAAATGAGGAACCAACGATTGATACTTTTACCAGACAGACTGTTCAATCCTGAAGAAGGAAGTAACTGGACATGAACACCGCCACTGCCCGTGTGCCCGAGTCTAGGCATTAAAGCGGATGTCCACTCTAAAGTGGACCTTCCGCTCATTGGAATCCTCCCCCCCTCCGGCGCCACAATTGGCACCTTTCAGGGGGGAGGGGGGTGCAGGTACCTGTACAGTACAGGTATCTGCACCCACTTCCGGCGTAGATTCTGCAGAAGGTACACCCCTTTCTGCAGAATCTACGCCCCTTTCCGAAAGTCCCCCGCTGCCTGCTGGGAAACACACGGATCCCAGAGACAGCGGGGACCATCCTTATTGCGCAGCGCAACTCGCGCATGCGCAGTAGGGAACCAGGAAATTAAGCCGAAAGGCTCCACTTCCTGATTCCCATACCCAAGATGGCGGCGGCAGCACCCGAGAGACGATCGAGAGATCGGCTTCGGGTGACGACATCGCGGGCGTGCTGGGCGGGTAAGTGTCACTATTTTAAAAGTCAGCAGCTGCAGTATTTGTAGCTGATGGCTTTTAAAAAAAAAAAAAAAAGTCCCAGCGGACTCCTGCTTTAAGCAGACCCTCCCACTATCAGCAGCATCTTCGAGGAACAATACCAGCCGGCTGGACAAATCTACCAGACCGATCTTCTTGCTATAGATCGGTCAACGAGGGCAGTCAGCCATCGGATTGTTTTGATTTAAAATCAGATTTCTTGAATTTTTATCAAATTTATTTTAATAAAATGCTTTGGGGGGGGGAATCTATCTAAAGATATAGTTTTCCATTTAAGATGCATTAATAATTTTGTTTATTCAGCATGAAATGAAGCTTAGTTATGTAGCATGAGGCTGTATTTCCTGCAATATTTACATTTTTGGTAAACGCATTCAATGAATCCAAGCTCTGCAAGCTGAGATAACATGCACTGCATTGATGCATTCACACAATTTCACAGTAACATGAGATAAAACAAAGGTCAGGAATATGCCTTTATCCCATTGTTTTGCAAATCTATGTACACTTCAAACTGTATGATAGTTTGAAGAGAAATGCGTACCAAGCTCTAAGTGTGAGGAGGAAGGGCAAGCAGCAAAAATGAAAGTGAAACCTAAGCAGCTTATAAACCTTGTGATCTTTCTGCACATAGCTTGAAGTGCTTTATTCCTCCTTTGAGGAGCAAAATGACAGCAGGCCATAAAGAGAGACGCGTTGAGAATATTGCCTAACCGGACAGCTTATTATTTTAAACCGGAAACCTTCATATTGTTCAAAAATATTAAATATTCTAACTACCAGCAAGAATCAGTCCTTCCATTGAAAGTGGAACTTCAGTCATTTTTTAACTTTACATCCATTAAATCTTCTGTCCTTGTCCTTTTAACATTGGCTAGTAAAACATTTTTTTTCTGCCAGTAAATACCTTATACAGCCCACTTCCTGTTTCTTGTCTGGTGAAAAGCCTAGGCTTATGACATCATACACAGCTCTCACTCTCAAGAGCGTTTGCCAGGAAGGGAGGGGAGATGAGTCGTAAAAGGGCCAGAGCTGCAGAGCTGGAGGTGTGGCCTCTGTGTGTCTGTGTAAATCCAGGAAGTGAACAGACAGCAGCTTCAGTTGCCCACAGTTAAAATGGTTGCCAGACTCCGTGGAGGGAGATTTCTGCAGCATCTATGGCAAGTACAGGATCACAGTATATATAAAATAATGCGCAAAGTGGTTGGAGGGAAGCTTCAGAATGCCAATATTTTTTTTTTTTTATTTTTTTTACAAATTATGTGAGCAGACTGCATTTTCAGCTCCGTCATGGCAGAGCCTGTTAGCGGGCATCCACTCACCTGCTGCCACCACTGCCTCATCACCAACTGTCCCATTAAAGTGAATGGGACTGTCGTGAGTCAACAGCGGGTCAGAGGAGTCATCGCTGCGGGACAGATATGACAGTTGCTCTTTAAAAATTATGATTTAAAATAGAGTGGATTTAAATCAAGCATTTTTACTAGCGATTTAAAATCGACTTGATATAAATCAAATCCATTCTGATCATATCTGAACCTGTATATAGTCATCAGCCAATTTCTTTAGTTTACACTTTAACTATGTTGCTGACCCAGGAGCGGATGGCCAAGTCTTAGACCCTTTTCACACTGAAGCATTTTTCAGTCGCTATAGCATTAAAAATAACGCCTGCAAAACACCCCTAAAACACCCCCGCTAGCGGCCGAAAGAGTGTTAAATCCACCCACAAAACACTGTTGCAGCGGCGCTTTGCCAGAACTGCCCCATTATTTTCAATTGCCAGGAGCGGTGTATCCATCTCTACTAAAGCGCTGCAAAGTAGCTGCTGGCAGGACTTTTTGTGACGCCCTGCCAGCGCAGTGCCCAAGTGTGAAAGCACTTGGTCTTTCACACTGGCTTCGCAGCTGAGGCTTTTTCAGGCACTATTTTTAGGGCTGTTGAAAAACGCCTCAGTGTGAAAGGGGTCTTATAAATACTGGTTTGTCCAGACTGTACATAGATTAATTTTCCCAACAAGAGTAGCCAGTTGCCAATACATGAGATAAGCAAAATCTGATCAATAGACACCTACTTTAACCACCTCAATACAGGGCGCTTACACCCCCTTCCTGTCCAGACCAATTTTCAGCTTTCAGCGCTCTCACAGTTTGAATGACAATTACTCAGTCATGCATCACTGTACCCATATGAAACTTGCGTCCTTTTTCCCGCACAAATAGAGCTTTCTTTTAGTGGTATTTAATCACTAGTGGGTTTTTTTATTTTTTGTGCTATAAATAAAAAAATAAAAATGAATAAAACTTAAATTTTATGAAAAAAATGCACTTTTCTTTATTTCTGTCATAAAATTTTGCCAATTAGTAATTTTTCTTCATAAATTTTGGCCAAAATTTATACTGCTACATATCTTTGGTAAAAATAACCCACATTAGTGTATATTTGGTCTTTTTGAAGGTTATAGAGTCTACAATCTATGGTGCCAATCACTGAAAATTGATCACATCTGATCAGGCCTTCAGTACATCAGGTGTATCTCATTTCTTCAGACACTAACAAGTCAGGAAAGTACAAATACCCCCCAAATGACCCCTTTTTATAAAGCATACATTCCAAGGTATTAAGTAAGTAGCATGGTGAGTTTTTTTAAAGTTGTCATTTTTTCCCACAATTCTTTGCAAAATGAAGATTTTTTTATTATTATTATTTTTTACAAAATTGTCATTATCAGGAAATTTCTCACACACAGCATATGCATACAACAAATTACACCCCAAAATACATTCTGCTACTCTTCCCCAATATGGCAATACCACGTGTGAGACTTTTACACAGCCTGGCCACATACAGAGGACCAACATTGAAGTAGTACCTTCAGGCGTTCTACGAGCAAAAATTACACATCTCATTTCATTCCTACCTATCACACTTTTGAAGGTCCTGGAGCACCAGGACAGTGGAATTACCCACAAAAATTACCCCAACGTATATTCTATGAGGCATGGGCTGCAAATAGGTACTTGGGTACTCTGATGGATTGTGACAGGTACTCAGGTACTCAGATGGACTGTGAGTGACAGGTACTATGATGGGTGGTGACAGGTCCTCTTTATTGGGGGGGGGGGGGGGGTCAATCAGTGTGATTGGTGTGTACAGTAAGCGATAAGGATGATGTTACCGCATCCACCTTCTCACACGCGATCTGTGTGAGGAGGAGAACCCGGTAACATCTCGTTACCACAGTTTGTTTACATTTAGTGATCGGCTGGGAAAAGGATCACAGCCGATCACGTGGTTAAACAGGCGGCCAATGGCTGTTAACCACCATCGGTGACGAGCAGTGTTCCCGGGATGCTATGCATACTAGCTCATTATGACTTTATCTTGCAGTTTTTTTTTTTTTTTTTTTTTTTTTTAATTTAGGGTTTACACAACCCTGTATGGCAGGGAAGAGACCTACCTCTTCTCTTGTGCATTTTAGTTACACTTACAGGCCTTGTCCCTCCCCTAGTCTGTGGCTGGACAGTGAGGGAGAAGCAATAGACAGATGAGCTGATCACTCTGCTCTCTCCTCCTATCAGCATGTCCTTTGTTAGCATATGAGCACAGCGGACTGGCTTCTTGTGATACTGCTTCTTTTGCCAGTCTGAGCTCTGCTATACAGGGGCTGCAAAAGGTTGATACAAGGTTGAATTCGGGTACTTACAGCCCTTGCATTTAAAACACATAATGATGATGTATTAATAAATACTGTGCTGCATTCATTTGTGACTTATGTCTGCCTGGAGTTGAGCTTTAAATTAAATGTTGATAACCAACAAAGGATTTCAATGTAAGTTGCATTTCTTAGCAGAATCTCTCGCAGCAACCCGACATACAAAAGAAACAGATTTCAGTGCTCACATATCCAAATTTGCCAGTCAAAATTGAAGCCGAGGCTCCATGTGTGACAGATGCAAGGGTGGGAGGGAGCTTGCCACAGACACATTTTCAGTTCGGTGTAAAAATGAACAGATTAAGAATGCACACACAGCCAAGAAATGTTAACCTGTTCAACATTGCATTGCAGCAAAAAAGTTGTTGTTGGGCTCCAGCAGCAATAATAGCCAACAAAACTGGAACATATAATGGGAAGGCCTAGAAGGCGAGTTCACTTCCTTAGATAATAAACAGAGACTACATTTATATTTAGGCCGGGTTCACACTGGTCCGACACAACAGTCATACCACTTTGGATCTGACTTTGCCCTGCAACTCCGACTTCAATGATCAGGGATCCGACGTTGATCACATGCATCTGGTATTAATGGGGAACTCCACGCAAAAATGTTTAAGAAAAAACAACACAAAAACAGGGCATGGGTTCCCCCTCCCAAAGCATACTAGCCCCTTTGCTCTGGTATGGATGTTCAGGGGAACCCCGCACCCAAAAAAAAAAAAAAAAAAAAAAAAAAAACAGTGTGGGGCCCCCCTCCCCCAAAATCCATACCAGACCACCAGACCAGGAAAGGGGCTGGGGGAGAGTGAGCCCCCCCCCTCCCCCACCATACCAGGCCGCATGCGTGCTTTGGGGGCGGGGGGGCATATGGGAATCTGGAAGCCTCCTTTAACAAGGGGGCCCTCAGATCTCGACCCCCCTACCCTATGTGAATGGGTAGAGGTACCCCATACTCATTCACCTAAAAAAAATAAAATGAAAAAAAAAAAAAAAGTGTCAAAAATAAAACACATTTACACATTTTTAAAGTAATTTATTAAGACCCCTTTCCCACCGCGCCACCCATAGCGTCGGCGTTTTACCATCGGATTTGCAGCGGATTTTGGACGCTAGTGGGGTGCTTTTACCTTCCGCTAGCACCCGAGAAAGGGTTAAAACCGCCAGCAATACGCCGCGTTTTGCCGGCGGTATTACAGCGCTTCCCCATAGATTCCAATGGGGAGCAGCGGTGGAGGAGCGGTAAACACACCGCTCCTTCACCGCTCAAAGAACCTGCTGGCAGGACTTTTTCCTAACGTCCCGCCAGCGCACCGCTGTAGTGTGAAAGCCCGAGGGCTTTCACACTACATACAATGGTGCAGCTTTTTTAGGGCGGATTGCAGGCACCATTTCTAACGCTATAGAGCCCGCAAAACGGCCTGGTGTGAAAGGGGTCTAAGGCAGCTCCATTGTCTCGACCGATCTATTCTCCCCTCTCCAACTCTTCTCCACCATCTTCTCGCCCTTTTGCTGGGTCAATTCCCTGCCATCTTCACGCTCTTTTGCTGGGTCTTCTCCCTCTGTTGTTCTGATGTTGACTCAATGCTCTGTCCTGCTCTAATGCCGATGCGCGGTGTGCCACTACTTATAATGGCATGGGGCGGGATCAGTGGAAGCTTGCCCCTTATGACATCACTGCCCGTCATGGGTGGTGACGTCATAAGGGGCAGGGCCTCCAGATGAGGTCACAAGGTGACCCCGCACCATGCCAATATAAGTAGTGGCACACCACGCACCCGGCATTAGAGCAGGAAAGAACGTTGAAGTAAACATCGGAAGAAGAAGAGGGAGAAGACAGCGGAGAAGACCCAGCAGAGGCAGAAGCCAGCGAACAGAGGGAGAAGAACCGGAGAGGGCTATAAGACATCAGTGGAGAAGACCCGAAGGGGGGGGGTTGGGGAGAGCCGGCAGAGGCAGAAGACCTCCGCAGAGGAGGCAGAATAGCCGGAGAGTGGAGAAGAGATATGAAGAGACGACGGAGGGACTTCTAAGAACCAAAACTCTTATGCAACCAGAAGGAACTTTTAAAAAGGTTCCAGTACAACAATGATTCCATTGCCACAATAAAAAAAAAAAAAAAAAAAAGTTTGGTGGAGTTTGGTGCCAGCTATAAATGCACAGGGGCTACTTTCTTGAATTATTTTTTCAACTTTAAAGTGTTACCAAACCCAGGACCCTGCATTCATTATATCTGGTCTCACACAGAACATAGAAATGCAATTATTTTAGTAAATATAAACTGCTAAATACCATCTCATCTGCAATATATAGCAGTCTTGTGACTTCTATAAGTGTCTGGTTAAAGCGTGTAGGAGGTGTTTTCATTCTGCTCTGACTGACCTATGAGGTGGCATGACCTCTGACCTTCTGTCTTGACAGTGCCAATCACATGCACCCTCCCAAAATAAAAAATAAATAAAAAAAAACAAACACACACCTCTAGTAATACTCAATATACTGTGCATGTGCAGAGTTGCGCCAAAGGCTCTGCTAGCTAGACCCTTTTTCTCCTGGCAGCAGCGTTTTTGGCAAAAAAGACAAAAAAATACAAAAACAAAAAAACAAAACAAAACTGACACTACACTTGTAAACGCATGTAACGTATTGGGCCACGTTAATTTCATTTGCCAAAATAATAATTCATTCTGGCCACTGAAATTAGCTCTCAATCGCACCTTGCGTTTTTTTTCTGTCAAAATGCTGCTGCTCCTGGATGCACTGGCTGTGGGGGTGTTTTTTTTGTTTGTTTTTGATTTTTAGAGGCAGAAAAGAAGGGGGACACACACACACACACACACACACACACACACACACACACACACACACATATATATATATATATATATATATACACATACACACACCCCTAACAGCCCATTTAAAGCATAAAGTGCACGTGAGGCCTTAGGGAAGGAGGGTTAAGGTGTTGAAGGATGTCTGTGTCCCCGCTAGGTAAATTCACTATTATTTCCCGTTACCAGGATTGAAAGTGATGGGAAAATCCAAACATATCACCAGAAGAATAGAAAGGAAATCCTCCAATGGGGGTACTTGTTTTAGTGAAGGGGGGGGGGGATTTTCCTCACTTTGGAGAGATCTCCTTTCAGACAGGAGGTAATGGGGAAATCTCTCAAAAGCAAGCATTAGATATATTTTAAGATAACACAGACACATCAGGCTGTTATACTGACAATAACAATACACCACACTTAGACTTTAATCCAACCAAATTAGAATACCAAATAAACCAAAAAAAAGCTATGACACATACAGTTCACCTTCATATAAGCTTAGACATGCTATGAAAGCAAACAATGTGCAAAGCCTCAAAAATTGACAATGAAATGTCCCACATTAAAACATCATCCCAACCAGAGCATTACCAAAAAAATATATACAAGAATAAAATAATAAACAAAAAACTATGACGCATACACAGTTCATCTTCATATAAGCTTAGGCATGCTATAAAAGCAAAAAACACACAAAGTCTCACTGTTCATGAACAACAACAAAACCCAACATGTTATTTATTTATTTATTTTTTTCACCAAAGCTCTTAGCACAAGAAAAACAAAAACACAAAGAATCATCAGCCCCTCCAGATTAAAAAAGAGCTAAACCACTTTAAAGTAACAAAAGTGGAAACAAAACAAACACTAAAACTTCCCAAAAAGTTAGGCTGCTATAATATAACAACAAACAGTTGCGAGTAACATTGATAACTATGCATGTAATAATGTTCACATCCAGACACACACACACAGATGTTTTTGGAGCATCTCTATAAGGCTGGTGCAAAGACAAAACCAATACATAAAAGGCAATAGGAAAATAGGGGGAGAAGTTAATTAAGTGGTACTAAAGGCAGATTTTTTTTTTTTTTAAGTTAATGCATTCTATGCAAAGGGATAAAACACCTGTGTGCAGCAGTCCCCCTAATACTTTAGAGAGCCCCATCTTGATCCAGCGACGTTGCACGAGAACCAGAAAGTCCATGGACTCTCCCTCCTGATTGGCTGAGACAGCAGTGGAGGGCCATTGGCTCCCGCTGCTGTCAAAGCCAATGAGGAGAAAGAGGGGGTGGGGCTGAGCCACAGCTCCATGTCTGAATGGACACACAGAGCAGCGGTTCAGGTGCCCCCATAGCAAGCTGCTTGCTGTAGGAGAACTGGGCAGGAGGGAGCGTCAGGAGCGCCAGCGAGGGACCTGAAAAGGAGGAGGATCGGGGCTGCTCTGTGCAAAACCACTGCACAGAGCAAGTAAGTATGACAGATTTATTATTTTAAAAAAAAAACACCACGACTTTAGAACCACTTTATTAACCCTTAAAGTGATACTAAAGTTTCCCCCCCCCCCCTCCCCCTAAAATAAACAGGATATCCTTTCCTGTCTGTGCAATGGTAGAGCAGCCTGAATCTCTATTCTCCTAATCTCCGCCGGTCCTCCAAGCTCCTATTCTCTTTGCTAGGAAGGCACTTATGCATGCTCAATCCTGAGCCAGGCTGTGTGCATCTACTGACACACACACACACAAACACACACACACACACACACACACACACAGTGCAGCTCGGCCAACCCCCCCCTCATGGATTCAGACTGACAGCAGCAGCCAATGTCTCCCGGTGCTGCCTGTCAGTTCCTTTGTGAAGAGGGAGAGGGAGAGAGGAGACTGCAGCCGGACACAGTACTGGATCAGTCCAGGAGCGAGGGAAGCGTTTAGAGAGGGAGGGGGACAAGTCAAGTCCTAAAACTTTTTTGAAACCAAGATCTGGTTTACACCTATGCATTTTATTTTTCCTCAAAATGCAAAACGCACTATAGTTCATTTAACATGGTACCCTATGGGACACATTCACATCTATGCATAGTTACATAGTTAGTTAGGTTGAATAAAGATACCAGTCCATCCAGTTCAACCTGAGTGAGTGTCTACAATTGACTCTATCCCTGTATATTCACATCGGTCCCTACCCTCAAGGAGACCACAATCCAAGGTCCTCATTCATATACTCGGGCAAATTTTGGACAGAAGCCAATTAACCTACCTGCATGTCTTTGGAGTGTGGGAGGAAACCGGAGTACCTGGAGGAAACCCACGCAGGCACGGGGAGAACATACAAACTCCAGGCAGGTAGTGTCATGGTTGGGATCCGAACCAGCGACCTTTCTTACTGCCAGGCGAGAGTGCTAACCACTACACCATTGTGCGTTGTTTTTTTAACCGCCTAACAAAAACATTTCCCCTTTAAAATTTTTTAATGCAAAACGCATAAAAAAAAAAGTGTGAAAAACACATGAGAAAATTGCAAAATGCGCCCCAAAAAGCACTGCAGAAACGGATCAAAAGCAAACTGCATAGGTGTGAATCAGGCCTAAGTAAACACAAAAGTAACAATGTTACTTTGTTTTTTTTTGTTTTTTTAAATATCTCCAATGTGAACAGTGTTTAGAAGACCCCTTTCGCACTTCCACAACTTGTCTGAAAAGTCGCATGAAAATTCGTACCCCATGATTTTTAATGGAGTACCGATCATATTCGTGCGACTTCAAAGTAATTCCTCCACTACTTTGGTCCGATTTTGATGTGACATGAGGTCCATAGACCTCAAGGTTACACAGGCATTGCTTCAAGTCACGTCAAAGGCGTGCAACTTTCACGTGTGAAAGGGGCCGAATATAAAAAAACATCAAGTCAGATTGTCTGCCCCCCCCCCAGCAGCTGCTGTAATTGACACATTTACATATGTAATAACATCAGCAATATTTTTACAAGAGTGTAAATGATGCCTAATAAAGATTTTCCCAGGCATATGTAGCACACAGCTGTCAACAGCTGGTTAAAAAAATATAATAGCTAATATATCTAATATAGTATCTACTATAATAAGGCTAAAGCAAAACTTTTTTTTTTTATTAAAAAATTAAATACACTAAAAACAGTTTGACAGGATCAGTTTTACCATGTTTGAACAATTTTATTAGCCTGACCATAGCAGACCAACACACACACAAAAAAAAAAAAAAAAAAAAAAAAAAAAGAAGAAGAAGAAGAAGTATCCACTTGGTTGTAAAACGTTTGTTGGTTTTTTTATCTGGGCTGGTAAAAGCAGACACAAACAGCATCAACCAGGCACAACATGATACAGCTTAGCTGACATGTATTGGAATACATGTTGGGTTACTGCATTTGCAAGTTTTGGTGAATTGCTTGAGGGTTTGAATGTTTGTTTCCAAAAGATCAGAACACTACAAGGTTTAGCAAAACCGTAAATGGAATCCAAAATGTGACCTCAGGTACATCCATTAATGTGTAGCTAGCTCTAGAAAGTGCATGTACCTACCTGTATGCATCGTCTTCTTTCAAGTCTCATATCCTGCGAATGGAGGGGAGAGTCCAGCAGCAAACCGCAACACTGTAAAAAGGGAACAAAGTATTTAGGGAATACTGCAGCACAATGAGGAATACAATTATTTACAAATAAACTTCCTTTTAAGTTCGATCTCTTTACCTACGGTGACATTATGCTTGCGTGCGTTTATGGATGCCAAAACAATACAATGTACTCTCCATGAACTTGATAAACATACAAATCATTTTGCTTTGTCAATTTCAATTTACTTGAATCATACAGTTCACAGAGCTACATAAGCTGCCCGACGGCTCAGACTGTCCTCTTGGCTCTCATGTAGAATACAGTTAAATGAATCCATGTCTACAATCCATAGAAGATCCACTGTAAGCACTACGGGAAGCAGTGAAAGAAATAATGCTAGAATGTAGTACCAGTTTTAACCAGACCGTAAATAACTAAAAACCCCATTAAAAGACACTAAAGTAAGCCTGGGACCACACTATACACCAAATTTACATATTCAGAACAAGCCCTTTAAAAAAAAAAAAAAAAAAAAAAAAACACACAACTATTTACCTCTGTAGCTGTTCGGCATTGTGGAGAAATTCATCTTCAGGGCTACACCACATCTATTTGTGGTGACTTGCATGTTACAGCGGTGTACATGGAGTGCGGCTATACAAAGCTATTCAAATGGCACCCCAAAGCATCTGCTGACAGAACCGCGTTGAGCTGCCATAAATCGTACACATGCATCAAATAGATGATGTGGTTGGGCCCCGGAAGCTTACAACAGATGCATTGAAATCTTTGCTTCTAATTCTATTACTTTTGCACCAGAATCTTGCCTACCAGATCTCTATGGTAAAACATACACAGCAAGTGTTTCTAAGCCAAGAGAAATTGACTGAAACCCAACTTTAGAATGTTTGTTGGGACCTTGGAGTATCTTTGAAAAATGATTTGTTTGGCCTCTTGCGCACCCCGCAGCCTTACTGATCTAAATGCAGCCCACTGTTTACAATGTGCCCATACACACAGGTGTGTAAGCAAGAGCTGCGTATTCTAGAGTTAGACATATAGAAAAATCTGCACTCTCATTAAGTATCTTGCATCGGTACGTGCAAATATATGCAAATTTGCACACAGGAGCATAAATATTAATACATTTTGCCTAGGAATGTATTGTACAAACGCCTGAAATTACGGCCAGAAACATTTGGTGTGCAAGAGGTCTTTGGAAGTGGCAAACTCGGCACTCAGCTGCTTTGAAACTACAAATCCCATCATGCCTCTGTCTCTAGGAGTCATGCCTGTGATGGTCAGGGTCTTGCAATGTCTCATGGGACTTGTAGTTTTACCACAGCTGGAGGGTCGAGATCGCCTAACCCTGAGCTAGAGGTTAGGATGGCATGAGGTTTTTAAGGATCTTTATGAATTATTCCACATTACAACATTTATTGAATAAAAATCTAGAGCAGGATTTCTAGAGAAGTCTGTGGGAGTTCTGCCACGAATCACCTGTCAGTCACAGGCAGATGATGGGTAGATGGGGTCCCTACTCAGCCAACACATGGAGAGTAGGAAGGGAAGCGGCTGTAGTGAGAATTATCGCCGCTTCTCGACGGCCCCTCCTTCCTTCCCATTTACCCCAGGTGCTTGTATGTGACATCACCTGGGACAGACTGGAGGAGGGGCCGGCAGGGAGCGGCGTGCCTTGAGAGGTCACATGCAGAGTAGCAAGGGAAGTGGCTGTAATGAGAAGGAAAGTGCTAGAGCAATGTACCCTGCTGTGTGCCCCATGAGGAGACCAGTGTTCTGCTGTGTGCCACGTGATGTGCCCTACTGTGTGCCCCCAAGATGCACCCTGCTGTGACCCATAATGTGATCTCCTACCCCCTTGTAATATGCCCTGCTCTGCCCCATAATGTGCCCTCTTGTCCCCATGTAATATGTCCTGCTGTGACCTCAACAGCTCACTGATCACACTAATTTCTGTGAGCTGTAGATGTGAACATTTCAGGCGTTCCGAGACCTCAGACTTTTTGCCAAGGGTTCATAGAAAGTAAAGAAAGGTTGAGAAACCCTGATCTAGAGACCTTCAGCTCATCTGCTACAATAACTACAAATAAAAAAAATAACAGGCTTATTTAACAAAGCAACACAAAGTACAGTTACACATATGGAAACTACAGTAACTCATAGTAGCCAATCAGATTTTGGTTTAATAAAGTCAACCAATAAAACCAGCTCAAGGGCCGATTTTTATTTAAGTATTGCTGTAGTGCGCCAGTCCACACCCAAGTTCCTTAGTGGGCCCTGGATCCCCTATCCCACAGCTGGCCCAGGAACCCATAACCCAACAGTCGGCCGAGGATCCCATAACCCAACAGTCGGCCGAGGATCCCATAACCCAACAGTCGGCCGAGGATCCCATAACCCAACAGTCGGCCGAGGATCCCATAACCCAACAGTCGGCCGAGGATCCCATAACCCAACAGTCGGCCGAGGATCCCATAACCCAACAGTCGGCCGAGGATCCCATAACCCAACAGTCGGCCGAGGATCCCATAACCCAACAGTCGGCCGAGGATCCCATAACCCAACAGTCGGCCGAGGATCCCATAACCCAACAGTCGGCCGAGGATCCCATAACCCAACAGTCGGCCGAGGATCCCATAACCCAACAGTCGGCCGAGGATCCCATAACCCAACAGTCGGCCGAGGATCCCATAACCCAACAGTCGGCTGAGGATCCCATAACCCACAGCTAGCCAAAGGATCCCAAATCCATCCACTGCAGGCTTTCTGAGGTTGGTATGAAGAGGAACCTCACAGCCATCACAACATTTTAAACCACTGTGCTCTTCCAACCTATGATCACCAGCATTGGTGAAGGCTCTTTTCTGTTCCAGCAAGCCAGCTCCATAAAGACATGGCTTGAGGAGTTTGGTCTTGAGGAGTTCGGTCTGGAGGACCTCAAATGGCCTGCACAAAGTCCTAATAATAACTCTACTGAACACCTTTGAGATAAAGTGAAACACAGATTACGAGCCAGCTCTTCTCATCCCTTAGTACCTGACCTCACAAATGCTTTTTTGGCTGAATGGACATAAATTCATAGACACACTCCAAAATAATGGAGGTTGTTATATATGCAAATGGCGGAAACTATTCTTCAGTATTGTGTATGTCCATGGTTTTAGAATACATGTCCACCAAAGCTCATATAGGCATGAAGGCCATATGTGAACAAACTTTTGGCCATATAATATTAGTTTGTAATGCAAGGCTTCATTTGTGAAGGAGTAAAATATGCTGAATGGGAAACTAGGTTCCCCTATTCATCCAGGGAACACCGTGTTTCCATCTGGCTGGTGATCAATATTTACAACCTAAACTTGTTGTATTTGTGCTGGAAAAAAAGTTTTTCCATGCAATGAATCATTTATGTTTCTCATTTTTATAGCACCTACATATTTTTCAGCAAACGACACAGTATCTATAAGCATTGAAATCTTTGCCTCAGAAGACCTTACACATTAATATTCCTACCACAGCCACAGTCAGACACAATGGAGGGCTCACTTGGGTGAAAGGCAATTGAGCCATTATTACAGTTGTGGAGTATAGGAAAAGCATCCAAAGTAAGCCTTGTCAAAACAAAAAAGAGAACTTACAAAAACCCTAAGCATTAATGCAGTGCCACAATGCTGCCGATGTAGTCACTGTACTAACTTGGCCTGGTAGCTTAAAGAAATACAAACACCTTCAAGTGCTTACTCCTACCCAAGCACTTTCCTTAGGGGGTTAAAGTGCTCACTGAGACATATTTGAGCTGCTGCCCATTTGGCAAGGTGAGTGATGCACACAGAACTTGTAGCAATTTAGGCTCCCATCTCAGTAGGTGCAATGAGATGCCATTCTGCAAGGCTGCATTTCTCAGTTTTTTACCTTAAAGTGGATGTAAACCAGATTCATGAAATTTGAGCTGGACACATCTGTAGTGTTTTTGTTTTGTTCTTTTCTCTCTCTTCAAAGCACTATGTCCTGTAGCTTTGTCCTGCTCTGTTCTTCTGTTATCAGCCTGATAACTTTTGACAAGCTCTCCAAGAGAGGAGATAAAAGTGTGGGAGACAGAAGTGTGCTAAACTATTCACAGGCAACCTCTGTATGTGTGGGGTGGGGGTGTGTGCCTTTCCCCCAATCAGCTGTCTCACAGTGTCTAGCAATAATCCACTCCTATGAATGAGGAAGTGAAAAATCTAACAGGATGTGACTGCACTTTCTAAAACAGTATATACAATGTGAAGACAGCAGATATACAGGTAATACTTATGTAGGGAGATTTGTATCATCTGGGGCTGTTCACCTCACTGGGTATATGTGAGGATTTACATCCACTTTAACCACTTCAGCCCCTGAAGGATTTACTCCCTTCCTGACCAGAGCATTTTTTTTTGTGATTCAGCACTGCGTCGCTTTAACTGACAATTGCGCGGCCGTACAACGTTGTACCCAAACAAAATTGATGGCCTTTTTTTCCCCCCCCCACAAATAGAGCTTTCTTTTGGTGGCATTTGATCAACTCTGCGGTTTTAATTTTTTGCGCTATAAACAAAAGAATAGCGTAAATTTTGGGAAAAAAACGCATTATTTTTTACTTTTTGAAAAAATATAAATCCCCTAAAAATACATAAAACACAATTTTTTTTCTCAGTTTTGGCCAATATGTATTCTTCTACATATTTTTGGTAAAAAATAATAATATATATATAAAAATAAGTGTATATTGATTGGTTTGCGCAAAAGTTATAGTGTCTACAAAATAGGGTATAGAGTTTATAGAGATTTTTATCGTGACTGCGACATTATGGAGGACACATCGGACAATTCTGACACATTTTTGGGACCACTGGCATTAATACAGCGATCAGTGCTATACAAATGCATTGATTACTATTGATTACTTTAAAAATGTCACTGGCAGTGAAAGGGTTAACACTAGGGGGCGATCGAGGGGTTAACTGTATTCCCTGGGAGGTGATTTTAACTGAAGGGGGAGGGGACTGACTAGGGGGACTGACTAGAGGAAGTGACAGATCGTATTTCCTAACTAATAGGAACACACGATCTGTCACTCCTCTTCAGAACAGAGAAGTGTGCGTTTACACACACTCGTCCCCGTTCCGTGCCTCCTGCTCACAATCGCCTGCTATCCCAACCCTGCGAGCCAACGTACAGCTATGATGGCTTGCGCAGGGGAGCCAACCTGCCGCAGTATAACTGTGGCAGCTGGTCGGGAAGCGGTTAATGCATTCTCTACCTTAAGGTGAATAAAAAAAATTTAAAAAAAAAGTGCTGTGCTTTCTCTCCCTCCATCCACACTGGACTCAGTGACCGCAGCGGGAGCCATTGGCTGCTGTCAGTCAAATCCAGTGACAAAGGAGTGGGGCCAAACCACACTGTGTGTGTCAATAGATGCACAGTGCAGCTTTGGATTGAGCCTGCAGGAGTACCTGACCAGTAGGCGGCTTGCGAAGGGGGTTACTCAAAAGCAGGAGAACCCAGAAAAACCATTGCACAGAACAGGCACGTATATCAGGTTTGTTATTTAAAAGAAATAAAAAGATAGTAGACGATCACAAATTCCTGTGCATGGGAGTTAAGTCAACCCAATCTGATCAAAAGACTGAAAAAACTCTGAACCTGGAAGAAGACTGAAAAAAGATGCAAGAGTTGAAATGAACAAGGTGTATCAACATTGCAGAGCTGTGGTGGATTTCTGGCAAAGGTAAGCCTGCTGTACTGTACATGCTGTGCATACTAGCACATTGTGCCAAACGGCCCCCCTGGGGGCTCAAAATTTCTATTTTGTTATCGGTTTACTTCTGCTTTAAGCTGGCAGCAATAAATTATTTAGGTAATATATGTGAGAACATGGAAATCCCCTTTGAAAGAAAAAAAACTTTTCCTGAGCAAAAGAGAAGCTGCCTTCTGTTGACTTCTGAAATGTTAGCTACCCGCTGTCATGCCCATCCTCTGGCATGCATGCTCTGAATTACTGACCCTGATCAAGTAAGCATACAGAAACCTTGACCTGACTTTTTCCTCTTACACATCACTGACTGAAAAGCTTGGGATGGGGGGTTCCTTAGCATAACAGCCAGGCAACAAGAATAAATAATAATAATAATAATAATAATAATAATAATGTGCTAGCGCAAGATCTATACATTCATATAAATCATATGGTGCAGAGTCATATACACAAGCTTGTTGTAATGAATTCTGAAGCCAATGGATATATCTAAAAACAGATTTTCAAACACACACAGTAGGTAGAAGGAAAAAACGAAGAGTCCCACAGATTGGCTGGTGCGGAGGAGAATGACTGCATTTGGCTGATGAATAGTCTATGAATCATCACTTCTCTCACTCCAATAAATGACCTATATAAGAGATGTAACACTTCAAAATGCACACAGCCGCAGCTCTCCGTCCAACAGTGACACAGCATTAAAGCGTTATTAAACCCTACATTTTTATTAATTATAGCAGCTGACCTGAGCACTTGCTTTGTCTGCTTCTTCTTCTTTAAAAGCTTTCCTTTCTTTTTGATTGAGCGGCTCCAAAGATCGCTGCACAAGGTTTCCTCTTATTGGGTACCTCTGTTCCCTTGCAAAGTCCAATGGAGGCACCCTCTTTTAGGAATGCTCCAGAAACAGAGGGACTCCAAGCCTAAATTAGTGCGGTGTCTGAGCATGATGGTGCCTGGCATCCTGGGACATGTAGTCCCAAGGAGGGGTCATTAAGGAACTTTGTATGAAGTTATAATTGTGCACTCCGTGACTGGAGGTTCAGGGAAGCAGCACAAAGCAACCTGGAGGCTGTACTACTTGCAAACCCAGCACATTTTAAAGCTGAACTGGACGTGTGGTATAAACTGTATGTAGCCGAGGTTTCATACAGCAAACCGTACCGTGTTCCGGGTTGGAGTCAAGGCTTCCTGTCTCATACCAGGAACACAGTAGAGTATCTGATCGGCGCTCAGCCATTCAGAGAAAGCAATGTATCCTATCACCCTCAGCTACAGTTTATTATACAGAACATCCAGCGGCCTCACACGTTAGTGAGGGACATAGTTTGTTCTGTCCAAGCTGGCCCAAACTAACTATGTAAAGTATCAAAAGCTGGATTTTTAGCTTCAAATCTCGGTTCACACTAGAAAAAAATTGGGGAAAGGGGAGGTGGAAACATTGGGACTTTAAAACGAGGCCATGACCTGGTAAGGTCACGTGCCCCTATCCCTAACTATAAGAACATATATATCGCTCAAAGTCCCACCCTCCTGCTCCAGATTTTAATCGGTTCACACTAGGGTGGCTTCAAAGTCACCTGACTGAAGCTGCCCCGTACAGTGTGACTTCAGCACGGCTTGCAAGCGACTTCTGTAATAGAACTCAATGCAAGTTGCTCCAAAGTCACCCCCAAGTAGTACAGGAACCTTTTTCTAAGTCAGAGCAACTTGAGTCGTTCCGATTAGAATGGTTCTATTGCCCTGAATGGAGCGTGACTTTATGGCTAAGTAGCCTGACAGGTCACACCGAGTGTGAACCAAGCCTAAGGCCTCTTTCAGGCGAACGATCTGTTCAGGTCCGCCTGTCCCGTTTTTTAGGCGGACCTGAATGGATGATCCATAGACCTCTATGGACTCTGCGGCCCCTCTTCAGATCTCCCATAGGGGAGAGCGGCACTCTGACAGGTCCGACCCTGCGCAGTGACGGACCCGTCATCTTCCTGCTCAGCGGGGATCACTCTGTCGAGAAAGGGGATGTTAACGGGGCGGATCATCACGGATCCGCCCTGTGTGAAATAGGCCTTAGCCCTTGTACACAGTCGGACATTCCGACAGAATGTGTCCTATCGGACCGTTTTGTCGGATAATCCGACTGTGTGTGGTCTCCATCGGACTGTTTCCATCGGAATATCTGACGGACCAAGTTTTCCAACTTGTCCGTAAAATTTTCTGACAAAATGCTCCGATCGGACATACTCCGATCATGTGTAGCCTACTCCGACGGACAATGTGCCACGCATGCTCAGATCAAATTCCTAGACCAAAGCTATTGGCTACTAGCGTGAACGTAGTCCCGTCGTAACGAAATCGCCATCACGTTATGTACAATCGGATTTTCCGACAACTTTGTCCGACCGTGTGTATGCAACAGTTTCGGACAAAATCCATCAGACAAAATCCAACGGATTTGGTTGTCAGAATGTCCGACCGTGTGTACAAGGGCTAAGTGTTTCTGAACATATGTAAATTAAACAAATATTGTCTTATGGAAAACTGGCCTAAAGAATCACATTTTATGAAAAAAATATAAGCTTTAGTACTGGGTTAATGTACAAGTGCCAAAAGCTTTTTATTTTTGTTTTAGAGAGAGGGTGGTGTGGGATTAAAACTCTGGTCCTCATTCGTTGCTGCCTGTGTCCCCATAGGGAGATTCAGTATTTCGAAGTATCCTGATCACCATTGTCATAGGGAATAAAAATGAGGGTAAATCCAAAATTTTGAGTTGCCACCAGAACAGGAATACAGGGGAACCTTCCAATGGGGACACCGCTTCAAGTGGTAACCATCTAGATGTGGGATTATCCTTCATATTAGAAACATATCCCCTCACTTTATTATTATTTGTAGAAGACGGGAATGGATAAATGGAGACATACAGGAGTCCACCTAGTTTCCCTACTACAGGAGTGTTGCTCCATTTATGTCTATATGTTCAACAGGGACCAGACAAAACTTCAATCCATGCATGGGCAGGGCGGGGAGGTTGTACAACAACTAGCTCCCCAATCAGCGCTCTCAGTCAATGGCGGAGAGTGCTAATTGGAGTGTTCTGGTGGGCTGTCCCCATCAGAAAACAACAGCTCAGCAGGGGAAATCACTGTACTAACGTCAGATCATTAGTACAGCAGCTCCGTCCGGAGTATTCAGTTTTTGTTCAACCCGTTGGGTTGAATGAAAAAAATAAATTAAAAAATAGTGTGTGTACAAGGCATAAGTCTCCCCACTGTCAGAATACAATAGCTCAGAAGGGAGGATTCCCCCATCCACAACAAGGGTGTGGATGGGGAATCGTTAAATTTTTTTTAAAAAAAATTAAAAATTTTTTATTCAACCCGCTGTGTAAAATAAAAAGTGGACTCATGTATGGGCTGCCTTACTGAGCAGCGGTGACAAGTGCCTGAGGTAACTTCTGTCATGAGAATGTAACCAGCAGGAGGTGCTGCAAAAAAGGTAAATAGTATGCATTAGAGAGGGGCTGGGGTCCTAGGTAAAAACATATTAGGTGGGCTAGTGAGGCGGGATGGCTGGGAGATTTTACACCAAAGAAAATGGGAGTTGTACTTTAAAAAATCAAAATGACTACTGAAATGAATTATATTCTTCCATTAATCTTTCCATCAGAACATTCATAACAGTTTTAGGAAAAGGTTTTCATTCCAGAACCAAAGCTTAAACTTGAGGCGCAAATGCCAATCCCAGAAAACCATGGACTCAAAAAGGGAACTTAATACACTAGAAGCATGCATTCATTTATCCACTCAACTTTAATACACAGCCGTGAGGTACAAACTTGCGCACAGGCAGGGTGGATATAAACCGATACTTTTAAAAATAAAAAATCGGATGATTGAAATCAATTTTTTTGATAATTAAAATTGATTTTAATAAAAAGCTTTTTGGGAAAAGAATCTAAAGATAGTTTTCAGTTTAAGATACATTAATAATTTTGTTTATTCACTATTAAATGTAGCATGAGGCTGTTTATTCAGCAATATTTAAATTTTTGGTAAACTCATTCAATGAATCCAAGCTCTACAAGCTGGATAGCATGCACCGCATTCATGCATTTAAACAATTTCACAGTAACCATAAAAAAAAATAAACTCAACATTCAGGAATATTCCTTATCCCATTGTTTTGCAAATTCAAGTACACTATAAACTGTACGATTGAAATTGGTTCTGATATCGCTGTTTTACTAACCTGACAGCTTATTATTCTAAATGGGAAACCATTTTGTTTGCAAATATTAAAAATATTAAAAACTACCAGCAAGAATAAGTCCTTACATTTAATGAGCACCTGTCATTTCAGATCCATCATAGTAGCTCCTGTTAGCACCTTGTTGTGTCACTGCCACATCACCAGCCGTCTCAAAGTGAATGGGACTGTTGGAGAGTCAACAGCGGGTCAGAGGAGGAGCTGCTGCAGAACAGAAATTACAGTTGCTCTTTAAAAATTTAGATTTAAAGCAAGACTTTTTACTAGTCATTTAAATCAAATCTACCCTGAGCACAGGTGAATACCAGAAGCCAATCAGAATTCACCTCTAAAATAAAAGCCTTACAAGATAGTTTGAGTGGTTACAATGGGTTATTACTTTTAGCAATAAGTCCTTAGGATAAAGATCTCCTAAGATAATGCAGTGAAGGAGGTTTTATGGTTTATTTTGTACCTCAGTTTGCATATCTATCTAGTAGGGTTGCACCGATACTAGTATCTGCACAAGTATCGGTACTCGTGCAAATGCACCGATACCTGAAACCGATACTTTCAGGGTTGGTTCTTTGAGCTGTCAGTGGGTCTACCCAATGTTAAAGCGGTAGTAAACCCGCAAATTTTTTATTTTATTTTTTTTAAACCTGCAAAGCAAAAGGCATAATGAGCTAGTATGCACCGCATACTAGCTCATTATGAAATACTTACCTTAGAACGAGGCCCCGACATCTGGCCCGATCCACGCCGAGGGAGCCGACATGCTCCCTCGGCGTTTCTTCCGGGTATCGCGGCTCCGGCGCTGTGAGTGGCCGGAGCCGCGATATCGTCACTCCCGCGCATGCGTGCGGGAGATTTCATTCTGGCCAGTCGGCCACTGCCGGATTTTCAGGCCGAGAACCCCCTTGTGCGCATGCGCCACTGCAGTCAGCGGCGCATACCGAGGGGAATATCTCCTAAATCGTACAGGTTTAGGAGATTTTTTTTTTACCTACAGGTAAGCCTTATTATAGGCTTTCCTGTAGGTAAAAGTTAAAAATTCGAGTATACAACCACTTTAAAGAAGTCCAGTAATTGGAGCTAACAAAAAAAAAAAAAAAAACACAGCCAATGTTTATTAACAACATTGCTCAGCCCTGAAACACCAAAATAAAAATAAACATGGTTTCTTTTTGTATATTTCTATTTCTTCATCTGAAGCTAAAAAGGGATGCACAAATGTTCCTCTGTTTAACCCCTTATTATTAACCCTTCATTTCTATCTAATCAGCCTTAATTAACTCCCTATTCTCTTCCATTTAATTATTATTTTCCTGATTTTTTTTCCGTTCATATCTATTTTATAAACAAAACATTTTTTTTTGTTTGCTTTGTTATTGAATATTTTTTACACATATATTTACACATTTCACATTGAAAAGGCGCTAAATTTAGTTTATTTTTTTTTTTTTTTTTTTTTATTTCTTTCATTTGTAACTAACTTTTCAATGCTTTGTACCATTGCTGACAGCTGAAGTTAAAACAAACCAGTTGTGGTAGGTATCGGTAATTAGCATCGGCGAGTACAAAAATCGGTAATTGTAAAAAAATAAAAAAATTATATATATTTTATCAGTGCATCCCTACTAGCTAGTAAAATGGTACTCAGTATTATTCATTTCAATGTAATGTTTGAAGCAGAAGATGTCAAGGAGATGTACTAGGCCAGTGATGGCGAACCTTGGCACCCCAGATGTTTTGGAACTGCATTTCCAATGATGCTCAACTATACTGCAGGGTACATGAGCATCATGAGAAATGTAGTTCCAAAACATCTGGGGTGCCAAGGTTCGCCATCACTGTACTAGGCTATATGCTTTATAAATAATAAAATGAACAAGACAACACAAAATAATAAGAATAAAGCTAGACAAAACAACACACATCCCTTTCAAGTCAAGAAAAAATAAATAAATACCACAGCACTACTAAAAACGCTAAATTAACCAAACAAGCTTTTGATGCAACTTAAATACAAAAACATCCTCAGTATCCGGCACATGCACAGGAGTTGCGTCATCTCATGCTGGCCAATGAAGATGACCAAAGACTGGAACTTGAAGGGAGCCGAGGAGAAATGCCAGCGCAGGCGAGAACCCCTTTGCAGACTCTGGAGATGAGGGAAATTATAGTGACTAGCCATTTTAAATATGTAGTGCAATTTTTATACATATACCCTTGCCAAGCATGACATGTTTGGGTTTAAAAACTGACTCAGGAAAACCTCCTGCCTGCTAACTGATAAAGCGACTTTCATCATCAGTATCATCTTCTTGTTGAAGAAGAAACCAAAAAATGTTGACCAAAAGCAGTGTCATCAGGCTTGCCCAAGTTCTCCTTGGACTACACAAAAAGCCCCCCCTCCCGTATGCTAGAAGGAAATGAAAAGGTGAAATGTGGAAGTCTTCTGTAGTCCAGCAATCAACCTTGACAGAGCCAATTTGGCTTGGTAACAGAGGCAACTTTGGCAGCTCACACAGAAAGTTAGGAGGCCACTGGATTTCTGTCAGCCCAAAGCGTACTTCTCTGTGGTTATTAGTCTTTTATAAGGATAAATGATGGTGAAACATGCGCATCACAAAATTAATGTGCGTTTTTTTTTTTTGCCAAGACAAACTTTAAAAACTACCCTCTACCTGAAACCACTGCACGTTCACCAATACACACAACAGCGTGACCAGAGGTATTGCACTTTATAGAAGAATGTGATGAGAAGTAACCGTCACACCCTAGAAAACACATACTAATTCATTAACTCTGGATTTTCTAAAACTTGGATAAACTGCTAAAATGTGTTCACATTTTGACCCTAGACTAATGTAACATATACATTTGTAAGCAAAAAAATTTAAAAATGCGCTCAACCTGCCAAAAGATTTGAATTTCTGTCCATCCAATCATGAGATTTAGCTCCCGCTGCTGTCAAACGCGATGAGGGGTGGGCGGGGCCAAGTCCTGCATTCTGTGTGAATGGACACAGGACTCGGGAGAGCGCCCACATGGGTGTCCACCAAGAAGAGAGATTCTACAAGGTGGACACTCGATGTGGGGAGGAGCCACCAGCAACGCTGAGGGACCCCAGAAGAGGATCGGGGGCACTCGATGCAAAACAAACTGCACAGTGGAGGCAAGTATAAAACTTTTTTTTTTTTTTTTTTTTAAACAAAGACGAGGGTTTACAACCCCTTTAAAAGCTGAAGTTTAGGTGTGGCAATTTTGACGTTTTCCATTGGTACCAAATCTGTGGAATACCTGTGGAAGCTGGCAATGACTGTAGCAGCCACCACTACTACAGTGCTCTAGGCATTCGTGCTGACCTACCTCCTGTATTCACAATGCATTTATGGAACCTGGAAGCCAGTACAGAAATGGTAAAATTGTCATACCCAAATTTTAGGTCCGGCCTCAGTAAAAGTGACACTAGATCAGAAAGGAGCACAAAAGGAGCTTTTCTGATGAATAAAGATAACAGCGGTTACAGTCTGTTGTCCGCTTCTAGGCAAAACTTTTTCTTTCCAAACTTTAAAAAAAAAAAAAAAAAAAAAGGAGTACAGGTTCACTTTAAACCAATTGATTAGGAGAATGACTTAGGAGAAAGCTACGGTATATTAACTTAAAAAGAAAAATATCCACAAAAAGAAAAATATCCACATGTGCTTAAACAAATGCTTATCAGTTATGAGAACCTGCACATAAAAAACAGCCACTATTTTAAACACCTAGATATAAGCAGGCACCAGAGACAGGCTGTAACGTTCAAGCTGCACAAGCTGTTCCCATAACTAGGCTAGAATTTAGAGCGTTCTAACACGACGTCTTTAATAATGTTAAATTATTACACTGTAGTAAAGATAATATCAAACTATTTTAGCACAAAGTAGAGAGAGGCCTCCCCCCAGTGATATGCCTTTCACTGTTCCTCCCAGCTAGAAAACATTCTCCTCTTACCAAGCGCTCACATCCAGCGAGGAGTCGGCTGAACGGAGAGGAAAGCTGTGTATGTTTCCATGGCAACATGAGAGCAGTGTGCCATCGTTACATACATAGCTGACTACTATGTACAAACCTCCACCAATAGACAAGTTCAAGAAGAATTGTTCTTCCCCTGAAAACGGCAATATATCCTCAGGATCAGGTGCTGCTAAAGTGACCAAAAAAAACACTTACACATCAACGTGTGCAAGAGAGAATAAATAAATATATGGATTTCTATTTTTTCTTCTCTATTTTATAATGAATAGTTGAGAGCTATTTTTTTCACAAACCCAGCTGGCTCTCTGTCCTGCAATTTTACCAAAGTAACCCGCTCTTGGTGCCACCTTGGCATCTAACAAAAACTGAACAGAAAGGGTCCCTTCCCAGAAGCATTCCGATCAGATTTTTATCTTAAAGAGAAGTTCCACCCAAAAAATGGAAACCGGAGGGTTCCAGCTCCCACTTCCTCCCGGGGCACCGGGGCACAGGAAGAGAGTTCACCTCTCCCCCCCTCCCTCTCGGCAATCAGCTGGGACACATCACAGGTCCCAGATGATTGCCCGGCCAGTCAAAACGCGCAGCAGGGCTCGTGCATGCACAGTGCGTGCCCGGCTGTAAAGCCACAGCCTGGTGCTCACACTGCCAATGCCAGCGCCGCAGAGAGGAGGAGGGGGAGAGAAGCGGGCCTTTGTTCCCCCAAATTGCTGGACTGTTGGACAGGTAAGTGTTTGATTAGCAGGTGCAGTATTTGTATCTGCGGACTTAAAGTGGAAGTAAACCCATTGATTTAAACAGTTAAAAAAAAAACGGCATGCCGGGAATGCTAACTGCACATTGGCTGTGCTCTCAGCCAAACTATCAAACCATCCAATGGCTGGTGTCATAACTAATCACATGTGCAGCACCAAAGCAGTGGAAGATTAAACAGAGGCAAAGATGCAGCTTCCTTGGCTGAAAACGTTGGGGAAGTTTACTTCCACTTTAAAAAAATAAAAATAATGAAATCGGAACTCTGCTTTAATGCATTCTATGCATTAAGATAAAAAGCTGTGTGCAGCAGCCCCCTTCATACTTACCTGAGATCCCTCTAGCTGCAGCAAAGTTGTAGGAATGTGTCCGCCATCCTGGGCTCACCTCCTCATTGGTGGAGACAGCAGCGCAGCAACATTGGCTCTTTCTGCTGTCAAAGTCAGTCAGCCAATGAGAACAAAAAGAAGACGGGGCCAGGCTGCAGCTGCATGTCTGAATGGGCACAGGGAGCTGTGACTTAGCTCGGCTGCCCCTATAGCAAACTGCTTGCTGTGGGGGCATTAAACAGGAGGGAGGGGCCAGGAGCAGCAAAGAGGGACCCAAGAAGAGGAGGATCTGGGGGGGCAGAGAAGGGGAGTATAAACGTGTTTGTTCTTTAAAAAAAAAAAAAAAACACAAGACTTTACAGTCACTTTAAAGCGGTAATAAACCCAAAACCAAACATCTAATACATATATTGCAGTGTATTAATCATTAGTTGTGGTGGCTGCATTAGTTTCCCCCTTTTTTTTTTAGGCTTTCCCCCCCCCTTCTTGTTTTCCCCTGGCGATTTGGCCAGTAATACACTTCCTGTCAGAGTCCCTCAATCTGGATGAAGGAGCACAGCATTGTCAGTCTGGTGGGTGGAGTGTTAGTTGTAGTAGAAGATTGAAATACACAAATAAACTGAAGTCAAACTTGAGCTCACACTTTATAAGCAGTGTTTGTTTTGTTTTTTCATTTTTGGGATAAAGGATTTACATAAAAGGTGATCATTGTAAGCACTCCTGTCAGTGTTTGGTCTCATCCCTGCAACTGATACATCTGCAAGAGAGTTTTTTTTTTTTTTTTTTCAAAAAAAAATAAAAATAAAAAACGGACTCACTGGCTGGATAACCAGATGAAAATAGAAGAAAGAATTAGTAAGCTGCAATAAAATAAATGTATGCATTTGGGTTTAATACTACTTTAACCCTTTAACGCCGGCGCATCCTGGTCCTTTAAGGGGTTTCTGATCATGTGACTGCCGAGATTGGCTGTCACAGCAGTCACATGATCGGAAAGCTCCTGATCGCTAGTTGCTTTCCGTAATTTCAGGTAATTATGCCGGGGGCGCACAGGGCGAGAACTCTTGGCACAGGTTTGTTTATACTTTAGAAAGCAAATATGCAGCCTCTTGGCATCAAGGCCCACCCACTGAGAGGCTGCATATTTGCGTACCACCAGCTCGAAGAGGTTAAAGTGACTCTGTGGCAGGACAAAAATAAAATGTGCCAGCAAAAGAAGACTCTTGGTACTTACCTTTCAGCAGACAAAGTACTATTAAAGCTTTAACCTCTTCTCATCTGGTACGCTGGGTTTCAGGCGTCTAATTCTCACGACATCCACAGTAGTTTCTCCCACTTGGCACTACTGTCTCCTGTATCAAGGCAGGGGTTCAAAGATGGAACCAAAGTGCACAGCGGGTGCAGACCATCAACACATCCAGTGTGCCAGATGTGAAGATTCTGTTGGCGCCTCTTGGAGAGGAAAGTGAGGACCTACCACATGTGCTAGAGAGGCAAGCATGAAAGGCTCCTTTACACGAAGGATGGCTTTAGCCATTCCTCTGAAAAGTGATCCATAAGGATCGCTTTTCAGAGAGGTGGGCCAGTGGCTGTCAGGCATTCAGCAGCCTCTTGAATGGCCATTTCTGTTGTTTTTTTTACAGTAAAATTGAGATTTTGCATATAAATACCATGATACAACTGAAAGACAAGTACCGTATATACTCAAGTATAAGCCGAGATTTTCAGCCTCTTTTTTGAGGCTGAAAGTGCCCCCCTCGGCTTATACTCGAGTCATCGCTGTCTGCCTGCTCGATCAGCGTGTCGAGCAGACAGACAGCGGCCATTCTATAATTCAAAAGCCGCGCCTCCGGCTCCGCCTTCGCCTGTGATAGGCGGAACACTGAATTTCCCAGCAGCCTGTGTTCCGCCTATCACGGACATCGTCTCATCCTCGTACTACGGACGAGGATGAGACGATGTCCGTGATAGGCGGAACACAGGCTGCTGGGAAATTGTGTTCCGCCTATCACAGACAGGGAGGCGCGGCATTTGAACAGGGGAATGGGCGCCGACGAAGAGCGGTGATCCTGGGACGGGACCGGACGGAGGCTCGGCTCGGGACGGGACGGGACCGGACGGAGTCTCGGGACGGGACCGGACGGAGGCTCGGGACGGGACCGGACGGAGGCTCGGGACGGGACGGGACCGGACGGAGGCTCGGGACGGGACGGGACCGGACGGAGGCTCGGGACACAGGTAGGCTGGACACACACACACACACACACACACACACGGATGGACACACACAGGGATGGATGGATGGATGGACACACACACAGGGATGGATGGATGGATGGACACACACACACACAGGGATGGATGGATGGATGGACACACACACAGGGATGGATGGATGGACACACACACACACAGGGATGGATGGACACACACACAGGGATGGACAGGCATATCTCACCCTCGGCTTATACACGAGTCAATAGGTTTCCCAGTTTTTTGGGGGTAAATTGGGGGCCTCGGCTTATACTCGGGTCGGCCTATACTCGAGTATATACGGTAGTTGGCTTGATGTTAGAAAGTTTCTTTGACCACATCAATACTGGGCACTTTCGCCCCCTTCCTTCCCAGACCAATTTTCAGCTTTCAGCTCTCGCATTTTCAATGACAATTGTGCGGTCACGTTACGCTTTTTATCATTTTGTTCACACAAAAATAGAGCGCTCTTTTGCTGGCATTTATTCACGACTCCATTTCTTATTTTTTGCGATATAAATGGAAACAAAAAAAGCGGGAAATTGGGGGGGGGGGGGGGGGGGACACAATATTTTCTTTCCATTTGAAAAAAAATCCAATAAAATCGAACTTTGTAAATTTAAGCCAAAATGTATTCTGCTACATGTTTTTGGTAAAAAAAAATTCCATTAAGTGTATAATAATTGGTTCGTGTGATAACAGACAGATGTACGCAAATGATCATGTATATATGTGTGCAGGTGATCACAGACATATGTGTGCAGATAATCATTGGGACATGTGGTAGGTGATCAGTGAGTTAAAAAAAAAAAAAAAAAAAAAAAAAAAAAAAAACAGCTCATACTTACTGATCACCAGCCGACTGCAGCGATCCCCTCGCTCCTCATTGACAACTTCTGTGTGAGCAGAGGAGAGCCGATTGCCTAGCAACCGGCTCTGTGTTTACATTACATGACAGCTGTGATTGGACACGGCCGCCACGTGATCAGGAGGGCCAATCAGAGAGCCCTCCTGCCGATTGGAGATGCGCCGTGTCCGGGTGACACGAGCGCATCTGGATCGTGCCGATGCGCAGGCACGCGCAATCCCCCTCCTTCTGAGGGACGTTCATGAATGTCCACTCAGAAGGAGAGAGCGCCCACCTGGCCATTTATGTACACCATTGGGTGGGAAGTAGTTAAACTAATATTCATCAATTAACGAAAATGAGAGAAAATTATATATATATTTGTAGTATGTGTGTTAAAGGAAACTTATATTGTATACATTAAATGGTTTCACACATTGTTCTTGCCGAGTCCTCAGGAATGTCAGTGCATGAAGACCGAGCGGCTCCCAGCATTGCGTGAGGTAATTGGGACTAGCGGTTTTCTGTAGGACTACAGGACAGTTGAGGTCCTTGGGCCAGCCTTTTTAAAGAAGGAGGAGTCAGATTTTAGGAGTAATAAAAACAAACAAAAAACGTATAACAGAAGGACAGTTGAGCTGAGATTTGCTTCAGACACACACCAAGAGACATTGCAGGAAGCTGGCACAGACACACACACACACACACACACACACACACACACACACACACACACACCTGATTCAATCTTCATCTTAAGAATATAATGCATTATTGATATTTTACATTTTGATATTGTTCTTGTAATATTTTGCTATTATTCAATTTTTGAGTTTTTACACAAGAACTGAACGGACTATCATTCTAGATCAGAGGTAAAATCATATTGTTCTTTTCGGTTTTTACCAATTGGTAAAATCTTTTCCCGTTAAAAATATAAAAGATGAAGCATGGTCCACCAATCACACACTTGAGCACTTCTCTATTGGTCAGTCAGGCCACATGACACATTAATAAGGCCAACAATAAGGCTCAGGAAATCTAAGGGGCAGGCAAAAGATTGACTTTTTCTGTAAAAGTCTGGGCACCTTTATGATTGAAGTGTTTAAAAAAACTCTGACATGCATCAACATACAGAAAAGGTCTACTGGTCCTTCAAGAGCATTTCTTTCGGCTAACACTAGATAAAGTTTAAAGGAAATAATACCCTGCAGCCATTTTTCAAATACAAAACTATTTGTGCGATCGTCATTTTGAATCACTGCATTCCATTGGAAATGCCAGTTGAGATCAGAATGTGCAGGGAAAGTACACCAAGAGTTGTTTACAGCAGGTCAATGGAACGATTCATTAACACAATTTTTTTTCCCCCCAAACATGATACAAACAAGGCTTTTTCTGCTAAAACTGGTTTTTGTATAGGGGGGGGGGGGGGAGCACAAAAATTTTAAGACAAATTAGTGATTCTGAAAGCAACAAATAATTGTTTAGGGGGTAAAAAACATAAAAAATAATCCAAATTTTGAGAAATATTGATTGTAAACAGTTATTACTAATGTCCCCAGACAGGTTTACAAGTATCCAGTTACTTTTGGCAGCAGGTTTTAAGCTTTATAAGTATCTGGGAAGTAGAGGGTTAACATATAAAAAAAAAAAAAAAAAAAAAAAAGTGCACTTTAACCACTTCATTGCTGGCTTAACCACTTGCCGACCGCCGCACGACGATGTACGTCGACAGAATGGCACGGGCAGGCATAAGGGCTTACATGTACGTCCTTGCCTGCCCGCGGGTCGGGGGCCCGATCGGGCCCCCGCCCGGTGCCTGCGGCGGTCGGTATTCGTTCGGGAGCGATCCCGGACGAGGGGACGGCCATTCATTCATGGCCACCCCCTCGCGATCGCTCCCGACGAATGAAAATGTCCCGTGACATCACTTCCTCTCCTGTAATGTAAACACAGGTGAGGAAGTGATGTGATCTCTCCTCCGTGTCGGTATTTTTCGTTCCGGCACCGAGGAGAGAGGATCTGTGAGTTGCACAAGCACTACACTACACAGTAGAACATGCCAGGCACACTCACACCCCCCCTTTACCCCCCGATCACCCCCCAATTACCCCTGCCCCCCCAGTCACAGTGACACCAATGCATTTTTTTTTTTTTTGCATTGGTGTCATTTGTGACTGTAATAACTGTTAGGGCAGTTAGGGTTAGCCCCCTTTAGTTCTAATGTGCCCCCCTAACCCCCCCAATAAAGGTTTAACCCCGTGATCACCCCCCCTCGCCAGTGTCACTAAGGCTGGGTTCACATTGCAGCGGTTTATGAGAACGAATGTGATTCGCACCGCACTGCAGTGCAAATCACATCCGATCTCTGTGCGATTCGAGTTCAGCCATACAGATAGTATGGCTGAATTCGTGTCGCACCCGCCGCAAATTCGCACGGGACCCTTTTTTTGGCCCGCAGCAGAATCGGATCGCATGGGTGTTCACACCATGCGATCCGAGTTTGCAGATCGCACTGCGATATGCGAACTGATCTGGGGGTGTCATTAACATTTCACTGACACTCCCAGCAGTTTGCATAGGGCAGTGTGAACTGCCGCCGGGAGGCATGCGATGCGGGAACCCGCCGCGCATTCGTGGCGTTCCCGCATCGCTCCAGTGTGAACCCAGCCTAATAAGCGATCGTTTTTCTGATCACTGTATTAGTGTCACAGGTGACGCTAGTTAGGCAGGTATTTAGGTTCGCCACAGCTTTTTATAGCGCCAGGGACCCCCATATACTACCGCATAAAGCCCCCTGATTGCCCCCTAGTTAACCCTTTCACCAGTGATCACCATATAACTGTTACAGGTGACGCTGGTTGGTTAGTTATTTTTTTTATAGTTTCAGGGCACCCGCCATTTATTACCTAGTCTCACTAGTGTACCCCTAAATTTAGGGGTGTCTACTTTCCAAAATGGGGTCATTTGGGGGGGGGTTTGTGCCATCTTGGCATTTTATGGCCTTCAAAACTGTAACGCCCTTAGAAAGCCTGAAGGCGGTGCTTGGTTTTCGGGGCCCCGTACACGGCTAGGCTCCCAAAAAGTCCCACATATGTGGTATCCCCGTACTCAGGAGAAGCAGCAGAATTTATTTTGGGGTGTCATTTCACATATGCCCATGGCATGCATGAGCAATATATCATTTAGTGTAAAAAAAAAAAAAAATTATTTTTTGTCATTATTCAATCGCTTGAGGCAAAAAAAATAAAATATTCAATGGGCTCAACATGCCTCTTATCAATTTCCTTAGGGTGTCTACTTTCCAAAATGGGGTCATTTCGTTTTGTACTGCCCTGCCATTTTAGCACCTCAAGAAATGAGATAGGCAGTCGTAAACTAAAAGCTGCGTAAAATCCAGAAAACGTACCTTAGTTTGTAGATGTGACAACTTTTGCGCAAACCAATAAATATACAATTATTGACTTTTTTTTTACCAAAGACATGTGGCTGAATACATTTTGGCCTAAATGTATGACTAAAATTGAATTTATTGGATTTTTCTAATAACAAAAAGTAGAAAATATTTTTTTTCAAAATTTGCGGTCTTTTTACGTTTATATCGCAAAAAATAAAAAAATAAAATCGCAGAGGCAATCAAATACCATCAAAAGAAAGCTCTATTTGTGGGAAGAAAAGGACGCAAATTTTGTTTGGGTACAACATTGCATGACCGCGCAATTACCAGTTAAAGCAGCGCAGTGCCAAATTGTAAAACGACCTCTGGTCATTTACCAGCAAAATGGTCCGGTCTGAAGGTGGTTAAGACCAGACCACTTTTTCGATTTGGCACTGCGTCGCTTTAACTGACAATTGCGCGGTCGTGCGACGTGGCTCCCAAACAAATTTGATGTCCTTTTTTCCCCACAAAGAGCTTTCTTTTGGTAGTATTTGATCACCTCTGCATTTTTCTTTTTTGCACTATAAGCAAAAAAATAGCAACAATTTTTGAAAAATAAATAAATCGCAATAAGCGTTTGATTGGTTTGCGCAAAAGTTATAGTGTCTACAAAATAGGGGATAGTTTTATGTCATTTTTATACATTTTTTTGGCGGCAATCAGTGATTTTTAATCGTGACTATGACATTATGGTGGACATCGGACACTTTCGGCGCTATTTTGGGACCATTCACATTTATGCATTTTTATAGCACTGTTTTAAAGAACAGTTTTTTTCAAAATGGTAAATGTGACTGGCAATTAAGGGGTTAACCAGGAGGGGGCACTGAATGGGGTGATCAGTGTCCTGTCACTAGGAAGAATGGGGAGATGCTCGTTTACATCAGCATTTCCCGTTCTTCCTCTCCACGAGACGTTCGCAGGTAACCCCGCAGATAGAGTCTGCGTGACCCATGATCACACTCACGGAGCTTGCGGCAGGCGCGCACGCCCACAATGCCGTGTCTTAAAAGGCAATGTACAGGTACATTAATATGCCTGGCCGTGCCATTCTGCCAACGTATATTGGCGTGAGCCAAACGGCAAGGGGTTAAAAATGATTGTAAAGGCTCATTTTAGATAACAGACATGTTATACTTACCTGCTCTGTGCAAGCGTTTTGCACAGAGCAGCCCTGATGGCACCCCTGGCTCCTCCTCTTTATCGGGTGACCCCCACGGAGAGCCGCTTTCCATGGGGGCACCCGTGCGGGCACACTCACAAGTCCTTGTCTGCATCCATTGACACAGACAGCAGGACTCGGCCCCGCCCCTCCCCGTGTCACTGAATTTGATTGACAGCAGCAGGAGCCAATGGCTCCTGTTGCTATCATTCTATCCAATGAGGATGAAGACAGCAGCTGGAGCCGCTGGGCTCTTGCACATCACTGGAACAGATGGGCTCGAGTAAAAAGGGGGGGTGGGGTCTGTCTGGGGGCAGCTGCTGCACAGAAAGTTTTTTACCTTCATGCAGGACCCTAAAAAGCATTTTAGAGAAAATAATTTTCAAAAGTTCACCACACAGGCAGTAAAACAAATCTTTTTTTTACGAGCAGACAAAGGCAGACTGTCAGCCCTCTAATGTAAACAACAGGAGGTATTGTTTTAACAATAAAATAAAGTGAATGTATCCCTTTTGCCCCTTTAACCTGACCTAATTTCCATAAATGCGAGATTACCTCAAATGGCTACAGCCTCTGCTGTTTGTTTACGTTCTGCCCGTGCATTCCAATGTCTGTCTGGCCTTGGGACATAGCTTATAGAAGTCTGTGACGCTGTAGGGCATGGATATGCAATTAGCGGACCTCCAGCTGTTGCAGAACTACAATTCCCATGAGGCATAGCAAGACTCTGACAGCCACAAGCATGACACCCAGAGGTAGAGGCATGATGGGACTTGTAGTTTTGCAACAGCTGGAGGTCCGCTAATTGCATATCCCTGCTGTAGGGCCACATGTGGCAGACTCAGTTTAGATCAGCAGGAGATATGTCTGCTGATCAGAGCAGAGTGAGCGGATGACAGGTCCGTGTCTGCTCAGTTTATGCAACGTGGACATGGACAGAGCCTGCTCTGCTCTATGGGCAGCTGCCTGCAAACAAACTCTGCCTGTCTTTTTACACCCAACAGTTTCCAATCCGTTCCACCCAGAGGAAGAATCCCCTTTCATTTGGAAGGACCGAACCAGATCAGATTTGAGGATGTAATCGGGTACAAGTCTGTTTAACCCTACCGGTCCATTGGGGTGAATGGAGGGTCCGATCAGGTCTGCCTTAAAAATGGACATGTGGATCCTTCGTGTGAAAGGGGACTTATGTGCGGGCACAGCCAGGACAGTGAGACTTGCAATGTTAAACACCTGAGGCCACAGCGATCAGACTGAGGCAAGTATGCATATGTAGAGGGGGAGGTTGGGTTAGACTAGGGTAAAGTTTTTTTTAAAGAGCACCTATCCTTTTCGACTTTATAGTCTTTGTTTTTATTGCCATTTTAGAATGAACAACGTCACGTTAAAAAGCAGCTAGAGAAGTCAGTAAGGGCTTGTTATAAAGCTATTTTACTGCTTAAGACTATGTACACAGTTTAACGTCCATAGTCTGGGCACAGATACAGTGTGTACAAGCCCAAATGTGTAAACTCAAAAATGTTTTTTCCCCCTAAAGTAGGGTTGGAGATCATGCTGGACTGGTCTCAGTGGGTAGTAAGTCAATGGTTAGGCAATAGCAGAATGGGAAAGTTCTCCGCTTTATGCCCTGCTGCACCTGAAAGGAGATGCGAGCCTTTTTGGGGGGGCCTGGGCTGCTGCCTTGAGGTCGTTACCCCATACACTTGAAGAGGTAGAAAAGGAGGGAGCGCCCAATATTCAATAAAATGCAAAAAAAAAGGGGTACATTTGTAGTCATTTGAGAGCATCAACAAATGGCCAAGCCAATGTATTTGGTGGAAAAAAAAAACAAAAAAAAAAAAACAAAAAAAAAAAAACCTCCCTCTTCCTCTGGGCTCGTTATCCAGCCATAACGTGCTCTGCGTCTCATCGTTTTTGACTACAAATTTACGTCTTTTTTGGATTTAATTGGATATTGGGCATTCCCTTTAGCATTTTCGTTTTGTTTTAAATCGCTTCTGCTCTGGTAATGGCCACCAGGACAAAGAAAGAAGGTGAATCTCTCCAAAAGGGACACAGACAGTAATGAAAATTCAAACAGGGACTCTAACCCTTCCCTTCCGTATCCGGAAAAAAAATAAAAAAGTTTTGACTATAAAAATTATACTTTGAAGCAGAGCTCCACTCATTATCTTCTTCCTCTCCCACCTCCTGTTGCAAAACAATAAACACCCCCCCCCCCCACCCTCCTTTTGGAGGACCTGAGCTGGCACCTTTGCCTTTTCTCACCTGGGTGAGAATGGTTCATTCTCCCTCCCAGAAGCCTTCTGGGATATACACATCAACCATCCTAGGAGGTTTCTGGGCAATCTCAGGCATACTGCAAATAAGCCGGACACTTCTGTGTACACTGCGCAGTGGAGTCATCAGAGGGCCAGGTTAAAAGACCTGAAAGAGAAACCGGCTAATAAAAAAAAAAAAATGGTGGTTTGGGACCTTGAGTGTGGCTTCCATGGTTGTGCTAGTATGTTTGTGGACATCCAGTGGTACAGGTTAGAGAAGAAAAAAAAAGAAAAAAAACTAACATGGGATTGAAGTTCCTCTTTAATATTGGATTTTTATGTGAATTAAAATAATGCATAAACACAGATGATTAGAATCATAATACTTTTGTCACCAGAGTCAGCTTGCTGACAGAAGTCATTTTTTTGAAGCTGTATCTCAAGCACATACATCATACCCAACAGGTCAGAATTCTGGGCCCGCCATGAACAGAGTAGTTCTCAGAACAGTGAAAGTAAAAACAAACTTCTAAAAACAGAGTGGATTGGATGTCCACATTCCACTCTCATCAAAACAAGTTACACAGAAGAAAAATGTAATCAGGAACTGGGGTCATAGAAAGGCACAAGCCTCACACTACAGCCAAGGAGAAAAATTAAATAGACCATGTTACAGGATTTTTCCTATACATCCTGGCAAATCAAGCACAAAAGTACTTTATCCAGCTCCAGAAAGAATAAATACAATCAACCAAAAATGAGTTAAACTCACTGGATACTGGCCTATCAATATAAAAGAAAACTCAGGTAAAACATCCTAAAGCAACCAGAAGCCAACTGCCATTTTCCAGTGCAGGCTGTAAAACGGAAGGAAACATTTGACAAAGTTTGATTGGGTGAGATAACATTACCCATTAAAGAACTCTGAGTACATATATAAAAATTATGTTGTAATAATTTGTTACTATTTATATAAAAATATGTATTTCTCCTAAGTGTTGGTTCACACTGAAGCAGCACGACTTGCAGCGCTGCTGCCTCAGCCGACCTGCACGCGACAGCAGCGGCGACTTGCAAAACGACTTCTATATACAAGTCAATGCAAGTCACCCCCAAAGTAATACAGGAACCTTTTTCTAAGTCGGAGACTTGAGTCGCTCCTATTAGACCGGTTCCATTGCACAGAATGGAACACAACTTGTCAGGCGGCTAAGTCGCCTGACAAGTCGTCCCAGTGTGAACTGGCTCTTACCGTCTGTTGATGCCTTTCAGAGCAGGAAAGAAGGATAAATTGCATCAACAGGGATATAGGAACCAACTATTTTTTATTTTTTTTTGTAGTATAAGGCCCCAGCGGGACGCTGAGGCTAAGTCCTCTGAACAAATTTTTTTTGACACTGACATTAAAACACCTGTTTAGCCGCATTTATGTCTAGAAGCGTTTATTAAGATTACTTCATTTAAGACCCTCCCCAAGCTGAAAAAACATTGTAAGTTAACTATTTCAGCCATTTTGACCAGCGTGAGCAGCAGCAGCAGAGAGAGCCGTTGTCTGCTTGTATTTGCCTCTATTTCTGTGTTTTTTTGGAAATGGATCTCATAATGAGCAAATGCAAGGAAATGCTCCTGACATTGCTCTTGATGAGGCGACAAAGAAAATTGTGCAAGAGGTCCAGAGTCAGAGTTCGTTGCTATCGGACCTATCCTTTGATTGCACAGCGAATGTCAGCAGGATATTTTGTAAACATGTACATAAAGCTGCGTACCTACCCCGACAAATGTTTTAATTTCACACGCATGTGTCAACAGAGGAACGTCTGTTGGTGACGATCGTGTGCGCGTGCGTGCGTGCGTGCGTGTGCGCGCGCACACACACACACGTATTGTTTGTTTTTCCTTAATTTTTTTGTATTTTTTGTTTTCCATCAATATATTTTTGTCTTTTTAGGTCTAAAATATAGGATACCTTTAAAAACACTTAAGCAAAAACGCACCTAAATGCTGGTAAAGCGTTTGGCGTCTGCAACGTGGAAACCTTCAGCGTCTAAACCCATTTTTTTTTTGCTTCCAAAGAAAACACTGTTAAACGCAACTGCATAAAAACAGCAATAAACGAGACTGTGTACATGGTCACATAGGATAACATTGAATGAGTTCAGGGGCAGTTGAAAGAAGAGTCCAACTGCCTCTGAACATACGTTTAAAAGCGTCCCATGTACATGGGGCCTAAAGAAATAAAGTAGAAAGGGTTAGAGCCTTGGTCTGGTTTTGAAAGTTGTTATCGCATTGGGGAGATTACGTGACCAGAATGGAGCAACCTGTAAATCAGTAAGTATAGGTAAGCATCTTTCTTACACAGGTTTGTTAACATTGGAACATGGGTATTAGGAGGGGAGGAGCATTTTTAAGATTAGTAAGGTTTATCCTGGAATTATACTTAAAGTAGAAATAAAAATGTGCTACACTTTAAGAGATTCCGATTCATTTTGTAATCGTAATTAGTTTGTTAGAAATCGTAACTACTTTAAAATCATAAGAAAATATGACCACTGGAAAGAAGACAATGAAAGCCCCAGTTATCCAAAGTTTAGTAAAGCTTAATTCCAAGTCCCTGGCCAAAGCCTTGGTCATCTTGGTCATCTAATGCCGCGTACACATGATCGGATTGTCCGGTAGACCAGAGTCCGCTGGACAATCCGTCCGTGCGTGGGCTCCGGCAGACTTTTAGTTCCCAAAAGTCCGGACGGACTTAGAAAGAAGTCTCGACTCGAAATTGTCCACCGGACTCAGACCCTTATCTGAGCACGCAGCACAGCCGGTCAGGAAAGGGGGTGGGGACGAGAGAGCCCCCCCCCTCCTGAGCCGTACCAGGCCGCGTGCCCTCAACATGGGGGGGGTGCTTTGGGGAAGGGGGGGCCGCAGGGCCCCCCCCACCCAAAGCACCTTGTCCCCATGTTAATGTGGACAAGAGCCTCTTCCCAACAAACCTGGCCATTGTTTGTCAGGGTCTGCGGGTGGGGGGGGTTTATCAGAATCCGGGAGCCCCCTTTAATAAGGGGGCCCCCAGATCCCGGCCTCCTACCCTATGTGAATGAGTATGGGGTACAATGTACCCCTACCAATTCACCTGGGGGGAAAAAAGCAAACACCACAAAAGGCAACTTTTTTTTTAACCACTTCAGCCCCGGAAGATTTTACCCTCTTCCTGACCAGAGCACTTTTTACACAATTTGCCACTGCGTCGCTTTAACTGAAAATTGTGCAGTCATGCACTACTGTACCCAAACTAAATTTTATCCTTTTTTCACCACAAATAGAGCTTTCTTTTGGGGCATTCGATCACCCCTGCCATTTTTATTTTGAAAAAAAAATTTTTTTTTACTTTTTGCTATAATAAATATCTCCAAAAATGTAAAAAAAATAAAAATAAAAAAAATAAAAATTATTCATCAGTTTAGGCCAATATATGTTCGTCTACAATTAAAATAAATAAAAAAGCAATAAGCGTATATTGATTCGTTTGAGCAAAATTATAGCGTTTACAAACTTTGGGAAAGATACATGGCTTTTTATTTATTTTTTACTAGTAATGGCGTTGATCTGCGATTTTTAGCGGTACCGCGACAGACAAGTTGGACACTTGACACATTTTTGGGACCATTAACATTTATACAGCTATCTGTGCTATAAAAATGCACTGATTACTGTGTAAATGTAACTGGTAGGGAAGGGGTTAGCACTAGAAGGTGATCAAGGGGTTAAATGGGTGTTCCCTAGATGTGTTCTAACTGTATGGGGATAGGACTGACTGGGGGAGGAGACATACCGTTGTTCCTACTCCTCTCCCCTGACAGAACAGGGATTTATGAGTTTACACACACGCACACAAACAAATCCCCGTGCTGGCTCTCATGCACGCAATCACGCGTGGCCGATGGCGATCGCACTTGCCCTCTGAAGGCTCTTAAAGCGAACCCCGTACAGGGTTTTGCACAGTGGTGCCATTATGCTGTAGTAAAAGTATGTGAACAAGTTAAATAACAATCATGTCATACTTACCCGCTTTGTGCAGTGGCTTGGCACAAAGTAGCCCCCATCCCCCTTTTCTCAGGTCCCCGCCAGCACTATGGACTTCTACCTGTATAGTGCCCCTATAGCCAACAGCTTGTTATGGGGCACACGTGTGTTCACTCCCAAGCCCTACTTTGTGCGTCCATTGATACACAGAACAGGGCTCAGCCTCATCCCCAACTCCATCCTCACCTCAGTGTCTGAGCCAATAAGGAGGAAGAGAACCAGGAGAGCAGCTGCTCATGTGCACATCGCTGGATCAAGATCAGGTAATTATTGGGGGGGGGGGGTTATTTCATCTTTACACACAGAATACATAAAAGGGTATAAAAAAAACTTCAGTCTTTAGAACCACTTTAAAGCAGAAATAAACCCATCCATAAAACAGTTTCATTTCTGGCACGTGCTCGAAATGTAACACTACCATTGGTTGTGCCTTCAACCAAACTGAGAAACCATCCAATGGCTGGTGTCATAACTGATCACATGTGCAGCATCATGGCAGTTGTAGATTAAACAAACAGAGGCAAAGATGGCAGCTTCCTTGGCTGAAAACGATAGAGGGGTTTACTTACACATTAATTCGATCAGAAGCCACAAAATACCTGGGTGGGAATTCTGCTGCTCAGATATCTCAGGGCAGCAGTAGGTCACAAAGGTCAATGACCACAAGGAAAGATTAGCATTCAAATATCACATATTCATGGAGATCACACTATCAAAGCACTTAGTCACGTGATTGGATGTGATCCTGGAGCAGCAGCTTCCCCTATTTAGGTATTTGTGGTGAAAGAAACCATTTAACAGTTAAGTAAGCAAAAAGGGTCTAAAGGACAGGATCTTATTTTGTTGACCTGTCCCTTTCAATGTTGCTCAAAAGATACATCTGAAGAAAACTGATACTTATGAATCTATATAATGAGAAAAAAAAAAAACACACAAATTTTCCAATGTGTAATTATTATGGGTCCTTGTTACTAGCAATATATGGAAAATTCCAAGAGGTAAGGTGAAAACCTTCAAATAAGGTGTGGGCCAACTAATTTTAAATTCAGTAGCCATGAAGTCTACAGTGCGTGTCACCAGAAATGATCACCAACCCAAGCACTCAGCATACCAGCAAATGTTTTACTGACAGATACTTATGATTCAGACCGGACAGCATGTGAGTAAAGTGATGATGACTCTGATGATGCAACTCTGATACAGTCTGCAAATTGCAGGCTGCAGTGAGAGGAACAAGAACATGGATTGGCTTATCTCTAATATCATACATTGCAACCTACAGCCAGATGCATCTATTTGGAAACGTAACCCATTAAAAAATAAAAGGAAAAAAAAAAAAAAAATAAAACACACAACACACACACCTTTCTACTGCTCATCACATTCCTGAATGACAGCAAGCCGCTACAGACTCCATCAGGAAAACTTTCTAGCTTTTTAAAGTATAACTAAAGGCAATTTTTTTTTTCTGAAAGATTTGGATAGAGTGGTGAGAGTTTATACATGGTCAGGTGTTTTGTTTTTTATAGGTGTCCGTGTCTCCATTAGGGAAATGTAAAATGTTCTGATCACCAACGTCACTGGTAATGCAAAAAGTAAAAAATGTTGACCTGTCACCAGAAATGGAAACCTTTCAGGCCTCATGCACACTGGATGTTATGATAACGTTAGAAAAACAGTAGCTTTACAGTGAGTTTTTCAACGTTTTTGCAATAGCGTTTTTTAGCGTTACCATTTGTTTTCTCTCCCCCCCATGGATCAAAAATGTTAAAAACCGTTGATGAGCCGAGTTTATCAGAGTTTTTGGGCGTTTGACGTTAGAGCATTTTTACAGCTAAATAACTCCTTTCAGAACCCACTAGTTTTGGGGGGGGGGGGGGGGGGGTTACAGCCAAAAACAGTTGATAACAGCCTAGGTGTGCATGGATACATAGGATAACATGCTGGAGAGTTTGTTTATTGACTGTGGGGAAAAAAAAAAAAAAAAGTCTGAAGCCAAAAACAGCTGCTGTAAAAAATGTCCAAAAAGTCCAGTGTGCATGAGGCCTCAATGGGAACACTTATTCCTGTGACAGCTGGGATAACATGTCACTTCCTGTTGACTTTGAAGCACAGAAAGTGAAAGTAAAGGCAAAAAATAAATACTGACAGTGGTTTTAACTCTCCTCTACTGAAAAATACATAAATTCTCACAGTGGGGAACATGCCTTGCTTGTGTTGATTTTCTATTTGTTGCCCCCACTAAGCAGATCCCCAAACTTATTAGTACTCTGCTCTGCTGATCCCCCGCTCGGTAGTAACCCCCAGCTCTGCTGATCCCCCGCTCGGTAGTAACCCCCAGCTCTGCTGATCCCCCGCTCAGTAGTAACCCCCAGCTCTGCTGATCCCCCGCTCAGTAGTAACCCCCAGCTCTGCTGATCCCCCGCTCAGTAGTAACCCCCAGCTCTGCTGATCCTCCTCTCTCTAGTCCCCGCTCACTTTCCCATGTGCAACATCCGCTAGTTTTGCCTACTCTGGTCCCCCCAGCTCCGCTCAGTCCTTTTTCTCCAATCCTTAATCGTTTTGCTACACACGCTGTGCCGTCTGTCTGCTGGTTGCTCTGCTCCAGTCTTCGCTCACATTCCTGCTGTTCCATTCTGCACACCAGATGTGTCCTCTGCATCAGACACTCCCAGAACATATACACATGAACTAGAAGTGACTGCTGTTGAGGTCTTTCTGGTTTGCTTGTTGGTTTCCCGGTGCATCCTGGGATATCTCATAGCTGCAATACCGCTAAAACAAAAAGTGAAGCCAACGCTGAATAAAAAGCCCGCTTAAAAGCTTCAGGTGCTGTAAGCAACCGTTATCATAGAGTTCTATGGAGGCTTTGGAGATGCTTTCAAGCACCAAGAAAGCAATATAGGCTATGATTTTTGAAGCACAGCAAACAACAGCTTGGACAGGACTGTAAGGTAACAATTATATTTAGTGACAGGGGCTTTGATTAGCTTTTTGATTAGCCTGGGACTATGTTTCTCGGTAATATGGGGTAGACCTTCAACAATCAACACAAAATAAGTACACGGTAAATGTAGATAAATAGGAAACACTTCGGAAATCTATTTCCCCCAAGCAGGAAATTAGGATTTCAAAACATATGAGCATACTTAAAGTGGCGTTCTGCTATATAAAAAAAGAAAAAAAAAAAATTATTAAAAGTCAGCAGCTACAAATACTGCAGCTGCTCACTTTTAATAAATCAGATACTTACCTGTCCCAGAGTCCAGTGATGTAGGGGATCGAAGCCCCGCTCGTCTCCCCTTCCGCTTGGTGGCATTGTAACTGTGGGAGCCTGGCTGTGGCTTGACAGCCGGGAACCCACTGCACATGCGCGAGCGGTGCGCCGTGATTGGCCGTGCAATCATCTGGGACCGGAGATGTGTCCCAGATGACTGACAAGGGGGAGGGGGCAGAGCTGATCGCTCTTCCTGCACCGAGAGAAGTGACGTCAAGAGCCCAGGCGCTGAAGGAGGCAGACTACGAGGGACCTCCTAGCAGCAGGCTTTAAAAATTTATATATACAGTGGTGTGAAAAAGTGTTTGCCCCCTTCCTCATTTCCTGTTCCTTTGCATGTTTGTCACACTTAAGTGTTTCGGAACATCAAACCAATTTAAACAATAGTCAAGGACAACACAAGTAAACACAAAATGCAATTTGTAAATGAAGGTGTTTATTATTAAAGGTGAAAAAAAATCCACACCACCATGGCCCTGTGTGAAAAAGTGATTGCCCCCCTTGTTAAAACATACTATAACTGTGGTTGTCCACACCTGAGTTCAATTTCTCTAGCCACACCCAGGCCTGATTATTGCCACACCTGTTCACAATCAAGGCATCACTTAAATAGGAGCTGCTTGACACAGTAAGGTCCACCAGAAGATCCTTATAAGCTACACATCATGCCGAGACCCAAAGAAATTCAGGAACAATTGAGAAAGAAAGTAATTGAGATCTATCAGTCTGGAAAGGGTTATAAAGCCATTTCCAAAGCTTTGGGAATCCAGCGAACCACAGTGAGAGCCATTATCCACAAATGGCGAAGACATGGAACAGTGGTGAACCTTCCCAGGAGTGGCCGGCCGCCCAAAATTACCCCAAGAGCGCAGCGACGACTCATCCAAGAGGTCACAAAAGACCCCACAACAACGTCCAAGGAACTGCAGGCCTCACTTGCCTCAGTTAAGGTCAGCGTTCATGCCTCCACCATCAGGAAAAGACTGGGAAAAAATGGCCTGCATGGCAGAGTTCCAAGGAGAAAACCACTGCTGAGCAAAAAGAACATCAAAGCTCGTCTCAATTTCTCCACAACACATCTTGATGATCCCCAAGACTTTTGGGACAACATTCTGTGGACCGATGAGACAAAAGTGGAACTCTTTGGAAGGTGTGTGTCCAAGTATATCTGGCGTAGAAGGAACACTGCATTTCATAAAAAGAACATTATACCAACAGTAAAATATGGTGGTGGCAGTTCGATGGTCTGGGGCTGTTTTGCTGCTTCAGGACCTGGAAGACTTGCCGTGATAAAAGGAACTATGAATTCTGCTGTCTACCAAGAGATCCTGAAGGAGAATGTCCGACCTTCTGTTCGTGTACTCAAGCTGAAACGAACTTGGGTTCTGCAGCAGGACAATGATCCTAAACACACCAGCAAGTCCACCACCGAATGGCTGAAGAAAAACAAAATGAAGACTTTGGAGTGGCCTAGCCAAAGTCCTGACCTGAATCCTATTGAGATGTTGTGGTATGACCTTAAAAAGGCCGTTCATGCTCGAAAACCCTCTAATGTAACTGAATTAGGACAATTCTGCAAAGATGAGTGGGCCAAAATTCCTCCAGGACGCTGTAAAAGCCTCATTGCACGTTATCGCAAACGCTTGGTTGCAGTTGTTGCTGCTAAGGGTGGCCCAACCAGTTATTAGGTTTAGGGGGCAATCACTTTTTCACACAGGGCCATGATGGTTTGGATTTTTTTTCACCTTTAGTAATAAACACCTTCATTTACAAATTGCATTTTGTGTTTACTTGTGTTGTCCTTGACTATTGTTTAAATTGGTTTGATGTTCCGAAACACTTAAGTGTGACAAACATGCAAAGGAACAGGAAATGAGGAAGGGGGCAAACACTTTTTCACACCACTGTAATATATATATATATATATATATATATATATATATATATATATATATATATATATATATATATATATAAATATATATAATTTTTTTTTTTTTTTTTTTTTTATTATAATAATAATAATAATAATAATAATAATATATATATTTTTTTTTTTTCCTCCAAATTTTTATTTTTTGCACAAATTACATTTTTGTTTTTAGGGTGGAACTCCACTTTAAATATCTAAAAAGTCTTGAATGATGGTTCAAATCCCTATAAGGTTGTCAACAGAACTGGAACAGATGGGAAATCTTCCAATAGGGACACTTGTTTGCAACAAAAGAGGATTGAGCGCACTTTAGAAAGATTTTCTCTAACTTCCTGTTGTGTCCACAGAACAGGAAATGACGTGAAATCTTGCAAATATAACACAGATGGCCTGACCTAACTATCCAAAAAAAAAAAAAAGCGGTCGCATACATCTGACAGTGTTGTTATCTGTTCCACACAATTCAATAAAAGAACCTTTACTTCCCAAATGCACGATCTGGGCACTCTTCCTGACAATGCAATGCACATAGCCAAAACAATCTATCTGCAGACCCATTCGCTGTCACATAGGTGTGCTTAAAACCATATAAACAGTAACTATGAAAAAGTTAGTACTTGCAAAGATACTTTTCTATCTCATGGTTTTCCATTAATAAGGAAGAGCCATTCAAACAGGGCACTACTTTTAACTGTGAATACACCTCCCATATATATCTCACATGCATGACGCAAGTCAGAGAAGGTAACCCCTCATCTCCCTTTGTCCATTCAGAGAGCAGCATGTATTCTGTGAAAAGAATAAAGATGTCTTGTGAATAGATGAGGTGGAAAGCGAGTGATCCACTATCACCTCTGTTCTAGAGCCTGAACTATACATTTCATTATCATTGACACACTGTCAACAAACCAAAGAGAAAATTCAAAAGATTTAGAGAAAGACATACACATATTGGCTGGGTGGGAGCCTCCACCTTCTGACTGGACATTCAGGAACATCCTTCAGAAGGAGAGGGATCGCGCATGCCCGCGCAGCGGCGAGATCCCAATGCGCTCGTGTCACCCCGGACACGGCATATCTCGGATCGGCAGGAGGGCTCTGTGATTGGCCCTCCTGATCATATGATGGCTGTGTCCAAATCACAGCCGTCATGTGATGTAAACAAACAGCCGGTTGCTAGGCAATTGGCTCTCCTCACACAGTCATCGCTGAGGAGAGGAGAGCAGATCGCTGCAGCTGGCTGGTGATCAGTGAGTATGAGCTGTTTTTACAGCTTTCTACTCACTGATCACCAATCTAGTATAAAACTCATGTCCCCAAAACACACATGTCCTCAAATAAAAAGACATGTCCCCAAATAATGAAAAACACGTCCCCCGCATATGTCCCACTAAAATCACAAGTCCCAATGATTATCTGCACACATATGTCCGTGATCACACATGTAGCAGAATACATTTTGGCTTAAATGTATGATAAAATTCTATTTATTGTATTTCTTTTAAAATAGAATAGAAAATATGGTGTTTTTTCCCAAATTCCCGCTCTTTCTGCTCTTATATCGCAAAAAATTTAAAATGGAGACGTGAATAAATACCACCTAAATAAAGCTCTATTTGTGCGAACAAAATGATAAAAATGTAATTTAGGTACAGTGTAGCATGACCGCGCAATTGTCATTGAAAGTGCGAGAGCGCCGAAAGCTGAAAATTGGGCTGGGAAGGAAGAGGGCGAAAGTGCCCGGTATTGTAGTGGTTGAACAACAAAAAACCTGGAAGCTGATTGATTTCTATGCAGAGCTGCACCAGATTTTGCATGCTCCAGTTTTAGTACATCAACTCCAACATTTCATTGGGATGAAACATCAAAGTTACATCACAAGCACCAGAAACAAAAGTTCTTTGGAGTTGTTCAATAAACTATTATGAGCCAATACACTAAAAGTTTGAAAGGTCAAATTCAGACAAAAAAGTTTTTTTTTTTTTTTAGTTGAGGATGGCAGGTAGGAAGTTTACCAATGTTGTGTGTGTCATCTTTAAGCAGATTTATGGCATACAGGAGGTCACTGGGACAGGAAGTGAGAAGAATTCTCTAATGGGGTCACAAAAGCAGTCCGACAGATTAAAATATAACTAAAGGCAACAGGAATAAAAGGGGAAATCTTCCAATGGGAATACTTGTTCCTGTGAGGACTGTTCCAAGAGGGGAAATACCTCACATTGGAAAGACATGCTCTCACTTCCTATTGAGATTACAGGGCAAAAGTAAAAAGGGATAGCTACCTAATGAGATACATAAAAAAGTAAAAAAGTAGGAAGGACTGACAGTGGATTGGACTCTTCCTTACACAATCCAAAATTGAAAAAGAAAAAAGGTTTGGCTTTAAAATATACCTAAACTTTTTTTTGTTTCTTTGGTTTTTAAATTAACCACTTCAGCCCCAGAAGGATTTACCCCCTTAATGACCAGGCCATTTTTTGCAATACAGCACTGCGTCGCTTTAAGAATTGCGCAGTCGTGCAATGTTGTACTGAAACAAAAACAATGTCCCTTTTTCCTCCACAAATAGAGCTCTCTATTGAGCTGAAGTTGTCTTCATCAGTTTAAGCCAACATGTAGTCTACATTTTTTAACCACAAAATAAACACACTGAGCATATATATTATTAATGGTTTGCGCAAAAGTTATCCCCAAAACAGGGGATAGATTTATGGACGTTTTTATGCTTTTATTGATAATGGCAGTGATCTGTGTTTTTAGCGGGACTGCGACATTGCGGAAGACAAATCTGACCCCAAGTGATACTTGTTGGGGACCAGTGACATTATTACAGTGATCAGTGCTTAACCACTTCCCGACCAGCGCACGACGATGTACGTCGACAGAATGGCACGGGCAGACATATTGGCGTACAGGTACGTCCAATATTCAATGCCGCCCTGCCATCGGGAGCGCGCCGGCGGCGGCACGCTCCCGCGCTGGTCGGACCCCCGTGAGTCCGGTCGCGGGACCCGCGGACTCGATCGCCGCGGGCATCCCCGCGATTGTCTCACGGAGTGGCCGAATGGAGGAGATGCCATGTAAACAGCATTTCTCCATTCTGCCTAGCAACTAGTGACGCTGATCTCTGCTCCATGTGATTGGAGCAGAGATCAGAGTTCACTAAATGAAAGCCCAACCCCCCCACAGTTAGTAACACGCCCCTAGGAACACTTAACCCCTACACTGCCACCCCCTGGTTAACCCCTTCACTGCCAGTGTCATTTACACAGGAATCACTGCATTTATATAGCAGTGATTACTGTATAAATGACAATGGTCCCAAAAATGTGTCAAAAATGTCCAATGGGTCCCCCACAATGTCGCAGTCACAATAAAAATTGCTGATCGCCGCCATTACTAGTAAAAAAAAAAAAAAAATAATAATAAAAAATTATTAATAAAAAGGCTATAAAACTATCCCTATTTTGTAAACGCTATAACTTTTGCGCAAACCAATCAATAATCGCTTATTTCGATTTTTTTTTACCTAAAATATGTAGAAGAATACGTATCGGCCTAAACTGAGGGAAAAAAAATATTTTTTTTATATATTTTTGGGGGATATTTATTATAACAAAAAGTAAAAAATAATGCGTTTTTTTCAAAATTGTCGCTCTATTTTTGTTTATAGAGCAAAAAATAAAAACCGCAGGGGTGATCAAATACCACCAAAAGAAAGCTCTGTTTGTGGGAAAAAAAAGGACGTCAATTTTGTTTGGGAGCCACGTCGCACGACCGTGCAATTGTCAGTTAAAGCGACGCAGTGCCGAATCGCAAAAAGTGGTCTGGTCTTTGACCAGCAAATTGGTCCGGTCTGAAAGTGGTTAAAAAAAAAAAATGCACTGATCACTGTATAAATGATACTAGCAGAAGGGTTAACACTGGGGGCAATCAAGGGGTTAATGTTCCCTGGGTGTGTTCTGTGTGGGGGCTGTGTGATCACTAGGAACAGCAGATCTCCATGTTGTCCCCTGTCAGAACGGGCATCCGCATTGTTTACATAGGCAGAAATCCATTCTGCCTCTGTGCAGAGATCGCGGGTGGCCAGTGGACATCGAGTCTGCCGGACCCACGCATGCCTACAGTATCTATTGCATGAACCAACGACGTACAGGTACATTGTTTCGCACAATAGAGCCGCCCTGCTAGCAGTATATGTGCAGTGGGCGGTCTTAAAGCGGTTAAAGTAGGGAATGGTTAAATCCCTTCAGGTTATTTTATTATATGCATCCCATTAGGAAAGTTTCCCCTCTACTGCAGTTCTCACACATGCACTGTGTGCCCCCGCTTGTGAAACTGAGCTGTCAGAGCTGGGTGCCCACACTTGTAATGCTAGCGTCGGGAAGAGGAGGAGAGGGAGAAAACCAAGGGTTCCGACAGCCGCATCACTGGATCCTGGGACAGGTGACTGTGCGTTTACTTAAAAAAAAAAAAAAAAGTCAGTAGATACACTTTTTGTAGCCATCTACTATTAATAAAACACAAACTATTGGAACTCAGCTTTAAAGGAGAAGTCCAGCCTGAGCTCATTTGGCTGGGCTTCTATGAGTCACAAGAGTGCAATTCGTTTTGCACTCCTGTGACCCGTTTTCAGCAGAGAGTGGTCTGAAGTCCGCTCTCTGCCGACGTGATGGAAATCAGGCCAGGCAGCGCGTCATCCCGACAATAAAGTCTGGATCCCCAGGTGCCTGGACTGATGCCAGCCTCAACCTCTCAGCGAGCTGCTGAGAGGTTGAGGTGACGTACAACACGTATGACGGGACTAGAATAAGGAAGTTCAATAGCCAGTACCTTCCATCTCGTAGTGGAATCTGAGCATGCGTGATTTTTGGAGTGTCAGAATTGCATACACACGATTGGAATTTCCGATAGAAAGTTTTTCCGTCGGGAAAATTGAGAACATACTATCAATTTTTATCTGGCGGAAATTCGGACAGCTAAATTCTGATGGAGTCTACACACGGTCGCATTTTCCGATGAAAAGCTCTCATCGGTCTTTTTCTGGCTGGAATTCCGATCATGTGCACACGGCATAAGAGTTAATATGGGAAAAAGGTGTTGCCACAAATGCTTTATCACCAATCATTGTTTCCCTAATAACCCCAAACAGGGGCACAGACAGCAAAACAAATGTTACAGGGGCGATAACCCTCCCCTAAGCTATCCAAAAAGCTTAAAAATAGATTTTTTGGCTGGAGCGACACTTAAAAAAAAACGTACCTGTTCCAACTTACAAACAAATTCAACTTAAGAAAAAAATACAAACAGTCTCTATCTTGGTTGTAACCCGGGGAGCACCTGTACCACCAAAATCAAAACCTTCCAAACACCGAACTATATTAAATTCACATTATATGTAAAAGAATTGGACCACCACCGAGGGCCTTGTAAGCGGTGCTTGCAGGGAAAATTACATTACAACTAAAGCCAGAGCTTTTCTTTTCAGTTTGGATGGAGCAGGGGGATGGTGAAAAACCCAATTTTCTTATTCCATCCGTGTCCCTTTTGGGAAGATCGACATTTAATTCCTGATAGACAACAGGAAACTTCTCCAAAGTAAGCGAAATCCCCTCTTGGTTGTCACTGGAACAAGTGTCCCCACTGGGAGATTACATCTAAAGTTTGAAAGTTTGTATTAGTGGACTGGTTAAAAGCTGTTAGTTTATTTTTGCCACGTGTTCTCTTGGGGAGGGTTAACTTCACTTCCCGTCTTATAAAAAGAACAGGAAGGGAGATCAAATCTTTCCAAAGTAAGAGAAATTCACTTAGTTGTCACTATAATGACGCCTCCCCCAACTTTGAGATTTCCCTTATAATTGTTTTGGTGGCAACTCAAATCTTTGATTTCTCCCTCACTTTGCAAAAAGAACAATGGAGTACGGTCTAATACTTATTTTTTTTATTTGCACCAACATCCAAATTTTCAGGACAAGTTTTTGGGGCGTGTCTCCTTTAATATCCAAGCAGTACTCTTAAAAGCGATTGTAAAGGCAGAAGGTTTCTATACAGCAAGATAAAAGGCCTTCTGTGTGTGGCAAACCCCTCAGCCCCCTTAATACGTACCCGAGGTTCTATAGATCCAACAATGTTACAGGAGTGTCTCGGCTGCCCAGGACCCCTGTCCTCATTGGCTGAGACAGTGGCTCCCTCTGCTGCCAAAGTCAGTCAGCCAACCATGAGAGAAAAGGAGGCGGGCCTGGGCCACGGCTCCATGTCTGATTGGACACAGAGCTGTGGCTCAGCTTGGGTGCCCCCATAGCAAGCTGCTTACTGTGAAGGTACTCAACAGAAGGGAGGGGCCAGGAGCACCGAAGATGGACCTGAGAAGAGGAGGATCCGGGTTGCTCTGTGCAAAACCAATGCAACAGAGCAGGTAAAACTTTTTTCTTTTTTTTTTTTAATTACAAATAAAAAAAAAAAAAAAGAAGACTTTAGAATCACTTTAAAGAAGGATACACACCCCAAAAGCGTGTTCTGCGAATTAAAAAATAAATAAAATAAGGATCACAGACACTACTCCATTGTTCCCTCAGTGAGCAACTAGGAACAATTCAGGAGGAATATCTGTCTTTGGGGACAGAGAAGAAAACAATTGCTAGGGGGTTCTAATGACCCACCACCCTATCCAAAACTAAAATAAAAGTTATGGCTTTAGATATGCTTTAAAATTCTCACAATACCCATTACAATGTAACAAATCTTTATCTAGCATTTAAAATGCACCCAGCTGTTAGCTATACACCAGCAGGAAATGGTGTGATTTCAGCACCGGGTTGCTGTCAGTACACTTGGATATTCCATAGCATAATCTTTACAAAAAACATAAACAAACCCTGAGAGATAGGAAGCCACCTAGTTTTATACCAGATATACAGTCTAAACAGAGAAAAGCTAATTGATGCAGATCCCAGATCAGAGAACAGAACCGAGCATGAGCCAGCTCATCATTTAAATCCATCTCTGATTCATACATTTACAAGATATAAAGACATGACAAATCTGTGATTCATATTTGTTCCAGGTCAGAGAATACAACAGCTCTGTGCCTTTGCAAACCCCAAATTCCATGCATCCCAATTCAAAGTAAAAAAAATATATATAATATACATAGGACAGGTGGGCCCCTCTGTAATGATAAATCTCCCCCAATCAGGTGCTAGCAGTCAGCTGCATCAAACATGAAGCAAGGTGATTCTCTGCAAATCTATTGATGCTACATAAAAACAGACCCGGAATTGTACATTACCAGATGCTGTTCCCATCATGTTCAGCAAAGAAACATGGGGGGGGGGGGAGGATTTAGCCACACCCACAAACCCTTATATTAGCTATAATCATTCCATGGCAGCAAGATGGCCCCCTCTCTCAAATCACCTCCCTCCCAATCCAGAGGAGGCTGGTTGCCTTGGCGGCCACCTTAAACAAATGGAGAGACAGGGAGGCGAAATGTCAAAGAAATCAGACAGTCCCCATGCTGTGGAGGAGATGACAGAGAAAAGGGGTTGACAAAGACCTCCCCCCATGAGGAGGAAGGGGGGGGTAGCATGTTTAACAGATCTGCGCATGTCAGGCGTTAAGGCATTTAGGGGTCCTGCATTTAGGACAACACAATGTGTCCCGACATTCTTCATCCAAATGACTGAGGAACTAGAGACCCAGCATTAAGTTTTCAAGGAATGCTTGTACTTAAACATTTGGAGGTCCACACGCTGATCCCGGTTCTTGTTTGATCCACCATCCTCGGTAAAACGGTGTGGCCTCGGCCCAACCACCCCACTGACTTGGTCTCCAAAAGTCACCTAGGCAATAAAACCCAATATTTGTATCCTGGGAGGAACCCCCAACCATTTAAAACCCATCTTAGCACCCCCATCTCCTCAATTTACAGACTGATGGGTTTTATTGCCCAGTTACCCCATGCTGCCATTTGTGGTTCCAAAAACATTAACCTCCTCAAACTAACCAGAAGGAGATCATCATCCCCTCTGTGTCAAGTCATGCCGGCACTTGTGGTTCCATAGCAGTTACCAGTCCACCTCCTCAACCTAGCCAGAGGGAATTCAACATCTCCTTCCTTGTCAAGTCATGCTGGCACATGTAGTTCCAAAGCCATGGCCACCTCCTTCAGTTGACCAAAGGGAACCCATCAATTCCACCCTGTCATATCATGCTAGCATATGTGGTTTCAAAGATGTACCATCAAGCTACACTGTACAGGAGATCCGTTACCTTTTCCTATCATACTTGGGTTCGTAGTTCCTTCATTTATACCCTTGAGATCCATAGCCCATGTTAAACCATCCCAATGACTAGTTTCTCAAAAGGGAACCTACATTTCCTTTGGCAAATCACAGACCCAAGTAGTTCCAAATTTGAGATTTACGATTTGCCAGTCCAGACATGCTAGTATCTGTAGTTCCCTCAGCAGCTGCCCGTCTCCTCAGAGACCTCTCAAGCCATCAAACCATGCTGCCATTCAGGTTCCTCTGGAGAGTCTGTCAATCCCCCCCCCACAAGAAAGATGTTGATACCACACCGCAAACCCACGTTGTCACTTGCAGTTCCTTCACCAGTAGCCCGCCTCATCAGACCCCTTTCGTCGCCCGTCAACCATAGTAGCTCCTTAGCACAGTCAACCCCGTTCTTCCTGCATAACCACAATGCAGCTTCTAGTTCCTGAGATAATCCCTTACCACTCATCTCAGACCTTGCTGGCTACAATCTGTCATGCTCAGAATGATGGTTCATGCTTGGAACTCCTTGACCAAAACACAGAAGATACTTCCACCGCTGTCACCTCCTTCTCAAAATATGCAAATATTCTTCCCCTGACACCTGTAGTCCCTTGGTGCAGTTCATCACCCCTTTTCCCACAAAAACTAAAGTGCTTCTTGCAGTTTGTCAGGGACAGCTGCCTACCTAGGCTGGCACTTGTAGCCCCTTTGCAGCTCGCTGCCTCCTCCTCCCCCCCCCCCCCCCATTATAAAACACTGGGGCTTCTCTGCCCTGTCTAACCACACCAAGACTTCAGAGTCTTGGGAGGCCACATAGTTACCCCTTATACACCAAATTGCTACGACTTACATTTCTTTGGAAGTCTACCACCACTGCTGCTTAGGAAATCACAACCCTTGCCCCTATACATCACATCGTTACCCCCTACCAACGGTGCCAAAACTTGCATAGTCCTATAGGAGTCTACAAACACATCGGTGCCACCAATGCCAAGACTTGTATTTCTTTCGGAGTCTACAACCACCACTGCTTGGGTCATCACATCCCTCCCCTCTACTAACGTTGCCAAGACTTGTACAGTCCTATAGGAGTCTATCATCACATCGGAACCCTCAGCCACCAATGCCAAGACTTGCATTTCTTAAGGTCTACAACCACCGCTGCTTGGAACATCACATCGTTAGCCCCTACTAACAGTGCCAAGATATAGTTCTACAGGAGTATACCATCACATCATTACCCCCAGCCACCAATACCAAGACTTGTATTTCTTTAGGAGTATACAATCACTGTTGCTTGGGATATCGCATCGCTACCCCTACGAACGGTGCCAAGACTTGTATAGTTCTACAGGAGTATACCATCACATTACCCCCAGCCACCAATACCAAGACATTTATTCCTTTAGTATACAAACACTGCTACTTGGGACATCACGTCCCTTGCCCCTATACATCACATCGTTAGCCCCTACTGCCAAGACTTGCATAGCTTTATAGGAGTCTACCATCATCGCTGCTTGGGACATCACAACGTTACCCCCTACTACCAGTGCCAAGGCTTGCCGTATCCGAGGAGCCTACCATCGTATCGCTAACCTCCACTACCGATGCAAGACTTGTATAGCTCCATAGAGGTCTACAACCATCATCGCTGCTTGGGACATCACATCGTTACCCCCCACCATCAACACTTGCTGTATCCAAGGAGTTTACCATCACTGATGCTTGGCGTGGTTACCCCCCATCCACCATTGTCAAACCATGCTGAGACTTGTAGTTGCTCAGCAGTCTACTATTGCTGCTTGGGACACCATGTCATTACCCCCTGAAACCAATGCCAAGACTTTATTGTTATTTAGGAGTCTGCAATCATTGCTGCTTGGGACACCACATTGTTACCCCCTGCCACCAGAGCCAAGCCATGTTAAGACTTGTAGTTTACCAGTATCGTTAACTGGGACCACATAATCACCCCATAGCGCCCACTGCCAAGACTTGTCTACAATCACTACTGGCTTACATCGTTGCCCCATCACCAGTGCCAAGACATGCATAGTTCCTTAGAAGTCTATCATCATCGCTGCTTGGGAGGGCGCATAACTACCCCCAGCCACCACCGCTAAACCATTCTGAGACTTGTAGTACCTCAGGGGTTTACTACTGCTACTTGGGATACCATGTCGTTACCCCTAGACAGCACATCGCTGCCCCGTCACCAGTGCCAAGACGTGAATAGTTCCTTAAAAGCGTACCATCACCGCTGCTTGGGACATCACATCACTACCCTCTACTACAACTGCCAGGCCACGCTGAGATTCATAGTTCCTCAGTCTACTATCGTCGCTGCTTGGGACACCACACCACTACCCCCACCAACTACTGCCAAGCCACACAGACTTCTAGTTCCTCAAGAGTCTGCTGCTTGGGAAAGCACTTTGCTACCCTGTCACCAATGCCAGGTCTTGTATAGTTCCTTAGATGTCTACCACCACCATTCACATCACTACCAAGCAAAGCTGAGATTTTTAGTTCCCGTCACCTACCATGATCACTGACAAGCCATGCTTAAACTTGTAGTCCACCACCAGCTGCCCCCTTCTCTAAAAACAGACACTTCTCTGCCCTGCCTAGCCATGCTGGCACTTTTAGTTCCTCGGGGCCAAGCACACACAGCTACCAACCACCACCCACGCTGCTGGCTAACCACCTCTACCTGTTAAGCCACGTTGGCACCAGCAGCTGCTCCTGGCAAGCTGTTTCTATCAGGACACACTGAGGGTTGTAGTCCCCCCGTCATCTATCATATCAGAGCAAACTAAGAGTTTGAGGGTTGTAGAATTCTTCCCATCACCTCTGCTCACTATCAGGACACGCTGAGGGTTGTAGTTCCTCATGTCATCTCTCATGTTAGGACATGCTGACAACTTGAGTGCCTCCTGTCTGAGCATGCCGAGGATTGTAGTCCCTCCTATCACCTCTGCTACCTATCAGGACATGCTAAGGGTTGTAGTTCCACATGTCACCTCTGCTCCCTGTCGGGACATGCTGAGGATTGAAGTTCCTCCGATCAGGACATGCTGAGGGTTGTCATCCCTCCAATCACCTCTGCTCCCCATAAGGACATGCTGAGGGTCGTCATTCCTCCTGTCACTTCTGCTGCCTATTAGGGCATGCTGGGGGTTGTAGTCCCTCCTATCACCTCTGCCCCCCGTCATGACAGACCGAGAACTGTAGTTTCTCCCTGTCAAGACATGCTGAGGGTTGCAGTCCCTCCTGTCATCTCTTGTCAGGACATACTGAGGGTTGTAGTCCATTAAGTCTCTTCTTCTCACTATTAGGTTTTGCAAGGGTTGTAGTCCCTCCAGTCACTTCTCCTCACTATTAGGGCATACTGAGGGTAGTAGTTCCTGTCAGGACATGCTAAGGGTTGTAGTCCCTCCAGTCACTTCTCCTCCCAATTAGGACATACTGAGGAATGTAGTTCCTCCTGTCAAGACATGCTGGGGATTGTAGTTCCTCCTGTCATTTCCCTGTCGTGACGGAGAGTAGTAGTTCCTCCTTGTCATGACATGCTGAGGGTTGTAGTTCCTCCTTGTCATGACATGCTGAGGGTTGTAGTTCCTCCTGTCACTTCCCTGTTAGGACTGAGGGTAGTAGTTCCTCCCTGTCATGACATGCTGAGGGTTGTAGTTCCTCCTGTCATGACACACTGAAGGTAGTGCTGTAGTTCCTCCCTGTCAGGAGATGCTGAGGGTTGTAGTTCCTCCTGTCAGGACCCGCTGAGGTTTGTAGTTCCTCCTGCCAGACACAGGGGGTTGTAGTGTCCTGCTCCCTGTCAGAGCCATGCTGAGGGTTGTAGTCCTCCTGTCAGGTAGTAGTCCTCCACCTTACCCGTGTCCTCCGGCGCCTCTCGTCCCCTCACTGCTGCTAGACGGCCGTCCAGTCACATCGAGCCGCACACAGTCACACATAGATGGAAGCTGGTCTGCTTCTTCCTCCTCACACCGTCATCCTCCTCCTCCTCATCACCACGATCATCCTCCTCATCCCCGCCACTCCCCGGCTCCGGCCGTCATATCTCGGAGATCCCGGCTGTACTGTTGCTGGCGGTCTCTGTGGTCCCGGCCGCCGTGCAGGATGGAGGGAGAAGGGGGGAGGGGAGGGGGAGTCACAAAATGGCGCGCGTTTCCAAAGCTGCGCAGCCAGCCAGCGAGGGAGGAAGAATGAGGAGGAGGAGGACGGGGAAACCGCCACCAGCAGCACTACCAACTCCGCTCACTCCCCCGCCTCCTCATCCTCCGCCTCATACCGGAGCCCGGCACCGTGACTGACAACAACACCCCCTCCTCCTCCTCCTCCTCTACCCCGTCACCTCACCATCACCACCGTCCTCCCCCACACTTCTCCCCTCACAAATATTTTATTCACACTCTGCTTTATTCATACGGCACGTATTTCCCTCACAAGGGTTTATTCGGGCGGGAAGGGAATTAATGAAAAAAAAAGGCAACAAAATGGCGGCGGAATAAGTGTATTGCTATGGAGACTGTCAATCATCGCGAAGCCCCCGGATGCGCGCTGACGTCACGGAGCGAGGTGGCGCCGCTGCTGTGCTGCGGTCTGGGGCAGGGAAAGAGGGAGGGTCATGTGATGAGGGGAGTGGCATCGCGGGAACGAGGGAGGGGCGGTGAGGATAATTAGAAAAAAAAAACGTATGGGGTGTGAGCTGGCAAACAAATAAATGTAAATATTATGTTTGCGGGACGGAGGGGAGTGGCGTGGTCGGGAGGAAAATGAGATAAGTGGGTGTCCCCAAGCATAGCTCCCAACGGTCCCTGATTTGGAGCAATGTCCCTCTGTCCCTCATTCCTCCTCATTTGTCCCTCATTTTGGTCTCATCTATATAGTTGTATATAAAATGCACTTTTTATGTATCAAAAAGTGTTTTCCACGCTAAAAATTTAATCTGATTTCTAAATTGCTGCATTTGTAAATTCCAAAAGCTAATATGAACGAATAGTAGTGGTAAAAAAAAGCACTTTTTTTGTACAATTCTCCTTTAAGGGGCGTGGCAAGGGGTGTGCCCTATGCCTGCATACTTTTGCTGATAGGTGTCCCTCATTCTCATTTCAAAAAGTTAGGAGGTATACCCAAGTGTTATCCCGGCTGGAATGTCCAGGGGACACGATCAGCTTTTATCAAATGTGTCGTTGGTTCCGTCAGGGATTCGTCTGTTACTCTGTAAGGTCTGTCTACAATGTCACCATTCCACGCTTTCTGTTTCTGAAGGTTTTTGTATCTGGTCCTCATTATGACCAATTTCATGATGAATTCCAAAATGTCAGGAGTGGTGGATGTCCACGTATATATCAATTGTCCAGAGTGGTGGATGTCCACCTATATCACATTTCATTTAGGGCAGCAAAAAGGGTTGCTGGCTCGAATCTTGACCACGACACCATCTGCCTGGAGTTTGCATGTTCTCCCTGTTCTGGGGTGTTTCCTGGGGTACTCCGGTTTACTCCCACACTCTAAAGACATATTGGTAGGTTAATCGGATCCTGTCTAAATTGGCCCCAGTATGTATGAATGTGTGTTAGGGACCTTAGGTTGTAAGCTCCTTGAGGGCAGAGACTCATGTGAATGTACAATATATATGTAAAGCGCTGCGTAACTTGACGGTGCTATATAAGTACCTGAAATAAATAAATAATACGTTTCCAGAGTGGTAGACATCTACATATATCAAATGTCCAGAGTGATAGATGTCTACGTATATCACATTTCCAGAGTGGTAGATGTCTGCATATATCAAATGTCCAGAGTGGTAGATGTCTACGTATATCACATTTCCAGAGTGGTAGATGTCTACATATATGAAATGTCCAGAGTGGTAGATGTCTACGTATATCACATTTCCAGAGTGGTAGACATCTACATATATCAAATGTCCATAGTGGTGGATTCCATGCTTTCTGTTTCTGAAGGTTTTTGTATCTGGTCCTCACTATGACTAATTTCATGATGAATTCCAAAATGTCCCGAGTGGCGGATGTCCACGTATATCAATTGTCCAGAGTGGTGGATGTCCACCTATATCACATTTCATTTAGGGCAGCAAAAAGTGTTGCTGGCTCGAATCTTGACCACAACATCATCTGCCTGGAGTTTGCATGTTCTCCCTGTGCCTGCGTGGGTTTCCTCCAGGTACTCCGGTTTACTCCCACACTCTAAAGACATACAGGTAGGTTAATCGGATCCTGTCTAAATTGGCCCCAGTATGTATGAATGTGTGTTAGGGACCTAAGGTTGTAAGCTCCTTGAGGGCAGAGACTGATGTGAATGTACAATATATATGTAAAGCGCTGCGTAACTTGACGGTGCTATATAAGTACCTGAAATAAATCTACATATATCAAATGTCCAGAGTGGTAGATGTCTACGTATATCACATTTCCAGAGTGGTAGACATCTACATATATCAAATGTCCAGAGTGGTGGATGTCAACATATATCATACATTTTGAATCCTACAGTGTTATATATCCATGAATACCTGATTCCCAACATATATCATACAATTTACAGGGTATATTATTAATTCCCACATTTTTAGAGTGGTAGATGTCCCCTTATATTATAGATTCCCAGTTTTCCCAAATCAACTTATATCTGAATTTTTTAGGTGGTAGATCAGAAATTATATTGTAAATACTGAAATGTCCAGAGGGATGGGTGTCCATATATATCATACATACCAAAACATTCAGAGTGGTACAAGTCCACATATATCATATATTTCTACATTTAAGAAAGGAATATGTCTATACAGTATATTGCAAAATTTCTGGAGTAGTAGATGTCCATGTATGTCATACATTCCAAATTTTACAGAGGTTTAGATGTACATGTATATCATAGATTCCAAAATTACCAGAGTGGTAGATGTCCACGTATATCATAGATACGAAAATTTACATAGTATATCCTAATAAATTTCCACATTTTTGGACAGAGTTTAATTTATTATGTAGATTCCAAAATTTGCAGACTTGTAGACATCTACATTTATCATAAGTTCCAACATTTCAAGAGTGATAGTTAACCATGTATATTGTAAGTTCTAAAATTTCCAGAGTGATAAGGTTCCAAGTATATCATACGTTCCACAATTTCCAGGCTCGTACATGTCCACATATATCATATACAGTAAAACCTTGGATTGCGAGCATAAATCGTTCTATAAGCACGCTTGTAATCCAAAGCACTTGTATATCAAAGCGAATTTGCCCATAAGAAATAATGGAAACTCAAATGATTCATTCCATAGCCATTTATTCATAAATCCTATAGTGCTGGATTTTTCTTTTAGGAATAGTCCAGGATGTACTCTATGGAAGGTTTTTCTCTATCTGAAGGGACTATGACTGAATTAATTACCGTATTTATCGGCGTATAACAGGCACCTTAATTTTAAGAGAGAATTTTCAGGAAAAAAAACTTACATTTTCAATAAAGAATTTTGAAGCAAAATAAGGGTCAGTGCCCATCAATGCAGCCTTATCAGTGCCGATCTGCAGCCTCGCCATTGCCTATTAATGAAGCCTTATCAGTGCCCATCTGCAGCCTCCCCATTGCTCATCATTGCAGCCTGATCAGTGCCCAGCTGCAGCCTCATCATTGCAGCCTGATCAGTGTCCATCTGCAGCTTTTGCCATTGCCCATCATTGCAGCCTGATCAGTGCCCATCTGCAGCTTTGCCCATCATTGCAGCCTAATCAGTGCCTATCTGCAGCCTTGCTCCTCGCTGCAGCCCGATCAGTGGCAGTGCCCATCTGCAGCCTTGCCCATCATTGCACATCTTCAGCCTTGCTCCTCATTGCAGCCTGATCAGTGTCCATCTGCAACCTTGCCATTGCCAAAATAGACATAGCCAGATCTCCTGTGTACTCGGCTCGGCATCACGCCCCGTCCTGCCCCTTGGCCCGGATCCTATGTTGGGCATAATGCCAGGACGTCAATGCTTGGAGCCCTCCAGGGGATGGGACTGGGCGTGACTGTCAACTGAGCCAAGTACACAGGAGATCCGGCTCTGTTTATTTCAGCGGCGTTCGTCCCCTCCTTCCCCTCTGTGGCAGCCTATATCGGCGTTTAATGCCCACACATGATTTCCCCCTATTTTAAGGGGAAAAAAGTGTGTGTTATATGCCAATATATACGGTACTTACCAGTATATAAACAGAACCTCAGTCTGACTTCTAATATATTGGGATGCATTGAAAGCGTATCTCCGAGGTCTCCTTATTGCGCAGATATCAAAAATTAAATAACAATCTAGGCAGTGGGAAAAAACTCTAGCTGATAACGAAGTTTAACCTTAAATTACGTAGAGGGTTCTTTACTGAAAGAGTGGCAAGGATGTGGAATTCCCTTCCACAGGTGGTAGTCTCAGCGGGGGGCATTGATAGTTTCAAGAAACTATTAGATAAGTACCTGAACGACCGCAACATACAGGGATATACAATGTAACACTGACATATAATCACACACATAGGTTGGACTTGATGGACTTGTGTCTTTTTTTCAACCTCACCTACTATGTAACTATAACATGATGAAGGCCGAATTCATTTATATATAACTAATCCAAATGAATATACTAACAAAGAATAGCTTTATAACCAACTACATTATGTAGAAGTGGCTAAGAAGAAGGCAGAAAATACAGTGCCTTGCGAAAGTATTCGGCCCCCTTTCAACCTTTTGCCACATTTCAGGCTTCAAACATAAAGATATCAAATTTTAATTTTTTGTGAAGAATCACCAACAAGTGGGACACAATTGTGAAGTGGAACAAAATCTATTGGATAATTTAAACTTTTTTAGCAAATAAAAAACTGAAAAGTGGTGCGTGCAAAATTATTCGGCCCCTTTACTTTCAGTGCAGCAAACTCACTCCAGAAGTTCAGCGAGGATCTCTGAATAATCCAATGTTGTCCTAAATGACTGATGGTGATAAATAGAATCCACCTGTGTGTAATCAAGTCTCTGTATAAATGCACCTGCTCTGTGATAGTCTCAGGGTTCTGTTGAAAGCGCAGAGAGCATCATGAAGACCAAGGAACCCACCAGGCAGGTCCGTAATACTGTTGTGGAGAAGTTTAAAGCCGGATTTGGATAAACATTTGGCTTTGGCTTTAAACATCCCAAGGAGCATTGTGCAAGTGATCATTTTGAAATGGAAGGAGTATCAGACCACTGCAAATCTACCAAGACCTGGCCGTCCCTCTAAACTTTCAGCTCAGACAAGGAGAAGACTGATCAGAGATGCAGCCAAGAGGCCCATGATCACTCTGGATGAACTGCAGAGAACTACAGCTGAGGTGGGAGAGTCTGTCCATAGGACAACAATCAGTCGTACACTGCACAAATCTGGCCTTTATGAAAGAGTGGCAAGAAGAAAGCCATTTCTCAAAGATATCCATAAAAAGTCTTGTCTAAAGTTTGCCACAAGCCACCTGGGAGACACACCAAACATGTGGAAGAAGGTGCTCTGGTCAGATGAAACCAAAATCGAACTTTTTGCCCACAATGCAAAATGATAAGTTTGGCGTAAAAGCAACACAGCTCATCACCCTCAACACACCATCCCCACTGTCAAACATGGTGGTGGCAGCATCATGGTTTGGGCCTGCTTTTCTTCAGCAGGGACAGGGAAGATGGTTAAAATTGAGGGGAAGATGGATGCAGCCAAATACAGGACCATTCTGGATGAAAACCTGTTGGAGTCTGCAAAAGACCTGAAACTGGGACGGAGATTTATCTTCCAACAAGACAATGATCCCAAACATACAGCAAAATCTACAAAGGAATGGTTCACAAATAAACGTATCCAGGTGTTAGAAGGGCCAAGTCAAAGTCCAGACCTGAATCCAGTCGAGAATCTGTGGAAAGAGCTGAAAACTGCTATTCACAAACGCTCTCCATCCAACCTCACTGAGCTCGAGCTGTTTTGCAAGGAAGAATGGGCAAGAATTTCAGTCTCTCGATGTGCAAAACTAATAGAGACATACCCCAAGCGACTTGCAGCTGTAATCGCAGCAAAAGGTGGCTCTACAAAGTATTAACGCAAGGGGGCCGAATAATTTTGCACACCCCACTTTTCATTTTTTTATTAGTTAAAAAAGTTTCAAAAATCCAATAGATTTCGTTCCACTTCACAATTATGTCCCACTTGTTAGTGATTCTTCACAAAAAATAAAAATTTTATATCTTTATGTTTGAAGCCTGAAATGTGGCAAAAGGTTGAAAAGTTCAAGGGGGCCGAATACTTTCGCAAGGCACTGTAAAAGATTCTTCCTGCAACAACCATATTTTAAGGAGAGAGAGGGGACAAGACACTTATTGGCAACTATTGTAAAAGCCCAGCGGCTGGCATCATATATAATTTAAATACAATCACCTTCAAATAAGAGGACTGATACTACCCCAGAGATATTGGAGGTATTCAGGGAATTTTACCAGGCACTATATAAGAGTAGGGTATCTTACCCGGAGGAGTCCCTGAATAGATTCTTTGATACTATTGATTTGCCAAGCATTTCAAATGATGAAAGGGTGGCTTTGGAGGGCCCATTAACATTGGACAAGCTAAGAAATGCAGCATCTAATTTACCTAATAATAAAGCACCGGGTCCAGATGGTCTTCCAGGGGAAATCTATAAAAAATATGGGGATGTGTTGTTACCTGAATTGTTGATGTCTTTAATTAAAAGAAAAATAAATTCTGATTTACAAAGTGTGCCACAGCCCATGAAAAATAAAAAGAAAGAGAACCCCTGGGAGGTGGGATTTTTTTTAGGCACTACCAAAAGACAATGAAAAGTAAGAATAATAATTTTAATAATGTTGTAGAAAAATACATAGAATATATAGAATATTAAACAAAGTAATGAACATTGAAAAATCAAGATATGCAAATTGATGATACAGAGATCCTATACCCAACGTGTTTCGGAGATGAATGTTGTCTCCTTCATCAGGGGTTAACAGGAAATATATAATCTATAAAATTCAAATACAATATAATCAACAGTAAGTTAGTATATTTATCCCATAATGCATAGCCAAAAAAGGCCTAAAGTGCTGGTGACTTACAGGTGCAATTTAATAAGATGTCTTTGAATTCTATAGATTATATATTTCCTGTTAACTCCTGATGAAGCAGACAACATTAATCTCCGAAACGTGTCTGGTATAGGATCTTTGTATCATCAATTTGCATCTCTTGATTTTTCAATGTTCATGACTTTTTTAATATTTGTTTAATATTCTATATAGTCTATGTATTTTTCTACAACATTATTAAAATAATTCTTACTTTTTATTGTTTGTTGGTAGTGTTGAAAAAATCGCCCATCTGGGGGTTCTCTTTATTTCGATGTCTTTAATTATGCCATGGAGGTGGGTTCATTACCCCCCTTTATGACTGAAGCAGTAATTATTGTCCTATTGAAACCTGGTAAAGACCCATGTAATCCTGACTCATACCGTCCAATATATATGTTAACATCAGACATCAAGCTGCTGGCAATGGTACTGGCGATTAGATTATCAAGCTGCATTTCAAAATTAATTGATTGTGATCAGTCGGGGCTCTATTCCTAATATATCTACAGTGAATAATATCCAGCGTCTATTTTTAAATCTGCAAATCCCAACAAACAACATGGGAAACAGAGCTATACTGTCACTCAATGCGGCTAAGGCATTTGACAGAATAGAGTGGGTCTTTTTGTGGAATTGCTTAAAATGATATGGGTTTGGCCCTAGATTTATTAAATGGATACAACTTTTATATGACTCTCCAAGTGCAAGGGTATAGATGAATGGATGCGTATATGTCCCCTGTCCCCACTTTTTGCTCTGGCCATTGAACCACTGGCTGAGGTTATTCACTCTTCTGCAAATGTGGGATTTCATAGATCTACAGGCGAAGATAAGACAGCACTCTATGCGGATGACACACTAGTATTTTTGGGGGATACAGGCCCATCCCTGTCCACAGTTATGTCCTTAATAGACTTGTATGGATACTTTTCAGGATTCAGTATTAATTGGGACAAGTCCGTAATGCTGCTTTTGGACCCTGCTCGTTTGGAGCATCCACATCAGTCTCATCAGATGGCCCTGGTTACATAATTTTAAAAATTGGGAGTGATAATTACACCAAATATTACAAAATATACAGAGAAGAATATACTCCCTCTTATTGTCAAATTTAGACAACTGAGCAAAACATGGAGTAAATTCCTATTGTCCATGGTAGGAAGAGTGAATTTGGTGAAGATGTCATGGATGCCACAAATTTGGGGTCAAGTCCTGGAGAAAAAAGTGTGGGAACTTCCACCCAAGATCCACTCTCCCACCAGAAAAAAAAAAAAAAGATACGCTCATATGCACGAACGCTTCAAAAGTGGTATTTCTCATCCAATTTTCGTATTGTGTCTATGAAGCTTAACTGTTAGTACATTAAAAAAAAACTCAATAAACATAAATACGCTAAATACAGTTATCTCTGAATAATCAGCATTCATTCAATTGTGCTTCCATGCAAATGTGAACATTATGTTCTTTTTATTGGAGAATTTTATTTTGTATATAGAGTGTTTATGTGGTGAGTTTACACTTTTCATTGAACAGAGTTTGGATAACACAGGGTTAAACGGAAAGGTCATAAATGAACTGCACATTATCTGGACAGAATGCTTGGAGAGATAGTGATGTGTTCCTGCTTAGGAGATGTATGTTAGCTTGGGGGGCTGCAAACTCTGCAGGGCTCCAACACACACTCGCTGCTATTCCAACCCTTCACATATTTCCACATAAACGTCCATCCTGGCATTAAACTTTGCCAGGTATTGTGCTCAGCTTACCACCCCAAACTGATGTTCCTCCCTCAGCTCACCTCTCTCCCTGCATGTCCTGTGAGCAGAATAGCTGTGCTCCTCTGCTGGGTTCTCTCATCATATGGCACTGAAGATAGAGGAGGGGGGAATTCAGCGGGACACACAGAGCAAGTATGCAGGAGACGGGGGGGGGGGGAGATGAGGAGACAGAAAATCAGGAGTGGCCGGCGGGGAGGGGAGTATCACGAGAGGTCTAACTAAATACAATCTCTTAGCAGCAGGGACCTGATCTACCCGTCAGCTAGCTGTGATTGACAGGTAGATCGAAGCGAAAGCTGTCATGGGGACCCCTACTGGCAATGCCTGAATGGTCAGGTGTGCGGCACTTACTATTGCGGGCTGTGTCGGCAGCTGCTGGTGTAGCACCTGCCACACCTCGCATACTTCAAAGTTTTGCAAGACACGGCTTGCTAACAGGAACTGTGTTCCTGTTGTGGAAAAAGTGCAGGAACTCCGTTCCCATGCGTTCCTGCAGGACTTGAGCCCTGCCCCAAATGCTATATGAATTACATAATTGCACCATATATTTGACGTTACGATTATTTAGGACTATCGACTTCTTTTTTAGGGATTTTGTGTGGAAGGGTTTAAAACCTAGAATTAGATTTGAAACATTACAATAGGCCATAGATAAGGGGGAATTGCGTTACCTAATACAAGATTATACTTTATTGCATCACAATTACAACATTGGCACGGCTGGGAGATAGTGGACATTCAGGACCCCACACAGAGGATAATAATATCCCAATTAAAAAAATACCCTTTAGTTCAATTAATAGTAGCTCACCACTTTTATAATAAAAGAAAATTCCCTACTTTTTACTTGATTTATAGGGTATGGGAAGCAGTGCAAAATATTACTCAGCATAAGGGTAGGTTATACAAAACCTATGCCTGTATGGGATAACTACTACCTTTATGAATTGAATAGATCTTTGAGATTCTTAGATTGGAAAAAAGCGGGCATGTCACGATCGACCTACTGTTCCGATCGTACATAGGAGACTCACCCGCAGGCGTCCTCAGACGCAGGTTGGCGCGAACGAACGCACGCGTGTGCGTGTAGATCCTAACAGGCGCACGCGGGTGCGCGTTGACATGAGCGAGCGCACACGGGCGCGTGACCAGGCGAACGGGCGTACGCGGGGACGCGGGGTCACGAACGGGAGCACGGTTACCCGCGGGGGCACGCAAACTCACCGTGCGACCGTTCTTGGCGCCCAATAGGTTATTTAAGGAATCAGCTCCTGTTCTCCCGTGCTGTCCTGTCTACAGCGTTCCCGTGACTTCTGCTTCTTGCTCCTGCCTGTTCCTGATACTGAACCCAGCCTGTTTGACCTTGTTGATTGCTGCCTGCCTCCGACCCTTTGCCTACCTGACTACGCTTCTGCCTTCTGCCTTGTACCTCTGCTGCCCGATAGACACCGACCCGGCTCGTTCCTGACCACGCCTGCTGCACCTACCTGAACGCCACTACCAGCTGCTCCTGCTGTTCCTGCCTGCCTGCCAGTACCAGCTGCTCCTGCTGTTCCTGCCTGCCTGCCAGTACCAGCTGCTCCTGCTGTTCCTGCTTGTCTGCCAGTACCAGCTGCTCCTGTGGTGCCCGCTGTCTACCACCTCCCGTTCCAGTCTGACCTCCTGTGCCTGTCGGTGGTGGATCTCCGTTGCTGCAACCCGGCCTGGCACTTGTGCCCTCTGAACTCTTGAATCCCTGTCTCCACCTCCAGGGGCTCTCGAGCCGGAGGCTTACGAGGCGCCGCTCCCTGCTTTCTGGGCTCTCCTACCAGGTAACGTGACAGTACAGGACAGCCATGTCTGAGCCCACGCAGGGAGCCTCCCCAATGGACGAGCTCTGCCGCCATCTAGCCGGTCTTACCCAGGCTGTGAAGAACTTGCAGGAAGGCTACGGTCGTCTGGAAGAACAGGTCCAGGCCCTATCTGCCTCATCATCTGCTGTTCCCGGACCCCCAGCTCCACCTTCAGTGGTGATGATGCTGCCTGAACCAAGGGTCCCCACTCCAGATCGTTTCTCCGGCAACCGAAACAAGTTCAGGGCCTTTCGCAACTCCTGCGAGCTTTTCTTCGCTTTACAGCCCCGGACTTTCTCCCTCAAGGCGACTAAAGTGGGGTTCGTCATTTCGCTATTGACAGACGAGCCCCAGGCCTGGGCGCATCGTCTTTTGGAACGGAAGGATCCCTCTCTGGACACTTTAAATACCTTCTTCCAAGCGAGGTCTCGTCTGTATGAGGATCCCCAGCTGGCTGCCACCGCAGAAGCAGCCCTGCATGCACTCCAACAGGGTCGCAGGCCGGTGGAGGATTACGTGTCTGAGTTCAGACGCTGGAGCTCCGACACAGACTGGAATAACTCGGCCCTCCGCTACCAGTTCCGGATGGGCCTCTCTGAATCGTTAAAAGACGAACTGGCTCGCGTGGGTATCCCTGAAACCCTAGAAGCACTCATTGACCTCTCTGTCCAGATTGATAGGCGCCTAAGAGAACGTCGCCTGGAGCGCTCTTCTTCTACCTCTCGCCCTGTCTGGATGTTACCACGGGTTCCAAGTTCCAACTCTCCGGTTCCCTCCGCTCCTGTTCCACCCTCTCCAGATGCTCCAGAGCCCATGCAGCTGGGACTCCTTCGCCCATCTTTGACACCTGAGGAGCGCCAACGTCGAAGAGCCGGCAATCTGTGTCTCTACTGTGGAGAACCGGGACATTATGTTCGCACTTGCCCTGCCAAATTGCGTAAGTGCCTCCTCCTTCCTCCCGCTTCTTCTTCTGCCTTGCTTAGTAACACCTCTCATCTGGCTGTGCCTCTTCTTTTGCAGCTCTCAGGAAGGACTATCAAAACCAACGCCATTATTGACTCTGGGGCTTGCAGCGGCTTTATGGACTTGTCCTTTGCCTTAAGAAACAACATCCCGCTTCGGCCTAGGGTAAAAGGACTTTCAATTTATTTGGCCGACGGTTCCACCCTTAAGTCTGGACCAGTGACCCAGGAGACGTCTCCTCTTTTTGCCATCATCGCCGGAACCCACCAGGAGCTCCTGTGTCTGGACATCATTAAGTCTCCACTTTTTCCCTTTATTCTCGGCATGCCCTGGTTGAAGGCCCATAACCCCCTCATCAATTGGTCCACCGGGGGAATTGAGTTCCCGTCTGCCTACTGCCGTCAGCACTGTCTCCCAGTTGTTAACACGGACCTTTCTTCCCTGCTTTGCTTAGAAACGGACACCGAGATCCGACAGGCTGTGCCCAAGGTTTACCACAACTTCTTGGATGTGTTTAGCAAGAAGGGCGCCGAGACTTTACCCCCTCACAGGCCATATGACTGCCCTATCGAGTTGCTCCCGGGGGCAGAGATTCCCTTCGGAAGAATTTTCCCCTTATCCGAAACCGAACTGGGAACCCTGAAAACCTACCTGAACGAGAACTTGGAGAAGGGTTTTATTCGACCGTCCACCTCCCCGGCAGGTGCAGGGATTTTCTTCGTGGAGAAAAAAGACCATTCCCTGCGCCCATGTGTGGACTATCGGGCACTTAACAAGGTCACAATAAAGAACCGCTATCCCCTACCGTTAGTGCCCGAACTATTTCAGAGACTGGGGTCGGCCGAAGTATTCTCTAAACTAGACCTTCGGGGTGCCTACAACCTTGTCCGCATTCGTAAAGGCGACGAATGGAAGACCGCCTTCCGTACTCGTTTCGGGCACTTTGAATACTTAGTTATGCCCTTCGGACTATGTAATGCTCCTGCTACATTCCAACATTTCGTAAATGATATCTTCAGAGATTACCTTGATTTGTTTGTTATAGTGTATCTAGATGATATCTTAATCTTTTCTTCCTCCTTAGCCGAGCACCGGGAACATGTGAAGAATGTCCTAGGCCGACTCCGTCTCCATGGCCTGTACGCCAAGCCCGAGAAGTGTGTCTTCGAACAGCAAAGTATTCAATTCCTTGGTCTAATTATTTCAGTGAAAGGAATAGAGATGGACCCCCAGAAGATCTCAGCCATCCTAGACTGGCCCGCTCCCTCTGACAAGCAAGGGGTCCAACGATTCGTAGGATTTGCTAATTTCTACAGGAAATTCATCAAGGGATTTTCCTCCATCATCTCCCCCATCACCGAGCTGACCAAACAGGGTCAAAAGTTTCAATGGACCTCTAGGGCACAAGAGGCTTTCAAAACCCTAAAGGATTTGTTCGTATCGGCCTCAATCCTAAGACACCCTGACTCAACCCTGCCTTATATCCTGGAGGTGGATGCCTCGGAAAGTTGCGGTCGGTGCGGTGCTCTCCCAGAGACAGGGGCCTAAGTCACTCTTACATCCGGTCGCCTTCTTTTCCTGCAAGCTTTCGGAGGCTGAACGTAATTACGATGTCGGTGACCGAGAACTGCTGGCGATCAAGGCGGCACTCGAGGAGTGGCGCTACCTTCTCGAGGGCGCTTCCCACCCGATCCTGGTCTATACTGATCATAAAAATCTAGAATATCTTAAGTCGGCCAAGAGGTTGAAGCCAAGACAGGCCAGGTGGGCACTCTTCTTCTCTAGATTCGTGTTTCACATTACGTATCGCCCGGGATCTAAGAATGTCAAATCCGATGCTCTCTCTCGCATGTACAGTGAACCAGTGGAGCTCTCTACTCCTGATACTATCCTCTCCTCAGGGAACTTTCTCCTGCTTCAGGAGGACCTACTCACCCAAATTAAGCAAGCTTCCAGCGATCCGGTCCTCCCACCTGACATTCCATTAACTTCTAGAGATGGTCTTCTTTGGCATCAGGACAAGATCTACGTTCCCCAAGAAGTACGTGTTGCAGTCCTCAGCTCCTGCCACGACCACCTGCTGGCCGGCCACTTTGGGGTGCTCAAGACCACGGACTTGCTTCAGCGCACCTTCTGGTGGCCACAGATGAAGAAGCACTGCAGGGAATATGTGGAGGCATGCTCCACATGTATTCGGAATAAAGGTAGCAAATCAAAAGCTTGGGGGCTGCTGAGACCACTGCCCATTCCGGATAGACCTTGGAGGATGATATCCATGGACTTCATTGTGGAGTTGCCCCCTTCCGAGGATTTTTCCACAATCTTTGTGGTAGTAGACCGACTCACTAAAATGGCCCACTTTTTGCCTATGTAGGGGACCCCTTCGGCCGCAGAGACGGCTAAGACTTTTATTAGAGAAGTGGTGAGGCTTCATGGCATCCCTGCCAACATTACTTCAGATAGGGGGGTGCAGTTCACGTCCAGGTTTTGGAAAGCACTCTGTAGGGCCCTGAAAATTGAGCTTCGTCTTTCCTCGGCCTATCACCCTCAGACCAACGGCCAGACCGAGAGAATCAACCAAACACTGGAGCAATATCTGCGTTGCTTTTCTTCCTTCTCCCAGGATGACTGGGCATCGCTCTTACCAATAGCAGAATTTGCTTATAACAATTCTATCCATTCTGCCACCAAACAGTCTCCATTTTTTGCAAATTGTGGCTTCCACCCGCTTTTTCTGTCCAGTAATCTTCCTGAATGTTCAGTACCGGCGGTACAGGAAGACCTCAATTTCTTCGAGACCAACAATAAACTCCTACAAGAGACTCTGGCTAAAACACAGGAACACAACAAGGAGGTCTTCGATAAGAAGAGAAGGGGGGAGCTCAACCTCAAGGTCGGGGACCAGGTCTGGTTGTCCACTCTAAACCTGAAATTGGCCTGCCCATCCAAGAAGCTGGGCCCGAAGTTTGTGGGCCCATTCCCTATTGTGAGGAAGCTGAATGAGTGGCTTTTGAATTGAAGCTCCCGGAGTCGTTTCGGATCCACCCAGTCTTTCACGCCTCATTGCTTAAACCTACTGTTCCGGACCCCTTTCCCAATCGGAATGCCAACCCCCCGGTACCTGTGATGATTGATGGAGAATTGGAATACGAGGTCGAGTCCATCCTGGACTGCAGGAGAAGACAGAATCGGACTCAGTTTCTGGTCAAATGGAAGGGGTATGGCCCCGAGGAAAACTCCTGGGAACCGGAATCCAACCTGCATGCGAAGAGGCTAATCCTTGCCTTCAAGAGGTCTCATCCAGATAAGATGGCACGGTTGGGCATCCGGAGGCTGCCCCTTGGGGGGGGCAATGTCACGATCGACCTACTGTTCCGATCGTACATAGGAGACTCACCCGCAGGCGTCCTCAGACGCAGGTTGTCGCGAACGAACGCACGCGTGTGCGTGTAGATCCTAACAGGCGCACGCGGGTGCGCGTTGACACGAGCGAGCGCACACGGGCGCGCGAACGGGCGTACGCGGGGACGAGGGGTCACGAACGGGAGCACGGTTACCCGCGGGGGCATGCAAACTCACCGTGCGACCGTTCTTGGCGCCCAATAGGTTATTTAAGGAATCAGCTCCTGTTCTCCCGTGCTGTCCTGTCTAAAGCTTTCCCGTGACTTCTGCTTCTTGCTCCTGCCTGTTCCTGATACTGAACCCAGCCTGTTTGACCTTGTTGATTGCTGCCTGCCTCCGACCCTTTGCCTACCTGACTACGCTTCTGCCTTCTGCCTTGTACCTCTGCTGCCCGATAGATACCGACCTGGCTCGTTCCTGACCACGCCTGCTGCACCTACCTGAACGCCAGTGCCAGCTGCTCCTGCTGTTCCTGCCTGCCTGCCAGTACCAGCTGCTCCTGCTGTTCCTGCCTGCCTGCCAGTACCAGCTGCTCCTGCTGTTCCTGCTTGTCTGCCAGTACCAGCTGCTCCTGTGGTGCCCGCTGTCTACCACCTCCCGTTCCAGTCTGACCTCCTGTGCCTGTCGGTGGTGGATCTTCGTTGCTGAAACCCGGCCTGGCACTTGTGCCCTCCGAACTCTTGAACCCCTGTCTCCACCTCCAGGGGCTCTCGAGCCGGAGGCTTACGAGGCGCCGCTCCCTGCTTTCTGGGCTCTCCTACCAGGTAACGTGACAGGGCATAGTATTTTTGTATCAGTTATATGAAGGGGATGTTTTACTTCCTTATATTAATTAATTAATTAGAATGTATTAAAAGAACGCTATCATTTAACGAACAATAACTTCTACCAATATCTCCAATTACGCCACGCATTACAAATCCAAAGCTCAAAAATCCAATTACAGTATAAACACTCTAAAATACTATCAAAGGCAATTTCATTTACCTGCACAAAATACGGATTAATAGGAGACCTTTATTGTAATTTACAAATAATAGAGAATACTGGAAAACAAAAAAATAGTTTTGCCCAGTGGTAAGGAGACATAGAGGAACTAGATAAGGAGGACTGGACACGTGCCTTGGAAACACTTCCCAGGACATCTCTCTCACCCTCCCAAAGGTTATCTCAGCTTTTTATCATACATAGGGCTCATTACACCCCACGAAAACTCTATGCTTGGGGAAAACATATAACACTGTTATGCCCGTGATGCTCTCTTTTTAATGGATCTCTTATCCACATGCTCTGGCAATGTCCAAAGCTTCATCGTTACTGGGAAAAAAATATTTGTAACCCTAAATTTATTATTCTCCACTGAAATAACAGGGACGCCCAAACTTGCACTACTGGGAATAATCCCAGATGGAGCATTACCAGTAGAGATGCATACTATGTAGATAAGATTTAGCATGCAAAGTTATTTTACAAAAATGATCATCTGCTGATCCTCCAGCCCATAAACAATGGATTGAGAAACTTAACTATATACTTAAAAGAGAAAAATGAACATATAAACATAAAGGTACACCCCAAAGGTTTGGTAAAATATGGTCATGTTGGATAGAACCTAGTAATCAGCTATATGATGGTTTACCTAGTGGAGAGGAGTGAAGGTAGAGGAGATAGATGGGAGCAAAGAGCAGAGGTGGAGAGGTGAGGAGTAGAAGAGAAGAAATGAGCATGTAAAAGAGAGATAATTTGATGCTGCATTGAGGAAGTTGCTGTAGTCTGATGCTTGATATTAGGGGTGAACAATTCAATGTGTAAAATGTATCCATGTCTCTATATAACATTATGTTTTGTTTACTATATGCTAAGCTATTTAGTCAGAGAGGTGCAAAGTTTGTTTGTTTTGTGTGCTTTCCTATTTTCGATACTTTATGGATTAATTTGACATAATATATGTAATTGAATGTATTTTCTTCTTTTTTTTTTGGGGGGGAGGGTGGTCCCTATATGATTTAAATATGGTTATTTGTTATTTGTTTGCATGTATGTTTAATAATAAAAAAAAAGTTAAGTTACAAATTACTTCTCCCAAAAAGTAATTGCGTTAGTAACTCGGTTACTACATTGGAAAATTAATTAGTTACTCAGCAAAGTAACTGTGACAGGGGTGGCAGCGGTGGTACTTGTGGGGATGGCAGCGGTGGTAATTGATGGGTGGCAGCGGTGGTACTTGAGGGGTGGCAGTCGTGGTACTTGGGGGGTGGTGGTGGTGTACTTGGGGGGGTGGCAGTGGTGGTGGTGTACAGTACTTGGGGGGGTGGCAGCGGTGGTGTACTTGGGGGGGTGGCAGGCAGCGGTGGTACTTGGGGGGTGGCAGCGGTGGTGGTGCCATCCTCTCCCACCACCGCCTCTGCCTCTTACTGATCCCATCCCCCACCACCACTGATCTCATCCCTACCGTATCCCCCCATCACCTCTGTTGTATAAGTAATGGTGGGTGGGTAGGGATGGGATCAGTAAGAAGCAGAGGTGGTGGAGGACTTGGGATGGATCGATTGCACTGCAATTCGAATTGTCAGACAGTCACTTACTTGAATGCCTCCAGGGATGCCTTTCCTCATGGGGAGAGAGAGAGACCCTCCCCTTCACTCGATTGGTGTCAGCTGGTTAGCTGACTTCATTTTTCAGTGTCCGCCCCGCCTCCCTACATTCTCTCTCTCTGGATAGGCGGGGCGGGATGGGGCAGTCTAGACAGTCTCTCTGAGTTCAGCCTCTTCTCAGCTCAGCAGGCAAAAGCCCCCCTCCCCACGGCGGAACGAACGGCCAGGCAGCGCGGCCATGGCAGGCCTCTCGGGTGGTAGATGTAATTGCGGTAACGCCGCCCAAGTAATGGGAACTGAGTTATCATGAGGGGAAGAGTAATCAGTTAGATTACTTGTTACCCTCTAAAGTAACTGCGTTAAGTAACTCAGTTTATTTTAACTGAGTTACTTACATCACTGCTTGTATCTCTATTTTTGCTTGTCTTGCAAAGCGCCCTCAAACCAAGGTTTTAATGTATTCATAAAGGAAGATGTCCATTTATTTCATTAACTCACAAATTTCTGGAGTGGTAGATGTCCAAGCATGTCATACAAATTTACAGAGGGGTAGATTAGATGTCCACATATAGCATAGATACCAAAATTTACAGAGAATATTTTATATTCCCACATTTTTGGAGTGGTAGATGTTAACAGACTTGTAGACATCTAAATTTATCATAAATTCCAAAATGTTTAGTGTGGCAGATGACCATGTATATCATATATTCTGAAATTTCCAGAGTGGTAGATGACCATGTCTATCGTACATTCTAAAATTTCCAGAGTGGTAGACGACTATGTATAATTTCCAGAGTGGTACGGGTCCACTTATACATTCCCAAATGTATTTAAATTTCTAGGATGTCCAGGGACACAACCAAGTTTACCAAATGTGCCTTTGGTTCCGTCAGAGATTTGTCGGATACTCTGTAAAGTGTCACCATTCCACGCTTTCTGTTTCTGAAGGTTTTTGTATCTGGTCCTCACTATGACCAGTTTTGTGGTAAATTCCAAAATTTCCAGAGTGGTAGATGACCTTGTATATCATACATTCCAAATCTTACAGTGCAAGCTATCCATGTATACCCATTTTCCAATATAGCTCATACAATTTACAGAGTATATAACTCCCACAGTTTTAGAGTTTATGACCAGTTTCATGGTAAGTTCCAAAATTTACAGATGTCCACTTACAGTATATTTCAAATTTTCATTGTGGTATATATCCACATATATCATAAATTGCAAAATTTATGGAGTGGTAGATGTCCACATACAGTATATCCATAGATTTCAAATTGTGGTGCATGTCAGTGTTTATTATAGATTCTAAAATGTGCAGAATATATTTTATATTTGACAAAATTTTAGTGTGGCAAATGTTCATTACGCCATAGATTCCAACATTTTTAGACTTGTAAATGTTTATCATACATTCCGAATTTTACAGTACTAGATATCCATGTATATCCAATTCTCAAGGTATATAATGCATTTTACAGGGTATACTATAAATTCCCGCATTTTTAGAGTGGTAGATGTCCCCTTATATTATAGATTCCAAAGTTTCTAGAGTGATAGATGTCCATTTATATCTGAAATTTTCAGGTGTACATCAGAAATTATATTGTAAATCCTGAAATTTTCAGAGTGGTAGATGTCCATATACAGTGTATCATACATTCCAAAACTCCCAGAATGGTAAATGCCCACATATACTATATATAATCATACATTTTGGAAAGAAAGACGTTCATTTATTTCATAAACTCACACATTTCCGAAGTGGTAGATGTCTATGCATGTCATGCATTCCAAATTTCACAGATGGGTAAATGTACCATAGATTCCAAAACTAATAGAGTGGTAGATGTCCATGTATATCATAGATATAAATTTTTTTGCAGTGGTAGATGACCATGTATATTGTGAGTTCTAAAATGTCCAGAGCGGTAGATGACTATGTATATTGAAAGTTCCAACATTTCCAGAGTGATAGGGGTCCATTTATAAATTCCCAGTTTTTTTTTTATTTCTGGGATATACAGAGACACAGTCAGGTTTGTCCCCAATTGATAATTTTAGTTATGACGAAACGCGTCTGAGGAGGTACGTGCTGACGTCACCACGATGTCTCGTTGAGGAGGACAGGAGCTTTTGTATTGTAGCCAGCTTCATATTTATATGCAAGATTTTAACGTTTGTAAGTGTATCCTTTTTTTATTATATTAAACAAACTTTTGGTGTTATTACGCTATGGTGTATTGCATCCTCTCTTTGGGTTAATACCAATTGATACCCATGAGACATATGGATTACTTGGTTCTCTGCTGGGAGTTTTCTTTCCATCTATCAATCAAGCTGCATGTCTGTTTCCAGCCGAGGATCTATTTTCTTAAAGGGGCATCTGCTTTTTTGGTTTGACATCTGGTAAGGATGATTCATCCACTGGGTGGTTTTCTGTCTGTGCATTTTTTGTTTTTCACACTGTAAGTGTAACTGCATATATTGTTTATTTATTCATTATTTTTGACAACATTACGCTATGGTGTATATTTTTTTTTTATTTGGTTGATATGAAATTATCATTTGTGGAATCAACGCCAACCTATGCTAAAAGGCTTGCAACTATACATCGCAGTATCGTATTATTGTGTCTTCTTGCAAAACTAAAAGCCTGGGCTGGGTTAAAGCCACTTGCTTAATCGGATTACAATCTGGGGTAAGCATTGTGAGGGGGTTCACTCGGTAGCGGGTGTGTGTGACCCCCTGGATGGGTTCACAACACAAAGTCAGGCACAGCAGACAGCGGTGTAGGTGCAAAAAACAAAAGGTCCGGTTTATTTAGGCTACATGCAGTGATACATATAACAGCCAAACAAAATAAAACAAGAAAATAAATCCTGGTCAGCTTGACCTCTAACTACACACGTAGACTCCCTGTCTAACAACTGGGTGCAGCCTTGTGCTGCCCCAGTCCCTGTCTCTATTGTAGGGGTTTGCCACACAGGCGTTAACTCACCGCACAGAACAGATCTCAGACTCCCCAGTCTATACACACAAAACTGGTTCCAGGATGGAGCATCTCCCTATGCATGCTGGGGTTTTTTGTAGAGGTCTTAATGAGCCCACTTACTTCAGCTGGGCTCATTAACTCTTCCCCTCTAATTGTAAAAGTCTGCATAAAGCCTGAATCTAGGACACACATATTTTCCATCCTGAATACAACCAGGTGATTTTACCTGCGTGCTGCCACATACCCCCCCCCCTCTTGTTTCAACCTTGGGGTTGTAACACAAGCAGCCAGACACGCATGTATCCGAGACAAAGCATCCACATTCCCCATTTTAACACCAGGGCGATGCTTAACTGTAAAGTTAAATTCCTGTAGGGCCAGGAACCACCTATTTACCCTTCTATTGGTCTCCTTGTTTTGAGCCATCCACTTTAAAGGAGCGTGATCAGTCACCAGGTCAAAGTGCCTACCTAGCAGATAGTACCGAAGGGAATCTAGAGCCCACTTCACTGCTAAACATTCCTTCTCAATCGTGGAGTAATTTACCTCATGGGACTTCAACTTCCTGCTGAGGTAAATGACTGGGTGCTCTTCCCCGTTCCAGACCTGGGATAACACTGCTCCTAACCCAACGTCTGATGCATCAGTTTGTACAACAAAGTCCTTAGAGAAGTCTGGTGAGTACAACACTGGCTGGCTACATAAGGCTGTTTTTAAGGACTGAAATGCTTCCTCAGCCTCTGGGGACCATTTAACCATAACCGACTCTTTCCCTTTTGTCAGGTTGGTGAGGGGCACAGCCTGAGAAGCAAAATGGGGAATGAATCGTCGATAATAGCCAGCGATTCCCAGAAAGGCTCGTACCTGTTTCTTGCTTGTGGGACGTGGCCAACTCTGTATGGCCTCGACTTTATTGACTTGGGGTTTTATCACCCCCCTCCCAATAGTGTACCCAAGATATTTGGCCTCCTCCTGTCCAATGGTACACTTCTTTGGATTGGCCGTAAACCCAGCTTCCCGGATAGAGTCTAGGACTGCTTGTACTTTTGGCAAATGTGAGACCCAGTCTGTGCTATGGATAATCACATCATCCAGGTAAGCTGCAGCATATTTATGATGGGGCCTCAGAATCTTATCCATTTTCCGCTGGAATGTTGCCGGTGCATTCTGTAACCCAAACGGCATTCTCTTATATTGGAATGCCCCATCTGGGGTTACAAACGCAGTTTTCTCCTTGGCCGACTCGGCCAGGGGAATTTGCCAATACCCTTTGGTGAGATCAAGAGTTGTCATATATCGGGCTGTTCCCAGCCGGTCAACCAACTCATCTATACGTGGCATGGGGTAGGTGTCAAATTTTGTAACTTTATTTAATTGTCTAAAATCGTTACAAAACCGCCAGCTCCCATCAGGTTTGGGCACTAGTACAATAGGACTGGGCCAGTCACTCTGGGACTCCTCTATCACACCCAATTCCAGCATCCTTTGAACCTCCCCACGTATTGCCTCCCGTCGGGCCTCTGGTATTCTATAAGGTTTTAGTTTTACCCTTTCTCCTGGCGGGGTGATAATGTCATGCTCTACGCCAGATGTTTGTCCCGGAAGCTCAGAGAAAATCTCTTTGTTACGAAGTACAAACTCTTTAACCTCCTGTTGTTGGGGTTTCGATAAGGTGTCTGCTATTCCAACCTCAGGAACTAAGCAATGAGGCTGTACTTGTGACAAAGTCTCTGCGACTAGGGATTCCCTATCCCTCCAGGCTTTCAGCAGATTGACGTGATAGATCTGCTCCGGCTTTCGCCTTCCTGGCTGTCTAACCCTGTAGTTCACCTCACTAATTTTTTCAATTAATTCATATGGACCTTGCCATTTGGCCAGAAATTTGCTTTCAACCGTAGGGACTAGCACCAAGACCCTATCCCCCGGGGAAAAAGTACGTGTCTTGGCCCCACGGTTGTACACTCTCTGCTGTGCTAACTGCGCTTGGGTTAAATGTTCCTTTACAATTGGCATTACCTGTGCAATTCTATCTTGCATCAGGGCGACATGCTCAATCACACTCCTGTGAGGAGAACTCTCATTTTCCCAAGTTTCCTTGGCGATATCCAGCAGCCCTCTTGGGTGTCTCCCATAGAGCAACTCGAAGGGTGAGAAACCCGTAGAGGATTGGGGTACCTCCCTAATGGCAAACATCAGATAGGGTATTAGACAATCCCAATTCTTTCCATCTCTATCCACCACCTTCTTTAACATTTGTTTTAGGGTTTTGTTGAATCTTTCAACCAACCCATCTGTTTGGGGGTGATACACAGATGTGCGCAATTGCTTCACTTTGTACAACTTGCATAATTCTTTCATAACCCGGGACATAAAGGGTGTACCTTGGTCCGTAAGCAGTTCCTTACAAATACCCACGCGGCTAAAAACAAGGGATAGCTCTTTGGCTATGGTTTTGGCCGAGGTATTTCGGAGAGGAATTGCTTCCGGATAACGGGTGGCATAGTCCAATATAACCAAAATGTACTGATGCCCCCTAGCAGACTTCATTATCGGACCTACCAAATCCATTGCGATCCTCTCAAAGGGGACCTCAATGATAGGAAGAGGTACCAGTGGGTTACGGAAATGTGGCATAGGTGCCGACTTCTGACACACAGGGCAGGAGGAACAATAATTTTCTATTTCCTTCATGACCCCAGGCCAATAGAATCTCTGCAATACCCTCTCTCTGGTTTTCTCTGTCCCCAGATGACCTCCCAGAATGTGTCCATGAGCCAATTCTAACACCAACTTCCTGTAAGGTTTGGGCACTACAAGTTGCTCAATGGTTTCTTCTGCCCTTTGAGCCACTCGATATAGCAGGTCCCTTTCCATAGTGAAGTAAGGATAAGGGCAAGTCTTATCTGGGTTCACTAACTCGCCATCTATTTTCACCACATTTTCCCGTGCCTTTATTAGGGTGGGGTCTTTTAACTGTTCTGTGGCAAAATTTTCCCTGTGAACCTCAAGATCCGAAAACTCCACAGACGGCATGTTTTCATCTGAGGATGTTGGCTCCTCCCCAGTCATTTTTGTCAGTAAACGGCTCACACCAAAGGTTGCGGTATTATTGTACCCACTTGCTTCATTGGTCTGCGGACGTTGCTGTATCAATGTCTCTATTTGCTGTTGAAAATTCTGCTCTTGCTTCTGCAACAGGTCTATGAAGCGGGCTTCAGATCGCTGCTGGGCTTGTTGCTGAGCTTCCAAACTCTGCTGCAAAGTTGCATTTGTCTGCTGCTGATTTGCATTTGCCTGCTGCTGGGCTTGTTGTTGAGCTGCAAGGCTCTTTTGTAAAGCTGCATTTGTTTGCTGCTGATTTGCATTTGCTTGCTGCTGGTTTGCATTTGCTAGAGCCAGCTGTCTCAGTATCTCCTCCATGCTGGCCTTAACAAAAAAAAAAAAAAAAAACTGCCCGCATTCTCCACCAACTGTGAGGGGGTTCGCTAGGTAGCGGGTGTGTGTGACCCCCTGGATGGGTTCACAACACAAAGTCAGGCACAGCAGACAGCGGTGTAGGTGCAAAAAACAAAAGGTCCGGTTTATTTAGGCTACATGCAGTGATACATATAACAGCCAAACAAAATAAAACAAGAAAATAAATCCTGGTCAGCTTGACCTCTAACTACACACGTAGACTCCCTGTCTAACAACTGGGTGCAGCCTTGTGCTGCCCCAGTCCCTGTCTCTATTGTAGGGGTTTGCCACACAGGCGTTAACTCACCGCACAGAACAGATCTCAGACTCCCCAGTCTATACACACAAAACTGGTTCCAGGATGGAGCATCTCCCTATGCATGCTGGGGTTTTTTGTAGAGGTCTTAATGAGCCCACTTACTTCAGCTGGGCTCATTAACTCTTCCCCTCTAATTGTAAAAGTCTGCATAAAGCCTGAATCTAGGACACACATATTTCCCATCCTGAATACAACCAGGTGATTTTACCTGCGTGCTGCCACAGCATGTTTTTCACAAGGTGATGGTGCACTCTTTTGCGGTGTAGTCACTGGGTGGACGTTGTACTTATCTCCAGTTGTTCAAGCATTTGGATTAATATACATCATAATAATCTTTTGGATTATAATTAGCGCAATTTTCTCCTTTTCAGGCTTACCAAATGTGTCTTTGGTTCAGTCAGAGGTTTGTCGGTTACTAAGTCAAGTGTGTCTACAATGTCATCATTCAGCGCTTTCTGTTTCGGATGTTTTTTTTGTATCTGGTCATGACTATGACCAGCTTTATTGTAACTTCCAAATTTTTCCGAGTGGTAGATGTCCACATATATAATATATTCCAAATATTACAGTGGTAGATATCCATTTTCTCAAATTCCCAACATAGATAATACATTTTATAATTATAATTCCCACATTTTTAGAGTGGTAGATGTCCACTTATATTACAAATTCCAACATTTCCAAAGTGGCAGATGTCCATGAAACTGTATATCTACATTTCATAAAGAAAGATATCCATTTATTTCATAAACTCCCAAATTTCCAGAGTAGTAGATGTCCATGTATATAATAGACAGGAGAATTTACAGAGTATATTTTAATAAATTCACACATTTTTAGAGTGGCAGATATCTATTTATTATATAGATTCCAACATTTGCAGATTTGTAGACATCTACATTTATCATAAGTATCAACATTTCCAGAGTGGTAGTTGACCATGTATATCATACATTCTGAAATTTCCAGAGTGGTAGATGACCATGTGTATCATAAGATCTAAAATTTCCAGAATGATAGGGGTCCATGTATATCGTAAGTTCCACAATTTCCGGAGTGGTAGAAGTCAATGCATGTCATAAATTTTACAGAGGGGTAAATGTACATGTATATCATAGATTCCAAAATTTACAGAATATATTTTATATTCCCAAATTTTGGAATGGTAGATGTCTACTTATTATATTGATTAAGGGCGCTCTGTAAAGAATATTTAATACCTAAACCACTAATTAACAAAAAGCATATATTTCTCTTCCTAAATCACTGAATTATTATTATTATGCATGGTGGTTCACTGATGTCCACCATTTTTCTAGTATAATCATTCGTATGATGTGTATATTTTTTACTTTGGTGATCTTCACATTATTTTCAGCACTTTCTTTTCCAGCCATTTTTATTCAGTGATTTAGGAAGAGAAATATATGCTTTTTGTTAATTAGTGGTTTAGATTAATATTCTTTTACAGAGCGCCCTTAATCATTGTTATCACTCTATAGGTGTTTGTTTCACTTTTCTAGGGAGCTGCTCTTTTGTGTGTGTATATATATATATATATATATATATATATATATTTTTTTATTTTTATTATTTTTTTTTTTTTTTTGTTCACATGGCGCGGAATTTGAGTAGTTGAATTGCAACTGCCTCGTTTACTTATTATATTGTTTCCTAAATTAACAGACTTGTAGACATCTACATTTATCATAAATTCCAACATTTCCTGAGTCGCAGGTGACCATGTATATCGTACATTCTGAAATTTCCAGAGTGGTAAATGACCATGTACAATATATCGTAAGTTCCCAAATTTCCAGAGTGGTACAGGTCCACTTATAAATTCCCAAATGTATATAAATTTCTAGGATGTCCAGAGACACAATCAGGTTTATCAAATGTGTCTTTGGTTCTGTCAGAGATTTGTCGGTTACTCAGTAAAGTTCGCCTACAATGCCATCATTCCACACTTTCTGTTTCTGAAGGTTTTTGTATCTGGTCCTCACTATGACCAGTTTTATGGTGAATTCCAACATTTCCAGAGTGGTACAGTAGATCAGGGCTGTCTTTAATATTGATTGGACCCTGGGCAAACATTTTTTTGCCCCCCCCCCCCCCCCCCCCTTCATGCTATTTCACTCTCCACCTTCCTACACACCATGGACTGGGGAGGGAACCCATCAATAGACAGAAAACTCTTAGGGATCCTAGAACTCCTGGAATCAGTGGCAGTGCCAGGGGGAGGGGAGGGTGTGATCAATGGCAATGCTGATTTTACTGACTACCAATATAGAGGAGTTTAAACACTGGCCACCAATGTAATAGGGGTTTACACTGACCACTAATATAATAGGGGTTTACACTGACCACTAATGTAATAGAAGCATTCACAGTAATGACCAATGTAAGGAGGGATTTACACTAACCCCCATGTAAAGTGGACCTTCACACTGGCCACTAGTGTGAATAAAAGGGTTGTACACCAAGCCCAAATATAATGAGAAGATTTACACTGACCACCAATGTAAGGAGGGATTTACACTGACCACTAATATAATAGGAGCATTCACATTAACCACCGATGTAAGGAGGGATTTACATTGACCAGCAATGTAAGGAGGGATTTACACTGATCACCAATGTAAGGGGGACCTTCACACTGGCCACTAGTGTGAATGAAAGGATTGTACACCAAGCCCCAATGTAATGAGACAATTTACACTGACCACCAATGTAAGGAGGGATTTACACTGACCACTAATGTAACAGGAGCATTCACAGTAACCACCAATGTAAGAAGGGATTTACACTGACCACTAGACATGTGCATTCATTTTCATCCAAATGCATTTTCGTCTCAATTTCGAGTATTTTCATTATCTTTTTAACAAACGATAACGAACGCGCAGAATCCGAAAACCAAAAGATTCAAAATAAACCAATGCTTTATTTTTGTTTTCGTAGTGACAACAGTTTGATATAGATAGGAGATTCGACATGACACTGACAAAAGCGATCTGTGTCCATCTAACCTGTGGTTGAATGTGTCTAACCTTAGCTCTATTAGTCCAAGATTTTTCTACATAGAGAGAAAATATTTGATATAGAGAGAAAAGATTCAACATTAGAGACAATAGCAAAAAAGGTCAAATGTGCCTAACCTAACTCTATTAGTCCAAGAAGATTCGACGAAGCAGTTGCCGCGAGTAGACATTTATGGTCAAATGCTCCGCCCATAGGCTATAGAAGAATTCTAATGTTGATTGACTAGTAATAATAATTAATAAATATAATTATTACTAGTGTTATACAACATTAGAATTCTACTATAGCTTGTAGGCGGCACATTCGACCGGAAATGTACGATTGCGGCGTCGTACAATTTAGCTGTTCCATTGAATCTTCTTAGAACATTCGACAGACACCATAAGCCTTCAATGACAGATTTAACCTTAATTATTTTGGATTTTTGGACAAATGCATTTTTTAATGAAACAAAATAAATAAACACAAATTTCGGGAGTAACTAAATAAATGTATTTTTCAGACGAAAACGAAATTCTGAAAAAGAAATGGTTCAGTGTGCACATGTCTACTGACCACCAATGTAAGGAGAGATTTACACTGATCGCCAATGTAAGGGGGACCTTCACACTGGCCACTAGTGTGAATGAAAGGATTGTACACCAAGCCACAATGTAATGAGATGATTTACATTGATCACCAATATAACTGAGACATTTAGCCTGCGTTCACATTTGTGTGTGTCGGGAACTCATTCAACATCACTTTCCTGACACCACAGAAATGTGCTGCCCTTTAGCAGATACACAGAAGTGCCATTAATTGTTAATGACACCCTCATCTGTTGACATGTGCTGTAGCACCATGTGACTTTGAAAAAGTGTCAGGGGGGCATAATAAACGTATGAATGTCGCCTCTATTTACAAAATAATACTGACGCTATTTACATATCAATGCAGGTTATTTACATGTAAACACACCGTCTGCAGGTGAGTCATCTGTACACAGTAGGGCAGAGCTGGGCAGCATTAGTAGCAGCACTTCACACTGAGATATCAGGACACAGCACGGGACTAAAACTTCATGGGACAAGGGAATTTTTAACCTGGGATAGTTGACAAGTATGAGGCAGCTGCTTTGGGCCCCACAACCATGACAGGGCCCAGGGCAGCTTCCCCTTTTGCCCTGCCTTAAAGACAGCCCTGGATATACTCATTCAGCATTGCTCAAAATTAGACTTTCAGGAGGTCACATTTCCCAAAATCCTCAGAAAATTCTACAAGAATTCCATAATTTCTATGCTGATCTATATGGACAGCAACGGGAGGCTGATTCTTCATCCATCAGGGAATTTCTGGGGAGCCTATCTGTCCCCGCTATTGAGGAGGTACATAAAGATTTAATGAACCAACCCTTTATTTGTGATGAGATCAGTAATACCATCAAACTGATACCACTTCATAAATCACCAGGACCAGACGGTCTCACTAACCTTTATTATAAAAAAATTCTCAGAACAGCTGGTCCCACACATGGCTTTCTATTTTATATCCTTGCGGGATGGAGGTGTGGTTCCTCTGGATGAAAATAAGGCCTATATTAGTGTCATCCCTAAACCTAATAAAGATACTACCGATGTCCATAATTATCGCCCAATCTCACTTATCAATTGTGATCTAAAAATTCTTACGAAACTCATGGCTCTACGTCTTAACACATTCTTGGCAGAATACATTCATAAAGATCAATCAGGATTCATCGCTGGGCGCCAAACACTAGACCAAATTCGTAGACCTATAACCTTGATTTCAGCTGTACGTACTAATTGGGATGTCCTCCTTTCTCTGGAACTTCTCCTTCTATCATTAGACCTTCATAAGGCTTTTGATAACATGAATTGGAATTATTAATTCACTACTTTAGAGGCTTTCAGGTTTGGACCTAGCTTTCTATCCTTCTTGAAAACTTTATATGGATCTCCGTCAGCTCAGGTTTCCATTCAAGGTTATAAATCGTCATCATTCACTATCAAATGGGGTACGAGACAGGGATGCCCCCTCTCACCCTTACTTTTCGCATTAGCTATCAAACTTTTGGCCATGGCAATTTGGTCCAACCCTACTATTTCTGGTACCGGCTGTGGGCAACAAGAACATAAATGTGCCTTATTTGTCGACGATGTCCTTATGTATATTACAAAACCCTCAGGTCACTCTACCTCATTTGTTATCCTTATTGGACCAGTTCTCTCGGCTTTCCGGCCTCTTCCTGAATCCTGAACAACAGCTCTTATCGTCTCTCTTCCCCACTCAGTAGTACAGACCCTTTGGAATAACTACAACTTTCAATGGGCATCGCATTCCCTTTCATATTTAGGGATCCAATTAACTCCTTCTATTGAGATTCTTTATAAAGCTAATTATCCCCCATTATTTAAAAAACTTAAAGAGGATCTTTACCGTTGGATGGATTATTCCCTATCATGGTTTGGCAGAATCAACTCTGTCAAAATGACACTTCTGCCCAGGATACTTTATTATTTTAGAACTCTACCAGTGACAGTCCCGAGAGGAGATCTACAGTGTTTACAAACTGAGAATTTTCGTTTAATCTGGGGTGATAGAAGACCTCGGATGGCGGGGCGTGGCTTAGCTATGGCAGCGTGAGGAAGCACAGACCGGAGCTCTGCACGGGACCGAGCCAAGAACCTCCCGTAGCACACTCACAGACGAGCCGGTTTCACATGCCAGGGGACCGTAAACACCCGCTGGCCACTGAGGATCGGAGGGGACCCGAAATCATGCAATATTTCCTGCGGCAGGACCCGGTCTCCTCGCCGGCCGCGCGGACCAAGATGGCGCCGCCACGAGTTCCTCGGACGAGTGCTGCAACCGCAAGTAAGAAGGGAGCATTGGCGGGGGCCGCAGCGATGGAGGAGGATTTCCCCCCTCTCGTTCCCAGGGCACACTCGCCTATACAGTCCCCAGCCATCCCGGTCACGGATTCACAGCCACACACTGAGAATGCAGGGGATATGAGTGGCCTCTCAGAGGGATCCCTTAGGTAGATGGTCTCAGGACTGCCCACCAAGCAGGACTTAAACGCCATGGCAGCCTCCATAGTTAATGCTCTCACGAGGGAGCTGCATGACCTCAAGCAGCAAGTTGACACCGTGGAGGAGAGGGTGACTGTCATAGAAACCTCTAATGCCTCCACCGAGGCCCGCCTCACCTCCCTGGAGACAGAACATAGGGCCTTCCGTCGCCATCTTGTGGATGTTCAGCTGCGCCTGGATGACGGCGAGAATAGGAGCAGGCGAAACAATCTGCGCCTCTGAGGTATCCCTGAGGCCACCGCGGGCCCAGATCTCCGCGCCACTGTCACGGCTATCCTGAACCAGGTCCTGGACAAGCCACCTACCGCTACGTTGGAACTAGACAGGGTCCACCGTGTGCCGGGCCCCAGGGCCCCACCTTTAGCATCACGGTCCTCTGCTTCCTTGGATCTCCCGCGAGATGTCCTTTGCAGGGTGCATTTCTTCACCATTAAGGAAGAGATCCTGCGCCTGGCCTGGGAAAAGGGCCCTATTGACTTCGACGGAGCATCCATACGGATCTTCCCCGATATCTCCAGGCAAACCCGTGTCATGCGGGGAATGATGAGGCCGTTGCTGGATCTGATACGGGAAGCTGAGGCCACGTACCAGTGGGGTCATCCCTTCCATTTGATCGTTCGGAAGCAAGGTGCGGAGTTCCATCTCTATTCGCCTGACCAACTGCCTGATCTGTTTAGCTTCATCGACAAGGCGGCTATCACTGTCCTGAACTGGTTTGACTATCTACTCACACAAGAGCCCTCTGGCCCACCTTTGCCCAGGCAACAACGGGTCCGACGGTCTCGTTCCCGTGCACCGAATCGCGAGGCCGCATCCAACAGCCTCTGAGGCTTGACCGTGGTGCCCACCCCTCGGACTGGTAAGATTTTGCCATATCCCTCCTTGGTGGCCCCCCCGCCACATACTGGCCATATCTCGAGACCCCATCTACCTAGACTCTCCTGACTGTCTGTTTCACCATGCCTCAGGTTGAGGCGGAATCTCTGACCCAATGTGAACTCTGCCGGGGGGAACTGTGTGTTTCTCTCTTTCTTTTATTTTTTATGTTTTTCGTTTTAATTAGGCCAGTGCTGGTTCCCATGTTTGGGCCTCCCGTCCTCTCTCGGCCTGCATCTCTCCCTGACAGGAGATGGGCGATTTGTCCAGTGGGCAGGGGGTGGACGGGCCCCTTACTTTGGGTTATATTCCTTGTTATGTGGCCCCTGTTCAGATGTCTGTGTCTGTTTGTGCGGTGGGGAGACCCATCATCTTGGTCTCGGGTGTATCCGCTGGGCCCTGCTCCTCCCCCCCGTGCGGGGTTTGAAGCGCTGGCCTCCCCGCGGTGGGGGGTGGTGGGGCTGGTCGGGCGGATGGGCCTTTAGCGGGTTGACTGAATGTGTTATATCTATATATCTAGTTCTATTACTACATCCATAACCCTATAGCTTTCTTGCATACAGTGAGTGTTGGTTTTTTCTGCGGGGGCCACGCCCTGGCCCTGACGTCTGGGGGGTGGGGCGGGGGGGCTTTGGGCCTGTGTCGCTGGCGGATGTAGGTTTTGTGGGAGGGGCCTGGCCTACTCGCCCGCAGCACGGGCGTCGGATGTCAGTCAACACGGTTCCTTTAATTTGTAAAGTTGGATATAATGTTGGCTCGAATGTCTTTTTTTTCTTTCTTTCACATGGTTCTCGTTGCTCTCATCCTGTGTATCTCCTGACACGTTGTCTCATTTGTTTATATTTTCCTGTTATATCATTGTTCAGTTTTCAGCTACACTTGTTACGTTGTCCACCCCCAATTAGGGCAGCCCCCCGTTTGGGCACTACCAGTGCTTAGCGGGGGTCTATTGAGCTATCGCACTTGGAAATCAGTTTTTCCTACCCCCCCTCTCCCCTCTTACCTCTCCCTCCCTACCTCTCCCCCCCTTCCCCCTCTACCTTTACCCCTCCCCCCCCCCCCCAGGTGGTGGTGCCTCTCGGTGAGGTCTTTGGCAAGGAATTGCCATTCTCTCTGCTTGACACGTAGCGGTCGCTGCCTCTTCAGAAGGCAGTATGGGTCTCCTGAAGGTCACCTCCCTCAATGCGCGTGGCCTTAACGCATTTCCATGGTGAGCGTATCCCTAAATTGACGAACGGGGCCTTCCCGACGGCATACCACAGCATATCACCTATCTCCAAATCCAAGGGGGTCAGCATCCTCCTGGTTAAGTCGCTACCATGGGTTTTTGAGGCGCAGCGGGTGGACTCCCAGGGCCGATTCCTCCTCCTCAAGGGGAGGGTGTTCGATGTGCAGGTCACCTTCGCCAATGTCTATTTCCCTAACATCGACCATCCGCAATTTTTGCGGAAGTTGGTACCCCAACTGCTAGAGTTTTCGGAGGGTATGCTCATCTTTGGGGGTGACCTCAATTTTGCTATGGACCCTTCAATGGATGCTTCACGTGGCGCCTCCCATCTCTCATACGCTCGTCTTAAGCGGATGAAAGCGGATCTCCATACCCTACGCCTGGTGGATCCCTGGCGTCTACTACATCCTCAGGACCGAGACTATTCCTATTTCTCCCAAGTCCATCATTCTTACACGAGATTGGACTACCTGCTGCTGTCGCACAAAGACTTACCTAGGGTAGTTTCGACTGCCATTGATGTCATTTCCTTCTCGGACCATGCGCCGATCCATCTGACACTTCAGGTGGGCCCTGTGACTCAGACCCCTCCATCGTGGAGACTGAATGAGGCCTTGTTGCAATCGGAGGAGACCCGTGCAGAGGTGTTGGCCTCGATGCAGGAGTACTTCTCTGTAAACGTGGCCTCAGTTGCCAACCCTCTGACGGTGTGGGAGGCCCACAAGACGGTGGTAAGGGGCACCTTAATCCAGATAGGGGCCCGACTAAAGCGGGAGAGGACACGTCGTGCGGATGAACTACTTGCCCAGATCCGCTCCTTAGAATGCGTTCACAAAGCCAGTCTTGCGCGGTCTACTCATCAGGAACTTCTCAAAGCGCGCGAAGAGCTTCGCTCAATTATGTTCCATAAAACAAAGCAAAAACTGGCATGGGCTCACCGTTCGATGTATGAATTCAGCAATAAACCTGGTACAATGCTGGCTAGGGCACTGCGAGGCCCCCGCACCAAAACTTACATTTCTCATATCCTGACATCCACTGGCCAAAAAGCGACCACATCATCTGGCATAGCGTCGGAGTTCCGATCGTTTTATGAAGGCCTCTACAATTTGGACAGGCCACATTCGGATGCTCCCGTCTCCACTGGTGGGTTCACCCCACAGTCCTATGTAGCCACGTCTGGCATGCCCTCACTCCCGGCTGAGGTCCAGGAGGAACTGGAGGAACCCATAACGACTGCGGAGTTGGGGGCAGCGCTGGCAAGCTCGAAGCCTAAGAAGGCCCCCGGCCCCGACGGTTTCACCCCAACTTACTATAAAACCTTCTTTGAGACGCTTTCCCAACCTTTGGTCTCGGCCCTCAACTCGATTACGGAAGGTAACTCCTTCCCGATAGACACTCTGCGAGCCTACATATCCCTCATCCCTAAGGAGGGGAAGGATCCACTACAGTGTGGGAGCTACCGCCCGATAGCCCTCCTGAACACCCACCTTAAATTGTTTGCCAAGATACTGGCCAATAGGCTGCTCCCCCATATACCGGGTCTAATTCATAGGGACCAAGCGGGTTTCGTCCCACATCGGGAACCCCGGGATAACACCATTCGGGTGGTGAACCTAATCCACGCGGCCAGGTCCTCTGCACGACCCCTTCTCCTGCTGTCCACCGATGCGGAGAAGGCTTTTGACCGCGTGGATTGGTCCTTTATACAGGCCACCCTGGAACACATCGGTCTCCGCCCCTCGATGCTTGGTTGGATCCTTTTCCTCTGCTCCCATCCCACGGCTGCGGTCAAAGTGAATGAAACGAGGTCTGGTTTCTTTAACATCCGTAACGGCACTCGGCAGGGTTGCCCCCTGTCTCTGCTGATTTTCATACTCTCGCTGGAGCCCCTCCTGTGCAGGATTCGGGAAAATCCAGGTATTTCAGGTTTTCACAAACCCTCTGGGTCCCACAAGGTGGCCGCCTTTGCGGATGATTTGATTTTTTTCCTAACAGACCCTCTAAATTCACTCCCCAACCTCCTTCAGTCCCTGCAGCAATACGGAGCCCTCTCTATGTTCTCAATCAATTTGACCAAATCGTCAAACACATTCCACATGTGTGAGGATGATTGCAAATATAGTGTTTCAGAACAATATATTTGTAATCATCCTCACACATGTGGAATGTGCTGTGGCAGTCGAGTATGCTATGTGGATTTCTTTTGGCTGGAGCGGGGTCCCTTGGCTCAGTTCCAGAACAGACAACTATTTTGGGGTCCCATCTCTCTTGATCCTAGCCAAGCACAGTGTGCCCAACTCCTGATGAATGGCGTATAGCCATGAAATGCGTTGAGTTTCCATGGAGTGTTCAATCAAGTCTGGCTCAAGATTTAGTTACTGGCCCATATATACCTTTCATACATTCAAACATTCATTGAGTACTATGTAACTATCTATGTATATGTGTATCTTTGTTTTTATAGAAGCTCTGTTGAATAAGGTGTACCATTGCCTGTCAATAGGAAATATCCTCTACTATAGCTACAATTAATCATGCTCAAGATTGATATTGCTCACCTTATTGCTAAATGCTGTTTCCATGACATGTTACATATTTGTATTTATACCTTTATATCAATATTCAAATACTTCTCGTGTGCTGCCAAGCTGAAACATTTGTATCCATTATGCTCATGCCATGTGTGCATGTATAAGTATATTTTATATTTAACACAATTTTAGTGTGGTAGATGTCCATTACATTATAGATTCCAATGTCACGGTACTACTTACAGTGAACCCACAGGCGAGCAGGTGACACGGGATCCCCCAGGGCGTGGAATCTAAGAGCCAGCCGGTGTTCCGCCAGGGACCCTCTCACGAAGGTTTGGACTTAGCTGCATGCTGACCCCAGGTCACGACCCCCGGGTTCACCCTGCTCACTAGGGAAGTACCAGAAGACACTGTTAGACAAGGATGGATGGATGAAGCAAGGAGAGCCAGATAGTAAGCCAAGGTTAGGGCGGGCTGCAGACAACGTAATCAGAACAAGCCGGGCCGGTACACAAAATATCAGTTCACGAGAGGTCAGGTAAAACAGGTTTCACAGGGGAGCTTCAGAAACAAACGTTGCTCAAGCAATGGTAGCTGGTTAGGAAGGGATTTAAATAGAGAAGCACATGAGGGGTTGGACAGGAAGTAGCAGGAAAGAAACATATATTAGGCAACAGGTGAAGGGCGGCGACACCCATAGCTGCAGAGTGCACAGAGCTGAACACCGACAGTGGAACAACAGATGCCAGCCGACCCACTGCAGTAAAGGTGAGACACAGATCAGCTCCGCAGCTGATCCGTGACATCCAAATTTTTTATACTTGTTTACATTTATCGTACATTCTTAACCACTTTCAGACTGGACCAATTTGCTGGTCAAAGACCAGACCACTTTTTGCGATTCGGCACTGCGTCGCTTTAACTGACAATTGCGCGGTCATGCGACGTGGCTCCCAAACAAAATTAACGTCCTTTTTTTCCCACAAATAGAGCTTTCTTTTGGTGGTATTTGATCACCCCTGCGGTTTTTATTTTTTGCGCTATAAACAAAAATAGAGCGATAATTTTGAAAAAAACGCATTATTTTTTACTTTTTGTAATAATAAATATCCCCCAAAAATATATAAAAAAACATTTTTTTCCCTCAGTTTAGGCCGATACGTATTCTTCTACATATTTTTGGTAAAAAAAATCGCAATAAGCGATTATTGATTGGTTTGCGCAAAAGTTATAGCATTTACAAAATAGGGATAGTTTTATAGCATTTTTATTAATAATTTTTTATTATTTTTTTTTTTACTAGTAATGGCGGCGATCTGCGATTTTTATTGTGACTGCGACATTGTGGGGGACCCATCGGACATTTTTGACACATTTTTGGGACCATTGTCATTTATACAGTAATCACTGCTATATAAATGCAGTGATTCCTGTGTAAATGACACTGGCAGTAAAAGGGTTAACCAGTGGGTGGCAGTGTAGGGGTTAAGTGTTCCTAGGGGTGTGTTACTAACTGTGGGGGGGTTGGGCTTTCATTTAGTGTACACTGATCTCTGCTCCAATCACATGAAGCAGAGATCAGCGTCACTAGTTGCTAGGCAGAATGGAAAAATGTTGTTTATACAGCATTTCCTCCATTCGGCCGCTCCGTGAGACGATCGCGGGGATGCCCGCGGCGATCGAGTCCACAGGTCCCGCGACCGGACTCACGGGGGTCCCGACCAGCGCGGGAGCGCGCCGCTGGCGGCGCGCTCCCGATGGCACGGCGGCAACGAATATTGGACGTACATGTACGCCAATATGCCTGCCCGTGCCATTCTGTCGACGTACATCGTCGTGCGCTGGTCGGGAAGTGGTTAAAGAGGAGTGCCACCTGAGAAAAAAATATTAAAAGCCAGCAGCTACAAATACTGCAGCTGCTGACTTTTAATAAATGGACACTTACCTGTTCCAAGGTCCAGCGATGTCGGCAGTAGATGATGAGCAATCGCTCGTCTATCAGCTGCCCCTGCCGCCATCCTCTGTCAGGGAATCGGGAAGTGAAGCGTTGCGGCTTCACTGCCCGATTCCCTACTGCGCATGCGCGAGTCGTGCTGAGCGTCTTCACTGGTCCCCGCTGTGTCCTGGGAACTGTGCGTTTACCAGAACACAACGGAGGCAGGGCATTTGCGGCTAGATGCAGCTAGCTATTCCCAGAAGTGAGGGCAGATACCTGTATTATACAGGAATCTGTACTCCCCTTCCCCCTGAAAGGTGCCAATTGTGGCACCGGGGGGGGGGGGGGGGGTTTCCAATGAGCGGAACGTCCACTTGAGGGTGGAGGTCCGCTTCAATCTTACAGTGCTAGATATCCATGGTATACCCAATTCCCAACATATATAATGCATTTTACAGAATATATTATAAATTCCAACATTTTTATAGTGGTAGATGTCCCCTAATATTATAGATTCCAAAGTTTCTAGAGTGGTAGATATCCTCTTATATCTGAAATTTCAAGGTGGTAGATCAGCAATTACATTATAAATCCTGAAATTTCCAGAGAGGTGGATGTCCATATACAGTATATCATACATTTCAAAATCAAAATGTCCAGAGTGGTACATGCCCACATATATCATATATTCCTACATTTTAGAAAGAAAGATGTCCATGCATTTCATAAAATCCCAAATTTCTGTAGTGATAGATGTACATGTATATCATAGATTCCAAAATTAATAGAGTGGTAGATGTCTATGTATATCATAGATACAATAATTTAAAGAGTATATTTCATAAATTCCCACATTTCTGAAGTGGTAGATGTCCATGTATGTCATACATTCCAAATTGTACAGAGGGGTAGATGTACATGTATATCATAGATTCCAAAATTGACAGCGTGGTAAATGTCCACATATCATAGATACCAACATTTACAGAGTATATTTTATATTCCCAAATTTTTGGAGAGGTAGATGTCTAATTATTATATTGTTTCCAAAATTAACAGACTTGTAGATATCTACATTTATCATAAATTCCAACATGGTAGATGACCATTGTAGATGACCATGCCATGTATATTGTACATTCTAACATTTCCAGAGTGGTACAGGTCCACTTATAAATTCCCAATTTTTTTTAAATTTCTAGGATGTCCAGAAACATGATCAGGTTTATCAAATGTGTCTTTGGTTCCGTCAGAGGTTTATTGGTTACTCAGTAAAGTGTTCCTACAATGTCACCATTCCGCGCTTTCTGTTTCTGACGGATTTTGTATCTGGTTATCACTATGACCAATTTCATGGTAAATTCCAGAATTTATACACTCTTCCTGGTACCTCCTAATAGTGGCTACCCCTTCACATCCTGCGCTTCAGCACGGATGGCATCCAAAGTCGTAGATAACCACATGTATATCATAAGTTGTAAAATTTCCATAGTGGTAGGGTTCCACTTATAAATTCCTAAATTTATTTACATTTCAGGCATGTTCAGGGACTACAATGTCATCATCCAGTGCTTTCCGTTTCTGAAGGTTTTTTAATCTGGTTCTAACTATGACCAGTTTAATGGTGAATCCTAAAATTTACAGAGTGGCATGTCCATGTATATCAAAGCTCTAGAGTGTTATATATATCCACATATATCATACATTCCAAAATGTACAGAGTATATTAAAAAAAATCCCCAAATTTCAAGAGTGGTAGATGACCATGTATATTGTAAGTACTGAAATGTTCAGAGTGGTAGGGATCCGGTTCTAAATTCCCAAATTTATGTAAATTTCGGGGATATCTAGGGACATGATAAGGTTTATCAAACGTGTCTTTGGTTCGATCAGAGGTTTGTTGGTTACTAGGTAAAGTGTGTCTACAATGTCATCACTCTGTGCTTTCTGTTTCTGAAGGTTTCTGTAACTGGTTCTAACCATGACCAGTTTCGTGGTAAATTCCAAAGTTTCCAGAGTTATAGATGCTCACATTATTTAAATTGTCACAGTGGTATATATCGTAAAATCAAAAAATGACAGAGTGGTAGATGTCCACATATCATAAATTCACATACTTTTGGAGTGGTAGATGTCCACTTAGATTATGTTATATTCTGGTGTGTGTTTAATTGTATGCACATTTTTACTGTTATAGATGGACTGACATTGAGATTACTGCAAATATTTATATGAGAAGACATCCCACAGCCCGAGGAGGAGGAACACCTGCGAAATGCGTAGACTACTTATAACTGTGATCATGGAGGAGTGATTCTGATTTCTTTCATAAATATGTGCGTTAAGCCATATGTTTTTTAATATCCATGTCAAGCAAATGATTTGCAATTTTCAATATGGGTTTTAATAAAAATATCTATTGATTTCATCTGATGCATAATGTTAAAATCCCTATAATCAATTTCTTGTATGCAAATTGTCTCTCATGGGATGATGCCCACATGTATTTATGCATGATTATTTTTGGGAATCCACCCAACTCTCCTTGTTTCATAGAACAAAAGAAAGCTGGATGGCCACACTCCCATACAATCTCTTTAGTCAAAATACACGAATCTCCTTGTTTCATATATGTCCACTTATATTATTGATTCCAAAATTTCCAGACTTTTAGATGTCTATGTTTATGATAAATTCCACAATTTCCAGAGTGGTAGATTTCCATGTATATCCGAAATTTTCAGGTCAACGTATATCATGAATTCCAACATTCAGTGATAGATGTCCACTTATGTTATCAATTTCAAAACTTTACAGAGTGGTAGCTGACCATGTATATCATTAAATCAGAAATGTTCACAGTGGCAGATGTGCACTTATATAATACATTCCAAAATGTCTAGCTTGGTGGATCACAATTTCCAACATTTTTAGAGTGGTAGATGTGCAATTACGGTGCCTTGAAAAAGTATTCACACCCCTTGAAATATTGCACATTTTGTCATGTTACAACCAAAATCGTAAATTTATTTTATGTGATAGACCAACACAAAGTGGAACATAATTGTGAAGTGGAAGGAAAATGATAAATGTTTTTAAAAAATGTTTTCAAATAAATATGTGAAAAGTGTGGTGTGCATTTTTATTCAGCCCCCCAATCCAATACTTTGTAGAACCAACTTTCGCTGCAATTACAGCTGCAAATCTTTTTGGGGATGTCTCTACCAGCTTTGCACACCTAGAGAGTGACATTTTTGCCAATTCTTCTTTGCAAAATAGCTCAAACTCTGTCAGATTGGATGGAGAGTGTCTGTGAACAGAAATTTTCAAGTCTTACCACAGATTCTTAATTGGTCTGGACTTTGACTGGGCCATTCTAACACATGAATACGCTTTTATCTAAACTATTCCATTGTAGTTCTGGCTGTATGTTTAGGGTCATTGTCCTGCTGGAAGGCGAACCTCCACCCCAGTCTCAAGTCTTTTACAGACTCTTAACAGGTTTTCTTCTAAGATTGCCCTGTATTTGGCTCCATCCATCTCCCATCAACTCCGACCAGCTTCCCTGTCCCTGCTGAAGAAAGGCATCCCGAAAACCTGATTCTGATGCCATGTTTAAAGTCCAGATTTGTGGAATGTGTGACTGAAGACCCTACACATGATACAAAAATCGGATGGAAAAATTTCTACGACAAGCTGTCTGACGATTTTCAGATCGTTATTATGGTGCTTTCAACAGCCGATTTTGCTTTTTCATGAGACAAAATCTGATCTGAAAATCTAAACGTGTGTACGAGGCTTAATAGTTGTCCTGTGGACAGATTCTTCCACCTGAGCTGTGGATCTCTGAAGCTCCTCCAGAGTTAACATGGACCTCCTGGTTACTTCTCTGATTAATGCTCTCCTTGGTCTGTCAGTTTAGGTGGACGGCCATGTCTTGGTAGGTTTGCAGTTTTGCAATACTCTTTCCAATTTCAGATGATGGATTGAACAGTGCTCTGTGAGATGTTCAAAGCTTGGGACATTTTTTTTATAATCTAACCCTGCTTCAAACTTCTCCCCAACTTTATCCTTGACCTGTCTGGTTTGTTCCTTTGCCTTCATGATCCTGTTTGTTCACTTAGGTTCTCAAACAAAAAATAACAAACCTCTGAGGTCTTCACAGAACAGCTGTATTAAAGAATAAATTATACACAGGTGGACTCTATTTACTAATTAGGTGACTTCTGAAGGCAATTGGTTCCACTAGATTGTAGAGGGGTATCAGAGTAAAGGGGGCTGAATACAAATGCACGCCATACTTTTCAGATATTTATTTATAAAAAATGTTGGAAACCATTTATCATTTTCCTTCCACTTCACAATAAAATCCCAATAAAATACATTTACATTTTTCTTTGTAACATGGCAAAAAGTGGAAAATGTCAAGGGGTATGAATACCTTTTCAAGGCACTGTATATAGTAAATTCCAAAATCTCCAAAGTGGTAAATGTCCATGTATTTCATACATTCCAATGGTGGATGTCCACATATATCACAATTTCTATTTTTTTTTTTTTTGTAGCATGGTAAATGTCCACAGAATTCATAAATTCGAATAATTTCAGAGTGGCAGATGTATAAATATTTCATACATTCAAAATTTGATGCTTGGTCAACATATATAATCAATTCTGAAATTTTGAGATTTGCAGATGTTTACATTATAAATTCTGAAATTTCCAGAGTGCTAGATGTCGATGTATATCATGAATTCCATTAGTTCCAGAGTTGTGGATATTCACTTATGTTATGAATTTCAAAGAGTGTCAGCTAAACATTCTCCACTTATATCATACATTCCAAAATTTCCAGAATGGTAGATGTCCACTTTTATCATGAATTCCAAATATTACAGAGTAGTTGATGTGCATGTACAGTATATCATAGATTTCAAAATTTCCAAAGTGGTAGATGGCCACATATATCATAAATTCCCATATTTCCAGAGAAGTAGATATCCAAGTATTTAGTATATTAGCAAAATAAACAAATTAGTAGATGTATATCATAAATTCCTACAATTTTTTGTGTGGTAGATGTTCACATATATCATATATATTCCAGAGTATTAGATTACTATTTATATTGTAAATTCTAAAATTTCTAGGTTTGAAGATGTACATGTATATCATACATTTCCAGAGTAGTAGATGTCTATGTATAACGCAAAAATTGTTATTAAATACTTACCGTAATTTTCCTTTCCTGGCCCACCTCACATCAGCACACAATGGGATATACCATAGCTGAATCAATAGGTGGCAGAAAGGCCTACTTCCTGCATGCTAATCTAATCACCCTGGTAACCCAACAGTGGACGACTCTTGAGGACCTTATGGCTAAATGAAAAGATTGTCCACTTTCCTCTTTTGACCAAGTATACTGTTAGTAACTTGACCATGTGTCTGAAGTCTTCCTGCTGTGTTATTCTTTGGTGAAAACTCAGAGTTTTGCTGAAAACTGGATCACACTTTAAAATAGAATTTTGGAGATAGAGGTAGTTTTACCATTTCTGGTAAAAAAAAAAAGACACCAAAAGGCCCTTGCAGGAAAGTGTTGCAATCTTCAACCTCCTTCTGTCTGAAGTAGTTGCTGTCAGAAGAACTAGTTTTACCGTGAGGTATTTCAGTGGAAATTAAACCACTGGAGCAAAAGGTTCTCTCAGATCCAAGCCTAAGAGCCGGTTCACACTGCGGGCGATGCGAGGCGACACGACTCGCCTCGCCGCTCTCTCGCAAGTCGCCCCCGTTCTGTACAATGGAACCGTTCTGAGAGGAGCGACTCGAGTCGCTCCGACTCAGAAAAAAGGTTCCTGTACTACTTCTGGGCGACCTGGGGGCGACTTGCATTGACTTCTATACAGAAGTCATCTGCAAGTTGCCGCTGAGGTCGCGGCAGGTCGCGGCGAGGCAAGTCGGTGTCGCCTCGCATCGCCTGCAGTGTGAACCGGCCCTTAGTCCCACAGAGGAAACAAGGATTACCTTCAAGGTCATCTATAGATTGTCGCCTGCAAGAAGCATATGGTCACTGGCTTTTCCACCCATCTACAGCCTGTGAAAGATAAGGTAGAGATCTGTACCTTAAATGGGAGTTGTATGCCAGACCAACCTCTAGCGCTGACTGTAAAATGTTCAGGATATTGGCTAGAGCAGGGAACACAGGAGAGAAACCCTTTGCTGAGCAAACTAAACAAACTTCTTTCATATCCTCTCATATGTAGCATTCATGGATGATCTTCTGGTCACCAAGGTCTGAACAACATTGAAAGAGAATCCCTGCATCTTTAGTCTAGCTTATGCCATAACCAGTAGTCTTATTGGATTAGGGTGCTTTCACTGACCATGCCATAAAATATTTAATTTGACCAGAAATAGATTTGGTGATGCTGATGACATCTGGGGGAGCAAAGAAATACAAGGCCTGTAAGGATCTGTATGGCATGGACTTGTTCTGTCCAAATTTTCAGAAGCACCTTTATATTCAAGGACACCCGAGAGAGACAGAGATCAAACAAAATTAAATGGCACTGTGAACCTATCTTGTATGATGGAGTCTTTGCATTGGTATCCTGTTGCAATTATCAGAAACTGTGTGTTCAGTGGAGTCTTCCTGAGAACTACTGCTGGAAAGCCCCATAGGGCCAATATTGGGTTGATTCACTTTTGAAAAATATTCTGCCTAACTGAAGCAATAGTTGATTTTGCTGTCCTGGCAAGAAAACCAGCCTCAACTGGCTGTAAATGGTTCTCTGCCCAGTGAAAAGTTTCTTTACAAGATGTAACAAGAAACTACTTTTGGTGTCCCCTTGGCAGGTAATGTAGGCTACTACTGTCTTGCTGTCAGTCAACTTTGCTCAGCCCCACTTGAAGAAAATCCTGAAAGGTTTGCAATGGTAGAGAAGGCTTCCTTCCATTTTAAGATGATCAGGGAGTCTACATTCCACCATGCTCCAATGACCTTGCACCTGATTCTTCAGATTGTGGACTCCCCAGCCCCAGAGACAAACATCTGGCTTCAGAATCATCTCCTGGGCTGAGAGGCATGCCCCGAAGAAGCACAGTAGCAATGTCCAAAATTCCAGTTCTTGTTAAATTTGTATAGGCACAAAGATTTTCTGATCCATGGACAGCCCAGCTCATAGACTAAAGAAGGAAAATTGAAACACCTTCATGTTCCACCTGGTATCACCACTGCCAACAAGATCTTTAAAAGATTCCTGGGGCTGTGCCAATTCTGTAAAAGGCAGACACCTGAACTGTAAGTGATATCTGACCACCGCAAATCTCACATGCCTCTGGTGCTCGGCATTGATTGGTACATGGAAGTATGAGTCGGCAGGTCGATTGACACTAACTGGTCCTCCTGCTAAACTATCCCTGTGACTGTCTGCATGGACTCCATCTTGAACCTCTTGGTGTGTATATACACATTATATACACATTTAATTCCTTCAAACCGAAACAGGCAAGAAGGTTCCTTCCTTAGATACTAGAAAAACTGGGGAGAAAATCCCCCTGATGATTCTATGTTTTCGGCATCACTGGCATGATGGCCTTGTAGCAGTATAAATTCTTATATCTAATCTTTGCAAAAATTTCTCTTCTGAGATTTGTTGGTCAAAAATGAAATAGATTCAGTGGTTAACTTTGGAATCCTTCATTGTACTCCCGCATAACTGTCTTCTGGACCCACTGTTCTTTGATGATTGTCGTCCAAACCCTTCAGATGGAGGCTACAATCATCAACTTCACTCAGGCCCCCTTCAAAAGACTTTCCAGCCATCTTAGCAACTAGCTCGATACTTGATTTCATGTAAAAAGTAACTTTGAGGCACCTCCACTAGACATGTGCAAAAGGAAAAAATTTGTTTAGTTTTGTTTCGTTTTAATTAGTTAATTAATACATTTTGTTTAGTTATATTAGTTAAATTTGTTTTTGGATTTCGTTTTGTTTCCTACTGGATTTGGATTTCGTTTTGTTTCCTACTGAATTCAAAAAATCGGTCGCATTCAAAAATATTTCAACCAAATTCGAAAATATTTCTACCGGATTCAAAATGATTTCAACATGATTCGAAATTATTTCAACCGCATTCGAAACTATTTCAACCAGATTCGAAAATATTTTGTGACCCAAATTTAGGGCCAGGTATCTCGGGGTTACTTGGTGCTAGAAACCCCAAATTTGGAGATGTTGTAGTGCTAGTTCTACTGTGCATACCAAATTTGGGGTTTCTAGCTACAAGTGGCCCCAAGATACGTGGCCCCAAATTCGGGTCGCAAAATGTCATTTTTCGAATTTGATTCGAATTTCGTTTGAATTCGTTAACATTGTAAATCGGTAATTCGGATGCATCCGAATGTCAGAATAATGAAAATTCATCCGAAATGCACATGTCTAACCTCCACTGTGATGTGTTAAATCTGCAGCCTGTCCTTTAAGATTTGGCCTCTTGAATCCCTCTGAAGTTCAATAGGCTTGAGTGAAAGATGGCAGCCACCTCTTACTAGTCTGTGGCCACAGTCCAGACTTTTTCTTGTCATTCACTTAATTGTATTGTTCAGCATTTGGTGAAACAATAACCTCCCATTATAGCAAATGTTGAAGGTTTGTGTAGAAGTTCCACCTGCCCTGCAGTGGTGTAACCACAATGTTCTTATGGCAGTGACTGAGTGCACCAGTGCTTGTACTAGGTCTATCAAAGCATCCACCAAAAGAAAGTTGCCGGGTTCAACTCCTCCAGAAACTGTGCCAAATATTGCAGTTTTCAGTCTTGAATTTATTGCCATTTCTAAACAGTTTATATTTCGCAGTTAATGCTATTGCTGGTTGACATGCAAAACCTGTCACTGTATAGACTCTCTACAAGCCTGATGGCCAGATCACCACAATTTCTGAGTTCCAGATGTGTTTCTGCATGGGTGTTGACAGTGCATTCTAATACGTTTTCAATGCGTTTGCCACTTTCCAGATGTGCTCCATACAGAAACAAACAATTGAAATCCAAGTTATAAACTGTCCATGCATTCTTGATGCAGAATAAAAACGCACTGGATTGCATCTGGTTTGAACAAGTCCACTTTTCCATCCATAGGATCTCCAAAGAGTTATAAAAAGGCAAAGACACTTGATGCGCCAGACGCTAGAGGGCAGCATTCACCTCTGGAAGTACAGAGCATAAACATTATGCATACATTAGCCATCTTATATAGAAAAAGCTTAGAGAACTTGATACTGTATATTGGTCTTCTGATGAAGTCTGTGCCATCCTTCATCAATGAGCTTTTTACGCTCTTTTTTTTGTGTTGCTTGTGGCGTGGATATTTGCAGCACACTTTCTGCTATAGCTGCCTTTATAGGGTTTAGAATTTTGCACAACCACATAATTGTGAGGCAACCTGGGCAATGTAATTTCTCTGCCACTGCAGACTACATGCAGGCCCAAAATGCACCCTGAACATGTCGAGGTATTTCCTATCATGCTGACATACATACATTTAAAAAAATCTTCAGTGGTAGATTGTCACGTGCAGGGCTTTTTTTCTCAGAGAATAGGTGCAGGAACTCCCACCTTCTGAGTACCCCTCTTGTCTCTGCCCCCTACACACCTCCAAGCTTCGTCCCTTGAGTCCATCCCCTACCCACCTCCCAGTACTGCCCCAAGTACCATTTGCTAAATAATTTGTTTGGAATTTGTTTGTGTCCAATAACAAGAAAAGCAGTAAAAATAGATGCACTGGAGCCAGCAACAATAGACCCCACCCTAGTGATAATAGATTCTTCCAAGCAACAATAGATTCCCCTTTCACCAATAATAGACCCCACCCCAACAACAATAGGTCCTCCCAAGCAACAAAAATTCCCCTCCCAGCAATAATAGACCCCACCTCAGCAACAATAGACCCCTCACAAAACAATAGACTCCCCCAGCAACAATGTACCCCACCCTAACAACAATAGGTTCCCCTCTGAGCAACAATAGATCCCTCACACAACAATATTTCACCCCCAGCAACAATAGTTCTCAACACAACAATAGACCCCCCTACACAGAAACAATGGACCATCCACAACAAAGTACTACCCTCTTCAACAAAAGATCCATCCCAGCAACATTATACCCCTCAGCAGCATCAACAGATCTCCCAGTGGCCAGCATTTATAGACCCTCCAGCAACCAGCAACCATAGACCTCTCCCTCAACAGTAGATCCCTAAAAGCCATAATAAACCCTCACGCAAAAACAGATCCCCACCAGTCACCATAAATCCCCCAGCAGACAGCATCAATAGACCCTCCACCACATCCCTTGCTATTATATACATTTGGTGTTGGAGGTGCCGGAACTGCATTCCCCCACGTTCCTGCGGAAAAAAATCCCTGGTCACGTATATTATAAACTCAAAGGTTACAGGGTGGTAGATGGCCATATTATAAATTTCCAAATTTCTGTAGAAATCATACATTTTGAGATTTCCAGAGTGATAGATGTTAAATCATACATTTTATAGAGCAGCAGATGTTAGGTATATCATACATTCCAAATATTCAGGAATATTCAGGAATGGTAGATATCCACCTATATTATACAATCTTGAATACATCTTGAATGATCAGAGTGGTAGATGTCCACAGAAATCATAAATTCCAAAAGTTCCAGAGTAGTAGATATCCATACATTCACAAATTGGTAATGGTGGATGCCAATACCTATGTATATCCTGTGTGATGGATGATGTCCAGAAATCAAATTCAACATTTTCTAGAGTGGTAAATCGAATCTAATACCATACGTTAAAAAATGTTTAGAGTGGTAGGTGTCCACATACAGTATACTGTATACAAACAGGTTGCTCATCTGTCAGTTAATTGCCAGCACTTATGGTTCCATAGCAGGGTTGCCAACCGCCAGTAAATTTACTGATAGTTTGTAAAAATCTGAGATTTTACAACTGCCAGTAAATATCAGGGGCTAATAATTTCATACTGTGTTGACTTTTAAAGTGTAAATCAAGCAAATTACTTTGTCATAGGTATTGCCATTGTTTCCATATCATGTTTATACTGTTTAAATATTCACTGTGTTAGTTTTCAATAGGAGTTCTGTAATTTCTCAGGTTGCCAGTAAAAAATCTGCTCCACCAGTACATTTTTAATGTTTTGTGAGTAAAAAATGCTGCGGGAGGTTGGCAACCCTGTTCCATAGTGGCTCACCTGGTGATCATTTCCTGCTCATCAAGTCCCCCACTGAAACTGGCACCGCAGTTTATTGGACCTTTCCGAATTCTCTGTAGGATCAAACCAGTGGCTTACGCATTAGGCCTTCCTTCTAACATGCGTATTTGGAGTGTTTTTAATTTCTCCTTATTAAAACCTTTGGTGAGCAACCGCTTTACCGCCTCTGTACCACGTCCTTGCCTGATACAGGTTGAGAACCATGAAGAGTGTGAGATACGCTCTTGGATCTCACACTTGGAATACATGCTCCTGTCCCCCTACGTGCTTTCCATAGATGTTTTCCCCTTAAAAGTGGTGGCCCTTCAAGGGGGAGGGGTAGTTAGGGGGGGGTACTATCAGGGCTGGACTCTCAGCTCTTCCTTCTCAGTGTACAGGTTTTTTCAGCTGTCAGTTAATTGCCAGCACTCATCATTCCACAGTGGCTCATCTGGTGATCATTTCCTACTCGTCAAGTCCAGCCCACAGCTTTTGGCTATTTAAAGCAGAGGTTCACACAAAAATTGAACCTCCGATTTTCAGAACCCCCCCTCCGGTGTCACATTTGACACCTTTCGGACGGAGTCTAAAACAGGTATTTGCACCCACTTCCGGGCATAGACTCCCACGGGAGTCTATGCCTCTTCCTGTCCCGCCGCACTGTCTGCTGGGGCACACAGCAGACCCCCCCTGCAGATACCGTGGGAGTCTATGCCTCTTCCTGTCCCACCTCACTGTATGCTGGGGCACACATTGCGCTGCGTGACTTGCGCATGCCCAGTAGGGGACCGGGAAGTGAAGCCACAACGCTTCACTTCCTGATTCCCTCACCGAGAATGCCGATTGCTCGGCTTCAGCTCGGCTTCAGCTGCTTCAGCGCTTCAGCTCGGCTTCAGCTGCTTCAGCGCTGGACTCTAGGAAAGGTAAGTGTCCATTTATTAAAAGTCAGCAGCTGCAGTATTTGTAGCTGCTGGCTTTTAATAATTTTTTTTTTTCGGTGGACTCCCTCTTTAAACTGTCTGGTTTATTTCTTCAGTGCCTTCACCTTGGTTAAACATAGCTGTATACTCTCTGCTGTGTTCCTGTTGAAGACTTGCCTGGCTGATGTCCTTTCTGGTTCCTTATCTTGTCTGCTGCCTCTGACTACACTGATCTCTGGCTTCCTGATTTACTGACTTGTTCTGACTACCAGCTTTGGCTACCGAACCCTGGCTATGTTTTGACTACATTTACTATTTGTACCATTTTTACCATTTTATAAAAAAGTGTGATTTTTACTGCATTTTCCGTCTGACTCATGGTTCCTGACAGTAGGAAAAGGCCATTAACTCAGAAGATGCAGGCAATCCACCTAGTGATAAGATTTTTTCCAGGTTGAATGAGCAGGACCACCGCATGGATCAGTTTGCCATAGCGTTACAGATGCTCCTAATTCACCCTGCTCGTCTGGATCCTGCCACTGTGGCTCATGGCTCATGTTCATCAAACAGAGTACTGTTGCCGATTACGCCATTAAATTATGTCCTCTGGCAGCAGAAGTCGCTTGGAAAAATCAGACTGCTTTTTCTCATGGTCTCTCGAATAACATCAAAGATGAGATTGCAGCCCAAGACATACCTACAGTACTGGAGAAGTTGATCACGTTTGCCATTCTCATTGACTCCAGACTTCAAGATAGACCTTCCTTTAAAGAGCGTTCCGGAAGCCTCCTGTACATTTGGCTCTGAGCTTTGCAGTCCCACGCTTGCCTCCCTCACCTCCTATGCCTTCTAGTACCGAGTTGGCCAGTGAAATAGAACCCATGCAGTTGGGCTGCACATGTCTCTCTGCGGATGAGAGGGCCTTTTGGAAGAGGGAGAGACTTTATTGTGGCCAGGCGGGTCACTTTTTGAAGTCTTGTCCTACCCGTCCGGGAAATGCTTGCACCTGAGGTCCTGTAGGGGACAGACCATAGGTGGCGTTGTTACGTCCCCACTTTTTCTGAAGGATAAGCCTCTCGTTCTGGTTACCCTTTCTTGGTCTGAGTCGTCCATTGATACATAGGCTGTAATCAACTCTGGGGCTGCAGGCTTGTTCATAGATAGTGCCTTTGTGTCTAAGCACTCGATTCCGCTGCTTTGTGCCACTCTACTTGCCATTGAGGCTATTAATGGGAGACCTCTACAGCCTACCAATGTGACTCATGAGACTGCTCTGTTGACCATGGCCGTAAGTGCTCTTCACCAGGAGATATTCCAATTTCAAGTAATTTCCTCTCCTCATTACCTGGTGGTTTTTGGTTATCTTTGGTTACAGAGGGACAACCCCTACTTTGACTTTGTGCTGAGGTTCTTTCCTGGTCCCCGCACTGCAGTAAAACGTGTTCAGAAAGTGGTTAAGGTCTTGTGCACCTCTTCACTCTCTTCCTTGCCAGAGGAGTACCGCGAATCTAGCAATGTCTTTGACAAAGGACAAGCCGGTAGTTTACCTCCACACCGGTTATATGATTGCGCAATCAACCTTCAACCTGGTGCCCTGCCCCCTCATGGCTGGGTTTACCCTTTGTCTGTCTCAGAGGATAAAGCCATGGTCCTCATCTCCTGTTGGCACTGGCTTCTTCTTTGAGAAAAAGAAGAGTGGGGAACCGAGACCTTGTATTGATTATAGGGGGTTTTAACCGCATCACAATTAGCTTGATCTGAGAGGGGCATACAATCTCATAAGGATCAAGGAAGGAGACAATTGGAAAACTGCATTTAATACCATGATGGGACATTACGAATACCTCATAATACCATTTGGTCTTTGCAACACTCCTGCAGTTCTTCAGGAATTCATCAACCATGTCCTTCGAGATATGTTGCAGCAATGTGTGGTGGTTTATCTTGACGATATTCTCATATATTCTAAATCCCTAGAGAGCCACCACACAGATGTCTTCTGTGTGCTACAGAGGCTGAGAAATAATAACTTGCATTGTAAGTTGTAAAAGTGTGAGTTCCATCATGAACAGGTTACATTTCTGGGTTATGACATTTCTACTGTCCTTTTTTCAATGAACCCAGAGAAACTATCTGCAGTTCTACAGTGGCCTTAACCCGTAGGTCTACAACGTTTTCTTGGCATTGCCAATTATCGGAAATTTATTTGGAACTTCTTTTCTCTGATCAAACCCCTGACTGATATGATCAGCAAGAAGGGTAACCCACAGAATTAGTCTCCGGATTCAATTAAACCCTTTGAGTCTCTCAAGGCTGCTTTTGTTTTAGCTCCTGTGCTGGCACATCCTGATCCTACATTACCCTTCATTCTTGAGGTTGATGCATCTGAGACTGGAGTAGGTGCCCTTCTGTCTCATCGTCCTACCTCTAAGAGCACTATGCATTCTTGCAGCTACTTTTCTAAGAAATTGTCTCCTGCAGAATGCAATTACGAGATTGGGGACAGCGAATTGTTAGCTTTTATTTTTAAAGAATGGAGGCATCTCCTCGAAGTTACCCCTGTGCCAGTCCTCATTTTAACTGATCATAAGAATCTCACATCTTGTTTGAGGCAAAATTCTTATCTCCCAGAAGGGCGCAATGGGCTCGTTTTCTGTCAAGCTTCAATTACAGTCTCATTCTTACCCGGTACTAAGAATGTAAAGGCTGAAACCTTGTGACCGCTGCTTTTTTCCCTGAGAATCTCTGCACTGCTTTGCTCCAGACTTATCATTTTCCCAAGGCAACTGGCCACCCAGGGAAGAATCAACTCAATTGGGCTATATCTCAACAATTCTGGTGGCTTAGTCACGGCAATGATCTAACCACCTTTGTAACAGCTTGCTCCGTGTGTGCTCAGAGTAAGACACCACAACACCTTCCAGTGACCTTCCAGTGGGCCTGTCAGAGAAGTTACCTGGTTGAACGCAGTGCTGGTCGCGCTGGTGTGCGTCGATGTGCGACAGTGCGTGCTGGCGTGCGTTTTCCTGCGCGTGCTGTGGTGCGCGCCCCTGCTATGCACGTTCCTGTTAGTGCCGGTGCGCGCTGTTGTGTCCGTTCCTGGTGGCACTGGTGTGCGTGCTGGCGCTCAGGCACTCGCGTGCGGGTGCGTGTGCGCTTATGCGCGTGCCTGTGCGCGTTGGCGCGTGCACGTGTGCGGTGTTTGGCACCAATCGGCCTATTTAGGTCTGCCGCATGCTCCATTCAAGTGGTGCCTGATCATCAACTCCTCTGTTCCCTGCTCCATTGCCTGTATCTGCATTCCTGTATCTCCGATCTCCTGACGACCCGGCTTGCTCTTTGGACATCCCTGATCTCCGCCTGCACCTGACCTTGGCCTGTTCTAACCTCGCTCCTGCCTGTTCCTATTGTATCGTTGCTGCCCGCCTGTTGCCGAATCCTGCCTTTACCTGGACCCATCCTGCTCAGCTCCTGCTCCGCTCCCGGTTGCCTGTGTTTCAGCCCACACCTGCTGCTTCGGGGTTCATCCTACTTCCAGTTCCTGGACCCTCTTCATAGGCTCTCATACCACTCCGCACTCCCAGCCACCTGTCTGCTCTACCAGGGGTTGTGAGTCGGACACGTACGGGAGACCACCATCTGCCCAAGTGGACTCACTGGTCTGGTAAGTGGAAGTTTGACAGGGCCTCCTACAACCCATACCCAATGGATAGAGGCCTTGGACCCACCTGTCTATTTATTTTATTGTGAAGCTACCCAACTCCAAGGGCAACACAGTAATTCTTATGGTGGTTGACCGGTTCTCGAAAATGTTGCATTGTATTCCACTAAAGAAGTTGCCCACATCCAAATAACTGGTATCCATTTTTGCTCGGGAGATCTTTCGGTTACATGGGCTACTCCTGTCATCTCTGATAGGAGTAGCCAGTTTGTCCCCAGGTTTTGGCAAGGCTTTTGTGCACAGTTAGGAATTCAGCTTTCCTCCTCATCTGCCTATCACCCGCAGTCCAATGGGGCCGCAGAACGAGCTGACCAGACCTTGGAGCAGTTTCTGCGTTGCTATATTTTGCAGCGTCAACATGCCAAGGGAGTGGGGAGGCCCCATTTTATGTAGGCGATGAGGAATGAGATAGGCACTATGTACCAGCTTAAACTGAATGCCCTCTTTTACTTAGATTCTTGTAGTAGTGGATCGATTGTCCAAAATGTCACATTTTTTGCCAATGGTGGGCGCACCTTCAGCCACGGAATACGGCCCATGGCTTTTTTTAAAGAAGTAGTTAGGCTCCATGGCTGCCTAGCAAAATTGTTTCTGATAGAGGTGTGCAGTTCACTTCCAGCTTTTGGAAAACCCATTGCAAAGCTTTAAAAATTGATGTCTGCTTGTCCTCTGCCGATCACTCACAAAGTAATGGCCAGATGGAGAGGACCAACCAGATCCTGGAAAAATATATATATATATATTTCTTTACATTCTCACAAAATAACTGGGTGTCTCTTCTGCCTTGTGCAGAATTTGCGTATAATAATTACGTTCATGCTGCCACTAACCAGTCTCTGGTTTGGGCCAACTATGGTTTCCATTCCTCATTCTTAGCAGACATTCTGCCAGAAACTTCTGTGCCCGCAGTCCAGGACAGTTTAACCTCTATCAAAGCCAACTACCGGGTTCTTCAGGAAGTTATATAAAAAGGCACAAGATGGTTATAAAAGTCACTACAATTGGAAAAGGAGAGGAAACTCAGCCTTGAAAGTGGGAGATAGTGTCTGACTGTCCACAGCCAATTTAAGACTCTCCTGTCCCTCTCTGAAATTGGGACCAAAATTTATTGGGCCATTTAAATTAAAGAGGGAAGTAAATCCTGTGGCCTTTGAACTGACACTTCCACAGTCTTACATAACACACCCAGTTTTTCATGTTTCCCTTCTCAAGCCGGATCGTTTTCCAGGAGGAAAGGATTTGCCACCACCACCAGTTACTGTTGGAAAATTTACATAGTTACATCGTTACATAGTTAGTCAATTTGAGGTGGAATCATTTCTGGACTGCAGGATGAGAGGATGACAAATTCAATATCTCATTGAGTGGAAAGGGTATGCACCCGAGGAAAATTGATGGACTCTAAAAATAATATACATGCCCCCAGCCATATCTAACATGGTCGCAGCCGACACATGATCGCACAAACATTATTTCTTGCCGCTCACCTGTGCGCACTGACGCATTCCACATGTGATAAATCTTGGCACCCTCTGGCCTTTATAAGGAGGACAGATGCTCACAGACTTTGCTGACTGATCTTCAGCTCCCTGATACCCCTGTTCCTGTGTGCTTGTTACGTCTACATTTCCTGTTACCGACCCAGCTTGCTCGTGGACTTTCCTGTGCTTCTCTCCTGGACCTGACCTTGACTTGTTCCACTAACCTGTTCCCAACTATCTCCTATGTATGATCCTGGCTTGCCTCTGACAAAGTTCCTGTCTACTCCTCTGCTTGACCACCTTGGCTTCCCTTCTTGACCACATGTCCTGCCTCACCCTGCCTGCTGTGAACAGTCTGCACTTCTCAGTGCATCATTGTGGATCAGCAGCTTCCAGTGCCCGGCTTCCACTTGAAGAAGCATCACCACTGTAGATCCATCTGACCACCACATAGCTGGAAACTTGAGCTTCTGTGGGCTCAGCATTTCCTGTTACCATCTCCAGGAGTGTTGTGCACTCAGCTGCAAAGGGAAGCCCTCTCATCAATCCCCATGACTAAGCTCTGAGGTGCGTAATGAAACGCATGGCCTAGTGGGAGCCCAGGCTGAGGTTGTCTCTCTCATACCACCATAGGACTCCATGGATGTGCCGCACCAGGAATCTTTCCTCTCTTCCTTCCAGTGAATACAAGAGCTGGGACAAGCTCCATACCTTGCTGGCACTCCTGCAGTGTTTGCATTATTAACCACACTACTCCGCATAGTGATCAAGCCTGAGCTGCACACTAAACAAACCATGGGTTAAAACCCTCTCATCATCTCGGCCTCAAGACCAGGTATGTGACATCCATGCATATGAAAATTTCGAGAGGGGTAGATGTCCACATACTGTATAAATATATATATATATATATATATATATATATATATATATTAGGGTTGCACAGATACTTTTTTTTAGTGGAGAGTACGAGTACCAATACTTGAGCTCATGCAGTTTCCAGCACCACTGCTGTGTGAGCCCAGGCTGAAGTCACTATGACAAGCCTGTGTTCACATAGGAGCAGTGGGGAAAACCACAGGTAATTTGGACAGGAATCGCACCGCATTCCTGGTCAAATCACATGCGATTCTTTGCAATGCGACTTGAGCCAATTCATTTTGTATGGGCTAAAATCACCGCAAAGATATCGGTCTCAGGTATCAGCCCCGATACCGGTATCCGTGCTACCCTAATATATATATATATATTGTAATATTGGGGGTTGTTTAACTCAAGTGTAGCACTCACTAGCGAGACCAATCCACACCAGAAACTCAATTTCAGGGCTTTTTGACCCACTTTTATTAAAAAGAAAAGCAAATGTCCATCAATAACTCCCACGCAGGGGTTTCAATTTCACAGCAGTCGTAAACAAAAAATACCAAGCCATCTGGCTCTATGGTCAGCAGTACTGCCGTTTGGGCTTTACCCTTCAGCCCTCTTGGCCATATAACAGAGATCACGGACTGTACCGCTTTTACTCTTCCTCACTGCTCATCCCACAGCTTTGGGCCCTCTGACTACACCATGCAGACATGCATGCTTCTCCCTTGCTTGCCTGGACTCCTCGGGAGGGTGGAGCCCAGAACCATGGTCAGGTGTCTAGAAATAGACCAACACACACCTGACCAGTCAGTGTGCTGGTGAATCCCAAAATCTGGACCCAGAACTGGGGATTTCATCCCACCCGGATCACTACGAAATCCCCGGGCTCCAGATCCCAAAACAGAATTTAGTAAATAATGAGGAAACTGAAAAGTCAGTTTCCTCCCAATGTTGCAAGCTCCCTGGAGCCCCTTAACCCACCTGGTTGAAAATGCTGGGTCCATACACTGGTGGGGTACCACAATACCACAATATATATATATATATATATATATATATATATATATATATATATATATACAGATTGTGCAGCACTAGAATTTCAGCTGGTGGATGTGGAAAGACATGTCAGTGCTGTCAGTAATCAATACGTTTTTAGTTTGTGTCATTCAAACTGAGGTGTGGTAGCGTGGGAATATACACATTTTTGTATTTTTTGGATCCCAACATTATTGTTGTCTCGTCAGTTTCTTGAGTGGCTCTGTGATGTCAGCTGACAGCGGGCTTCAGTCCTCTGTTGACTGATTCTAGGTTACAGGATCATAGGAGAGCACAAGCAAGTGCGCTCCTATGACCCACATGAGAAGTATGGCCTTAGGAACTTTGGTCATAGTTTCCTTTTAAACTGTTCCTAACATCGGATACAGTAAGTGCTTGCATTCTATGAAGTGCAATACTTTAAGGTATTCCTTCTCAGAGATTACAGTATTCCCCCTGACAATGCATTCACCTGCTGTTTTCTATAGACATCTGCAATTAGTTTTGGCAGTTTTGGTTATTCTGAGATTCAGCTGTATCTGAATCTCCAAATTAAAAAGTTATGAATGGTAGCAAATTTTCTTAAAATTCAATAAAAATACATTTTGTTTATTCGTTTTCTAACAAATTCCAAATTTTCAGAACGATTTGAATTCAGATTGGTTGAAAAATGAACGACTAAAGCAGCGGGCCAGGAAGCCGGCCACTACGGCTTTAACCACTTCAATACCGGGCACTTAAACACCTTCCTGCCCAGACCAATTTTGAGCTTTCAGCGCTGTCGCACTTTGAATGACAATTGCGCGCTCATGCTACACTGTACCCAAATGAAATTTTTATCATTTTTTTCCCACAAATCGAGCTTTCTTTTGGCGGTATTTGATAAAAAAATACCAAAAATTTTGAAAAACAATGTTTTTTTTTGTTTCAGTTTCAAAACTTTGTAAATAAGTACGTTTTCTCCTTCACTGATGGGCACTGATGGGGCTACACTGATGGGCACTGATAAGGCGGCACTGATGGGCACCAATGATGTGGCACCAATGAACTGGCACTGATGAGGTGGCATTGATGGACACTGATATGTGGCACTGATAGGTGGCACTGATGGGCACTGATAGGCGGCACTGATGGGTGGCACTAATGGGCAACATGGATGGGCACTGATAGGTGGCACAAATTGGCACTGATAGCTGGCACGGATTGGCATGGATGGGCGGCACAGATGGGCATGGATAGGCGGCACAGATGGGCATGGATAGGCGGCACAGATGGGCATGGGTGGGCACGGATAGGTGGCACGGATGGGCACTGATAGACAGCACAGGTGGGCACTGATAGGCGGCACAGGTGGGCACTCATAGGCGGCATTGTATTATGTTATACTGTACTAATGGATGCCAATCAGTGCCAAACAATAATGCATGCCAATCAGTGATGCCCATTGTGGGCACTGATTGGCATCCATTATGGGCACTGATTGGCATCCATTGTGGCACTGACTGGCATCCCTGGTGGTCTAGGGAGGATTACCTTTTGCTGGGCATCCCTGGTGGTCTGGTGGCGTCCCTGGTGGTCCAGTGTGGGCATCCTCGGGGGGGCTGTGCTGATAATCGATCAGCACAGACCCCCCTGTCAGAGGAGCAGCCGATCGGCTCTCCTCTACTCGCGTCTGACAGACGCGAGTGAGGAAAAGCCGATCACCGGCTCTTCCTATTTACACTGTGATCAGCCGTGATTGGACACGGCTGATCACGTGGTAAAAAGTCTCTGTCGGAGACTCTTTACCGAGATCGTAGTTGCCGGGTGTCAGACTGACACCCCGCAACAACGATCGCCGCGATGCACACCCCCAGGGGCGCGCAGCGGCTCATAATCCTGATCACGTCATATGACGTCCGATCAGGATTATGCAACCACTTTGCCACCGTCAATTGCCTATAGGGCGGGCGGGAAGTGGTTAAGAACCAATGACTCAGCAGCTGACAGCTGAAATGTAAACAAAACAATGCACGCAATACAAAAATGTTAAATAAAAACAGAGTGGGGGTCCCCCCTCAATCCATACCAGGCCCATTGGGTATGGATTTTAAGGGAAACCCAACAACAAAATGTAAAATGAGTGGAGGCGAGATGCTGCGCTCGTGCATATGGCTGGATTCGATCGGGCGGTTTTTGGGGGGGGGGGAGTTGCAGCACTCGGGCTTTCACACTGGAGTGAGAGGAGAGGCTCTTTATAGGCGTTTTGCAGGTGCTATTTTTATCGCTATAGTGCCTATAAAGTGCCTCAGTGTAAAAGCAGCCTAATGGGAAAGTTGATCTTTACAGAAAATCTGTAAGGTGAACTTACACTGAATCCTCTCCCCACCCCCCCCCCCCCCGGTCCCGCTGACCTTGAGTCCCACGATCTCCCGCTGTGACACATTGGATCAGCGTTTTACAGGGCCGTGGATTTGAAATCTCCATGGCTTAATCTCCTAAATGTACCTTGTAAAGGTACGTATAGGAGGCATTCTAATTGGTCAGCGCTGGCCAATCAGAAACTCACGTAGCCCGTCCTGTCAGCAGGGGAGAGGAAGGGAGAAAGCCATGGGGATTTTAAATCCCCGGAACGGTAAAGTGGCTATACGATGTGTCACAGTGGGAGATCGCGGGACTCAAGGTCAGAGGGACTGGGGGAGGGATGGGGAGGGGATCCAGTGTAAGTTCACCTTATACATTTTCTGTAAATGTCAAATTACACTTTAAAGTGTTACTAAACCCAGGTCCCTGCATTCACTATATCGGGTCTGCCACAGTACACAGAACATGGAAATGCAATTATTTTAGTAAATATAAACTGCTAAATACCTTTTCTCATCAGCAGTATACAGTATGGCAGTCTTGCGACTTCTATCAGTGTCTGGTTAAAACTTGTAGGAGGAATTTTCTTCCTGCACTGGCTGTCCTATAAGAATGCAGGACCCCTGACCCTCTGTCTGGACAGTGCTGATTGCGCTGATCACATGCACTCACCCAAGAAAAAAAAACTCTCTAGTTATACATACCAAACTGAGCATGTGCAGGCTTACTCCAGTAACTCCGTTTTATCTGCACATGTTTTGGAGACAATGCAGGAAAAGGGAGGATCTGTGCATACAAGATCAAACAGCCTTTTTACACAATGCAGAGGATTAACCCCTTAGATTCTACAGTGAGTATAACAACCATGCTTTACTGCATATACAGGCTGATTCTACTGTTGTGACTTTGGTAACACTTATGCCTTGCACACACAGTCGGACATTCTGACCACAAAATCCGTCAGATTTTTTCAGACGGATTTTGTCCGAAACTTGTGTTGCATACACACGGTCGGACAAAGTTGACGGAATTTCTGATCGTCAAGAATGCGGTGACGTAAAACGCGTACGACTGGACTATAAAAGGGAAGTTCAGCACCACGTGCGGCACCCTTTGGGCTCCTTCTGCTGATCTCGTGTTTATCACGTGTTAGTAGAAGTTTGGTTAGAGACGATTCTCGCTTTTCAGACTTGTGCTTCAGATCGTTACTGCTCAACAGTTTGTGCTTGTGGGTGCGTATCTGCTTATCAGTGCGTGTAGTCAGTTTGCATTTGTTTGTCATATATGTATATAGTACATTTTGATTTTCAGTGCTTATTGTCCGCTCGTTTCAGGTTTTCAGTTCGTTCTTTCAGGCCTTGCTGTTTATCCGTGCTTTCTGTTGTCCATTCTGACCAGCCAAAGCCATGTTTCGTGTACATACTCATCATAGAGTTTGTGCTGTGCAGGGGTTTGGTGTTGGGCTTTTAGCTTTGACACAAGCCCAGTCCACGAAGAGGAGTTCATGGAGCAAGATTTGGTTGCTCCAGCATGACAAATTCTCACACATGCCTTTGCTTCGTGAGATCCGGGAAAATAGTCCTGATGATTTCAGGATTTATCTCAGGATGACGGACCCCGTTTTTCACCGTCTGTTGGCTTTGCTGACCCCTTATATTAGCAGGCAGGATACCTGCATGCGGCAAGCCATCACTCCGGAGCAGAGGCTAGTTGCCACATTGCGGTGCTTCGCGAGAGGGAGAAGCCTTCAGGACCTCAAGTTCTCCACAGGCATCTCCTCCCAGGCTCTGGGGATCATTATTCCAGAGACCTGTTCTGCCATCATTCAGGTCCTGCAGAAGGACTATATTTAGGTAAGGTTTCTCCTTTAACCTCACATTATATGTATTTGCTAATGTATTGTATTTCTTTCATCGTTCCCTAATTACCATGATTGGAATATGCTGTAATATGCTGTGCCCCTTTGTCCTCATACATGCTGGAAGCTTTTAAACTTCCTTTTTTGTCCTTCATGCATATTTGCCTTCACTAATCTCCCCAACATGCTCTTCTGGGCCCATAAACACCTCTAGGCTAGTCACTTAGCAATATATTTTGTCAGCTCCATAGTAGTGCTTTCCCCTAAACACCCCCTAAAATGTGTACAAATGTTATATGTGTCCTTAAATTCATGTAGAGTCCCAGAGGCTTTTTTTTTGGTGGGCCAAACTCATTAGGAACCCCCCACCCCCAACTGCTAAGTCAGCTGATACCAATCCTCTATCTACTGACTTTGCCAAACCCATACACACTATACCTACCTCTTTATCCTATTATTATCTTGATAGGTAATAGCAGAATGTAAAAATGTGCTTCCATTTGTTCAGTTTTTTTTTTTGGGGGGGGGGCACTTTTTACCTGTCTAGTGGGCTGACAATAGTGTAAGTAAGGAGGGGCTGGCCAAAGTATCACACATTATTTATGCATTCAGCTCTCAATGAAGTAGAGAGGGTTACCTGTCCAAAACATCCCCCCCCCCTAATTTTTTGCAATGGGCCATCATATGGGAGGGAATGGGGCGAGGAATCTGATAAGGGGACCTTATACTTTAAATACTAATTTCCAAAAATGTTATATTGATCTTGGCCAAATTTTTTTGTGTCTAATCTGCTTGCAATGTTGATGTGCAAAATGGCTATTGTTTTTTCTTGTTTGACTCCACAGTTTCCTTCAACGCCACAGGAATGGCAGACTGTGGCCTCCCACTTTGCCACCTGTTGGGACTTTCCCAATTGTGGAGGTGCAATTGATAAGAAACACATCTGCATCATCCCACCTCCCAGCTCGGGGTCCTACTATTATCATTACAAGGGGTATAATAGTATTGTGATGCTGGCGGTGGTGTCAGTTACCTACAAGTTCCTGTATGTGGACGTGGGGAAAAATTACCGGATGTCTCCAGAGTGGCAGTTTGGGCTTGCCACCTCCAGAGGAGAATATGGAAGGACTCCCCTTTGTCATGGATGAAGCATTTGCGCTGGGGGACCATCTTATGCGGCCATTCCCGATGAGGACCCTCACCCCGGACCAGTGGGTTTTTAATTACCGGCTGGCCAGAGCCAGAAGAGTGGTGGAGAACGCTTTTGGGATAATGGCCAGCCGGTTCCGCCTATTTTTGACACCCATCCACATGGCGGAATATAAACTGAACCATATAGTGCTTTCCTACTCCATTCTGCACAATTTTTTTAAAAATTACTCTCCAAACTATGTGGCCTCAGTTGGGTCCAATTTCCAGAACATGCCAACCTGACGGCACTTGAAGCTGGCTGTCCTGGCTTGCCCCCCCAAAGTGCCCGCGAGGTCAGAAACAGATACACGGAGTACTTTTCGGATAGGGGGGCCATTGATATGCCAGACAATGTCTGAGAGGCATTTTTTAAATACGGTACATTTCTCTATCAAACTGCTTTTCTTTTTTTTTTGGACCTTTTTCTTCAACAGTGCAAAACAAATTTCTGTGCGAGATGAGGTGACAGTCTCTTATTCAGATAATATTATTATGTTGTGGGTCTGCTACACACACACCTTGTTTTTGTTGTTAATGTATGTAGTGCATTACTGACAAAAATATTGCTCATTTTCAGCACCATGAGAGAAATGTGTGGAGTCATGAAAATGGCATGATTAGGGAAAATTCTAAAGCACTGTGAGTGTTATTTACAAAAGGCAAATCCACTATGCACTACAAGTGCACTGCAAAAGTACACCTGAAACTGCACTTGGAGTGCAAAGTGGATTTGCCTTTAGTAAATAACACCCATTGTCACAGAAAACAACAACTTTTCTACAAATACTGCTTTTGCGCATTGGAAAAGGAAGCCACAAATTGTTGATAATTAAACTTTTTACTCAAAGCACATTCACATGTGCGTTTATAAAAGGGTTTTACAACAAACCAACATATTTGGTGTATATAACATTATTTTTGGTAACATTAATATAACTTGCCGTTTTTGTGGAAACTGGCATGTATCAAAGCATAACATACAGAAGTGAGGAACTTACAAAGTTCAACTTTGAAAAGTGAAGACAATATCAAACATGAGTATGTCCAAACTGTGCTGATATTGCCTTCATCAGATGGGGTGTCACCCCTGTAAAAGCCAAATTTGGAAGATGCACACAAATTGTGAATCAAACTGGGCATTTTCCTTCTGATCCCATGCCTAATGTCAACATGTGATATCTCCCATCATGGGGGATCAATGTATGTGTTTTGGGGGTGCAACCCCTTCATCTCAGCCACTTTAGTAGCGAGGAAGGGGTTGCACCCACAAAACGCGTACATTGATCCCCCATGATGGGAGATAGCACATGTTGACACACTGTGTGCATCTTCCAAATTTGGCTTTTGTCAAAATATAAAACTGGTTTCGAAAATATAAAATCAATACTAGCTAGTTTTCCTTCTGATCCCATGCCTAACGTCAACATGTGCTATCTCCCATCATGAGGGATCAATGTACGTGTTTTGGGGGTGCAACCCCTTCATCTCAGCCACTTTAGTAGCGAGGAAGGGGTTGCCCCCACAAAACGTGTACATTGATCCCCATGATGGGAGATAGCACATGTTGACACACTGTGTGCATCTTCCAAATTTGGCTTTGGTCAAAATATAAAACTGGTTTTGAAAATATAAAATCGATACTAGCTAGTTTTGTGTGTTTCAGATTCTCCCTAAAATATCAATGAGGATCTGGGCACTTTCACTGGTAAAATGCAATTCTTCTTCCACAACATCCACATCACCTAAACATAAACCAAAAAACACACCATGTATTTGTAGCGCCGGCTCCTGAAGAGCACGCGTTATGTGTTTTTAAAATTTAAGGTTACACCTGAACTGCAGTTTGGTTTGGGTACAATTGTCTAAATTTGGACTTCAGCATCAGTCTGAATGGATTATGAGATGTTCAGCCTGACCACAGGGGGCACTGTCTCTTCTGGCCGGCATGGAACTATGGTCTGGTCGGGTGCTTAAGTTACTCTGTCTCAGAATCCACCCAGTGGGAGTGGCGCTCCTGCTGTGCTTTCTGGGAGAGGGTATTTAAGATGCGGATGTCAAGTGGTTCGGGGTTCCGCATGTACTGACTTCATGGTCCTGGTCCTCCTGACCAGCCCCCAGGAAGGCTATGGCCTGGGCTGTGAATCCACCCGATCTTGTTGTCTGGGGGCTGGCTAGCCCAAGGCAAGGAAACTAAAGGAGGATTCTGAGGTATTTGGATGCCGTCTCCGGTTTGGGAAAGACCCATTAGCTTCGTAACATTCCAGGGGAGGACTCTTCAGAAGAAGACCACGTATGGGTTGATTTCTTAGCAAGAGCCTAGAAGGGCTGAAGTACCCAAGAGAATCCGGTCTCATGGATATCGCCAAGCTGGCTGAAAGATCCAGGTATCACACAAGTGTTCTACAAGTTTAGTTTTCCTACGTGTTCTACAACAACGTGAGAGAGATGCTGCTACTTCCACCACTGCAGACTGCCACCATGCTTTCTTTGGAGAAAGCGGGGCGTACAAAGTCTTCCCAGAACCAACATGGAAAACCGCTACCGAGTCCGGCTGGACCCAATCGGCGGAAGAAGGTTGCTTCGGGGGAAAGCTCAGACTTAAGTGAATTATTTACCGGCAGAAGAATATTGAGATTCAGAGTTAGAGTCTTTGTCAGACACTGGGGACAATTACGTTTTTGGGACATTGTCTCAGAAGTTGTTGTGGGCTGGAGGGGATGATGTAGCTGCCACTTGTACAGATGTTTAGGACTGGCAATCTTTAACCTCAGGTGGTGGAACACCGAGTGCGGAAAACCCCATCACGGTAAATGTGACTCTCCCTAAACCTGTGAATTTGCCCACTCTTCAAAGGGACTCTGCCACGTTAGTGCAGCGGTCTCCATACTCCTGCATACCTCCCGGGAAGGAAGCGCCCTCATACTGCCAAGACTTGCAAGGTCACAGCGACTCCTTCATAAGAGAATAGCCAATGAGTATGGGTTGGAATTCCCCTATGTCCCAAGGGACATTATGAATATTATTGAGGAGAACCGTGAAGCATGGTATGAGGATGATGTCTGGAACTACTTAAAAGTACCAAAGCTGCTTTGCAAAAAGGCTTTTTCACTGGAGCTGTATGAACAGTTTGTTGGATGTCTACAGCATTGGAGTTATTGTCGGCACATTTATGGAGACAAATTTGTGATTTGCAGACCGGACAAAGACAGTGCTGTTTATTTCATTACCACTGTTGATGCACAGGGGAAAGATTTAACTTTGCCTGATCCCTGTTTCTACTGGTGAACTGTTCCTCAGTCAAGTCTTTGAATTTGCAAGGAGAGTTTCTCTTGGTCTTTATCTTTTTGCATTTTCTGCTGGAACTACAGAACTATGGGGTAGTTAGACAGGGCCAGTTAAAGAAAAGAAAAAATTGTTGTGTCGAGATTACTTTACTGGACACAGAACCTGTTGTAGGAAGAGACTGCACCTTAGCGGCTCATACCACTAGGTAGCATGAGTCGGCGCAATTAGCACTGTTTTATAAGAAAAAAAAAAAGGGAAATTTTTTAAAGTTTTAAGGTTTAGAGGAGAGGTATCCATTACGATTGGATGGAACCCTGCCTTCTAATAGTCTCTGTATAATGTATTGTTTGCATGTTTTCTTTCTCTTTTAGGATTCACCAAGGAGCATCTATCAAGCTGCCGGAGAATGGGTGGTTTAGGTAGACAGGTTTGGGTGGTAATCTTTATGTATGATAATTCTGTGTTTAAACAATGTCTTTGTCACGGTCGGGAGTGAGGCCGAAATGCTGAGAGGGCTCCCCTTGCGGCCGAGCGCAGCACAACCCTGAAGTTGACACAGGGATGCAGTGCCCACAGTAGCACAGGTTGCCAGGTAGCAGCAGCAGAGGCCAAGTACCGGGTAAGCAAGCCTAGATGGGCAACTGTGCTAGGAAGTCCGAGAGTATGCAGCGGAAGTCCAGAGAATGGTCAAACAGGCCGGGATCAGGTGCAGGAAGCAGATCAGGAATGTCGGGTACAAGCCAGGAGTCAGAGCCAGGAGAACAACAGGAGCAGGTCAAGCAAGCCGGGTCGGTACACTGGAGGTCAGATAACAGGAAGCACGGGTACAGGTTCACAGGAGAGCTGACGATAATCCAGCAATGCGGGAGTGTCAGGCGATCGTTTAAATGGGCGAGATGACCGGGTCACGTCGTGAGCGCATCGGAGCGATCGTACGTCTACGTCGAGTACGTTGTGTATTCGTGGCATCACCGCGTATGCCCGCCCGGTTAGATGTCGCGTCGGTCGTTCGTCTGGAAACTACTTTGCGCTTACGTAGGCGCCGACGCGCGTTAACACGAACGTACCTCGTGAGATTGCGGCTATTTCCCTGACAGTGCCTCCCCCCAAGGGGCAGCCTCCGGATGCCCAACCGAGCCCATTTTTCAGGATACCGGCTGCGGAACCTACGTAAAAGTTTAGGAGCGTGTACGTGATCGGCAGGTTCCCACGAGTTCTCCTCAGCAGAATACCCCTTCCATTTAATTAAAAACTGGATGGTCCTACCTCTCCGACGACAGTCGAGGATGGACTCAACTTCGTATTCGGTTTCTTCACCAACCTGAACTGGAGGCGGGGGCATTTCTTCTCTTCCTGAAAATGGACTAAAGGTAACAGGTTTAAGGAGGGAGACATGAAATATAGGATGGATTTTAAACGATTCAGGCAAAACAAGTTCAAAGGCTACGGGATTAATCTCCCGTTTGATCTCAAAAGGACCCAGAAATTTAGGTCCCAGTTTCCGGGAAGGACAAGGCAGTTTAAGATTTGCTGCTGAAAGCCACACCTTATCCCCTGTCTTGAAGGTAGGGTTGACTCTCTTCCTCTTATCATACTGCTTTTTGTATTCCTCCTGGGCCCTTCTCATGGTATCTTGAAGTACTTGATAGTTTGAGTGAATGAGATTTACTCGGTCTTGGACTGCCGGGACAGACGATTCAGGAATGGTGTTAGGCAGGAATGAAGGTTGGAATCCGTAGTTTGCCCAGAAGGGTGACTGGTTGGTGGAGGCGTGCACTGAGTTATTATAAGCGAATTCCGCACAAGGTAACAAGGAAACCCAATCATCTTGGGAGAAGGAGCAGAAGCATCGCAGGTATTGCTCCAATGTTTGATTGGTCCTTTCGGTTTGTCCGTTACTCTGTGGGTGATAGGCAGACGACAAACATATCTTAATTGAGAGCAATTTACACAGTTCTTTCCAAAATTTGGAGGTGAATTGTACCCCTCTGTCCGATACAATGCTATCAGGTACCCCGTGTAACCGGACAATCTCTTTAATAAAAGTTTTTGCCGTATCTAGGGCAGAGGGGGTCCCTTTTAGCGGCAAGAAATGCGCCATCTTGGACAGGCGGTCCACGACCACCAAGATGGCTGTAAACCCTTCAGAGGGAGGTAGTTCCACAATAAAATCCATGGAAATTTCTTTCCATGGTTTCTCCGGGACTGGCAGTGGCCTTAACAGACCCCAGGGTCTGGTGTTAGGTCCCTTGTTGCGCTGGCAGATGGTGCAGGAATCCACGTATACCTTACAGTCCGCCCTTAAAGTAGGCCACCATAGGGACCGCCGTACAAGGTCCGTCGTCGTCTTCCGCACTCCAAAGTGGCCTGCAAGTTGGTGGTCGTGGAAGGTCTTCAATACCAGTAACCTGGCCTGCTGGGGAACAAAAATCTTGTCCTGGTGCCATAGAAGCCCTCCTTGGCTCCTCAGGGAAGAAACTTCGGTCTCCGTACACTGTCTAGTAGCCAGTTCGATAGAAGACCTTAGGTCTGGTTGTATCAACAGGAAATTTTGGGGAGACAAAATTGTACTGGGTGGGGCTCCTTCTGGGATATCAGGAAACATCCTAGATAAAGCATCCGCTTTGCTGTTCTTAGATCCCGGGCGGTAGGTAATGTGGAAATTGAATCTTGAAAAGAACAAAGCCCACCGGGCCTGTCGGGGTCTCAGACGTCTGGCCGTACGGAGATACTCCAAGTTTTTATGGTCCGTAAAAATTAGAATGGGGTGAGCGGCACCTTCCAGGAGGTACCTCCATTCTTCAAGAGCGGTTTTGATCGCTAGAAGTTCCCGGTCCCCTACATCATAGTTCTTCTCTGGGGGGGCTCATCTTCCACGAGAAAAAGGCTACAGGATGCAGTAAAGCTTTGGGACCTTGGCGTTGGGATAAGATCGCCCCGGTGGCCACCTCCGAGGCATCGACTTCTAGCACGAAGGGCAAGGCGGGATCTGGATGCTGCAGGATGGGCGCAGAGGTAAAAAGGATCTTGAGCTGATCAAAGGCGGACTGAGCTGCTGGGGACCAGTGGAACTTGGTGTGCTGGCGAGTGGTCAAGGTGATGGGTGCTACGATGGTGGAGAATCCCCGTATGAACCTTCGGTAGAAGTTTGCGAACCCGATAAACCTCTGTACACCCCTTTTGTCAGAAGGAGCGGGCCAATCCAGGATAGATTTCACTTTCTGCGGGTCCATGGCAATTCCACCTGTGGTAATAATGAGTCCCAAGAAATGGATAGATTCCTTCTCAAAATCACACTTCTCGGCTTTGGCATATAACCCGTGAGTTCTAAGAATACATAGTACTTTCCTAACATGTACCCTGTGAAGCTCTAGTGAGGTTGAAAAAATCAGAATGTCGTCAAGGTAGGCGACAACAAAGTGGTCAAGGTGCTCCCGAAAGATATCATTAATGAAATGCTGAAAGGTTGCCGGGGCATTACATAGTCCAAAGGGCATGACTAAATACTCAAAGTGACCAAATCTTGTTCTGAAGGCGGTCTTCCACTCGTCCCCTTCCCGGATACGGACAAGATTATAAGCCCCACGTAGATCAAGTTTTGTAAAGATACGTGAGGTATGGAACCTCTGGAGGAGTTCAGGGATAAGCGGAAGAGGATAACGGTTTTTGAGGGTAATATTATTTAATTCCCGATAGTCCACACATGGTCTTAGGGTCTTATCTTTTTTCTCCACAAAGAAGATACCTGCTCCGGCAGGGGATGAAGAGGGACGAATGAATCCTTTGGCCAGGTTTTCGTCGATGTATTGTCTCAGAGCCTCCAGTTCAGTCTCCGAAAGGGGAAATATCCGACCAAAAGGAATGGAGGCCCCGGGTAACAATTCAATGGGGCAGTCATAGGGGCGGTGTGGAGGTAGGATATCGGCTTTCCTCTTGTCAAACACGTCTCTGAATTCCTGGTAGACTGTAGGTATGTGAGAAGCCGGACTGGGTGCAGGTTGTACAGTCAGACAACTGGGCAGGTTGCGAGGGACGGAATCTAGGCAGTGCTGCTGGCAGTAGGCAGATGTGAAGGAAACCACCCTTGTGGGCCAATCGATCTGGGGGTTGTGGGCCTGTAGCCAAGGGATCCCTAGGATAACAGGGAACATCGGGGAGCTCAGAACATCGAATTTAAGGAATTCCCGGTGACCCGAATCGGTGATCGTCAGGATGGGACTAGTTTCCTTGGTGACATGACCTGAACTAGGTAAGGAGCCATCGGCCAAACGGACGGTCAGTCTCTGTTCCTTGAGGTTCAGTGGGAGAGCCAGACTCCTAGCCAAGGTTAAGTCCAGGAAGCAACTACAGGCTCCAGAGTCAATAATTGCTTGTAGAGGGATCCTGCTGCCTGCCACCATCAATGTGACTGGAAGAGTGATGTGGGCAGAAGCTGACTTTGCTACCTGAAGATGAGATGGGGTGCTTGGGACTGGTTTACTCGGCCTTGTGGGGCAGTTGTTAATGAAATGTCCCGATTTCCCACAGTAAAAACAAAGGTGTGCCTGACGGCGGAGGAGTCTCTCTTCGGAGGTTAAAGCGGGACGGGGAATGCCCCTCAGAACGGGGGCTACTGCTGGATGAGCTGAAGGTGGGACCTGGATGGAGCAAGTGGTCCGAGAGCGTTCAGACTGACGTTCCCGTAGACGCCTGTCGAGCTGGATGGCGAGTAAGATGAGGTCCTCAAGAGTAGTGGGAATCTTCAATCTGGCCAACTCGTCCTTAAGGGCTTCGGACAACCCCATACGATACTGAAATTTTAGTGCTGCTTCGTTCCAGCCGGAGTCAGAGCTCCAGGTACGGAATTCTACTGAATAGTCCTCTGCAGGTCGCCCACCCTGGCGAAGGGCGTACAAAGTTGCTTCGGCTGTAGCTGTCCGGAAAGGGTCATCATACAAGCGGGCCATGGCTTTATTATTTTATTTTATTTTATTACATTATTTTAGAGACTTTCTAAAGCTGGAATACTTACCTGTTTTGTGCAAGTTTGACAGATGGAGACACCCCTATAGTATCCACTAGAGCACGTGTGTGGAACACCCTAATGAAAAGTGTGTTCTGGTGTCCCAAACTAGTGCGCCTGAGTCCAGATGTGTAAACAGCTACTGAGTGTCCTCTCCTTTACACTGAATCAAATTTGCATTTCATTCTATTACAAAATCCTCTAGACAACAAACTTCCTTTGACTAAAAATAAGCATGAACAAATGTAGGTAAGTGCAACTTTCAAAAACATCGTATTTGAAGTGGGCGCACGAACGATGTTTACTATGAACGATTGAACCCATGAACATGAAAGTGGCCATTTTAAACTGTACAACACTAAATAAAAGCACATGGAGCAGTATGCAAGCAATAATAATAATATGAACACACGACAACCACTTACTTTTTTGAAGAACTCACTTGATCCTTCTGTACTGATCGTGCTCCCTTAGTTTCAGGTCTGACCAGCATTTTATCAGTTGATCCTTGGATCGTCATACCCCAAAATTCTTTTGAAGACTCTTCACAACTTTAGTCATGATCTTGGCCTTTCTGATATTTGGGTTTGGGTAAGGGCCATACTTCCCATCATAGTCGTTCCTCTTCAATATGTCCACCATCTCCAACATCTCTACAAAATACATATTTGAGGCCTTAAATCTCCTCCGGGATCGGGACGTTTCTGGCTCCAGGCTTTCCTCGTCCTCCTGCTTGTTAGTGGAATTATCATGCACCTGCTGTCTCTCCGCCGTGTGCTCTTCCCACTGCTCCGAAAGAGAAGGGGTGGGGAATAGACTAGAAAGAACGTCAGGGGCGGGCGGAGTTTCACGCATGCACACTGTATATAAAACGTAACAAGCGTGCGTCGTACGCACGATCTGTGAGCGGAGGAAGGAGTAGCGGAAGCGCCGATTGTTCAAACGAAGATACAATTTAAACTTGGTACATCACTGGCCTATACTGTTTCTAGTTTGAGGCTTATATTGGGACAAGATTAGAAGAGTTTAGCCTGACATTAGGGTTTGTCTTGTGCTGTGTCTTGCAGAGAATATGGATCCCTTCAAGGAACCACATTTTCTTGGACTATTCATTGATATGCTCAGGGAGCTGCCTTGCCTGTGGCAGATGAACAACCCCTTTTTTAAGGACCTAAGAAAGAGGAAGGCAACGCTGGAGAAACTGCCTACTTTGGTGAAGACGATGGTCCCCACGGCAGACTTCACCTATGAGATGGCCAAAATTGGTGGCCTGAGGAGTACATATCTGAGGGTGCGCAGGAAGATCCAAGATTTCCTGAGATCAGGAGATGCAGATGACATTTATGTCCCCAGGATGTTGTACTATGACAGGCTGCATTTTCTGACAGACCAGAGGGATCCCAGGCCAACACTCTGCAGTCTTCCTTCAAGGCTTCCTCCCCCCCAGCTGAGGCTTCCGATGTCCAACCTAGGCCTTCCAGGCAGCAAGATGTGGAGGGGCCCAGCTTGAGTCAGGTATAGCATTGTTCAACATTTTTTTTGTCGTACATTTAATGATGGTAACTAGATGTTATTATTGATAAGTAAGTTCTGATTTAACAAAGTGTTTTACATATCAATAGACAGTAGTGACCAAAAATGATTGGGACAAGAATGAAAAATGTTGGGGTCAGAATGATAGTCTGCTCTATTTATTAACATTCAATTTGCAACTGTCATGAGCTGAAAATTGTGTGATTGATGAACAAAAAACTAAAACTATGTCCCATTTACATACACAGGAAGACCTCAGCCGGGAGGAGGCTGTGGCAAGTGGCAGCCGGGAGGAGGCTGTGGCAAGTGACATCCGGGAGGTCGACCATCGCTCTCCTCCTCCTCCACCTATTGCCACAACTACAACAGCAGAGCCACGGCCTGGAAGGAAGCCTGGAGGAAAGTGTCTAAGGAAGACCAGAGAGTGATGGCCTGGGTTCAGTCTGGTCTGACAGAAGATGCAGGCTCTTGTATGACCACAGCCTGGGGACATAGATGTCATCTGTTCTTTCTGATCTCTTGGACTTCTGCACCAGACTGTTCTCCCTTAGATATGGACTCCAATTTTTCATTTAAATAATGTCTGCCCTGGGGGCCAAAGGCTTCGCCAAGTTTTCCAGTTTCTCCAGTGTTGCCTTCCTGTTTATTTGCTTATGACACCTAACAAAGGTTTTTTTTGGTTAAAAAAATACTTGCCTATGTGTTTTACTTCAAAAAGGACAGTTTATTTGTGAGTAGGCAGGTACATTTCAAAAATACAAAGTCAAATTAACAAGAGGCACCAACACCAGACAACCTCCTCAAGATTAAAAAATAAAACAATAAAATAAAAATATAATAATGGTGTTGAGGTAAGTTGACACACAAAACACACAAAAGAAATTACGAAGATGACCAAAATTTTAAAAAAAGGAGCTCTTGATTAACCACTTCCCACCCGGCCAATGCACATATACGGCCGGGTGGGAGCCGTCTACTCCTGATAGGACGTTCAGGAACGTCCATCAGGAGGAGCGGGATCACGCACACGCGTGCCCGCGCAGCGGCGCGATCCCGATGCGCCCGTGTCACCGGGACACGGCGCATCTCAGATCGGCAGGAGGGCTCTGTGATTGGCCCTCCTGATCACATGACGGCCGTGTCCAATCACGGCCGTCATGTGATGTAAACAAACAGCCGGTTGCTAGGCAATTGGCTCCTCCTCTCCTCACACAGAAGTCATCGCTGAGGAGAGGAGAGCAGATTGCTGCAGCCGGCTGATGATCAGTGAGTATGAGCTGTTTTTTACAGCTTTTTACTCACTGATCTTCAGTCTAGTGTAAACACACAACACACCACACAGTGTAAACACAGTCCCCACATATGTCCCCATAACACACATGTCCCCAAAACATACATGTCCCCAAAAAATAAAAACACATGTCCCTAATAATAAAAACATGTCCCCCACATATGTCCCACTAAAATCACTTGTCCCAATGATTATGTGCACACATATGTACGTGATCACCTGCACACATATGTACATGATCATTTGCGTACATATGTCCGTGATCACACAAACCAATTATTATACACTTAACGGAATTTTTTTTACCAAAAACATGTAGCAGAATACATTTTGGCTTAAATTTATGACAAAATTTGATTTTATTGGATTTCTTTTAAAATAGAAAAAAGAAAATATTGTTTTTTTTCCAAATTTCCGCTTTTTTGCGCTTATATCGCAAAAAATAAAAAACGGAGTCGGGAATAAATACCACCAAAATAAATCTCTATTTGTGCGAACAAAATGATAAAAATTTAATTTGGGTACAGTGTAGCACGACCGCGCAATTGTCATTGGAAGCGCTAGAGCGATGAAAGCTGAAAATTGGGCTGGGAAGGAAGGGGGCGAAAGTGCCCTGTATTGTAGTGGTTAAAAAAGCAACCACAAAATAAAAAAATTAAAATAAAAGATAAAAATCCAAAATGATTCGGGAGATTTGACGAATACAAATATTCTATTCATGAAATCAGGAAAAAGAATAAAGAAATATGTTTTGTAGAAGTCTGTGTGAATATGAGCAGCAAAACAACTTCTATTCTTTTAGCATTATAAAGAAAAAGAGAATGCGCCGCATTAAACAATTTTTAACATTGCAGTGTGATGAATGTGCTATATCCATTATGAACGCTAGTTTTACCTGGCCGGGCGCTTCCGTCTAATAATTTATTTTGAGCATGCGTGGCGCTTTGTCCGTTGGACTAGGCTACACACGATCGGAATTGATGCTATCAGATCATGTCGGAAAATTTGAGATCCAGCTCTCAAACTTTGTGCATCAGAAATTCAGTCGGAAAAAGTCAGATGGAGCCCACACACGGTCTGATTTTCCAACACAATGATCTGATCGCACATTTTCCGTCGGAAATTTTGATCGTGTGTACAAGGAAATATAGTGATTGTAAAGTCTCACTTTTTTAAAAAACAAAAAGCAAACATGTTATGCTTACCTCCTCTGTGCAGTTAGTCCCTATTCTCTGCTCCTGGCCCCTCCCTCCTGACGAGTGCCTCCATAGACCAGCAGCTTGCTATGGGGGCACCCGTGCCAAGCTGCGGCCCCGTGTGTCCATTCAGACACGCAGCTGCCATTCAGCCCGCCCCCTCCCTCCCTTGGCTTTGATTGACAGCCGCAGGAGCCAATAGCGCCACAGCTGTGCCCAAGCCAATCAGGAGGAGCGTTCCGGATGGATGAGGGAATTGTGGACTAAAAAGGGACTCAGGGTAAGTGTTGGGGGGTGCTGGGGGCCTGCTACACACAGAAGGTTTTTTATCTTAATAGGTAGAATGCATTAAAGAGGAAGTAAAGGCAATTTTTTTTTAAAGCACACCCTGTAAGGCAAAGGCATAATGAGCTAGTATGCATAGCATACTAGCTCATTATGAATAACTTACCTGAGAACGAAGCCCCCGAAGCAGTCCACCGTCTTCCTTTTCGCTGCTGCCATGGATCCCAGAGCAACTTCCGGGTCTCGCGGCTCCGGTGCTGTGATTCGCCTGAGCCGCAATGAAATCACTCCCATGCATGTACACGGGAGCCGACACTCGCGGCATATCGCAGCGATCTGCGGCCTGCCCCAGTGCGCCTGCGTGCCGCTGTCTATGGCGCATGCGCTGTAGACAGCGGTGGCTGTCTTCGGGTAAATATCTCCTAAACCGTATAGGTTTAGGAGATATTTCTTGGACCTACAGGTAAGCCTTAATCTAGGCTTACCTGTAGGTCAAAGTTGGTTGTAAGGGTTTACAACCACTTTAAGATACCACTTTAATGTATGTCAGTTTATACATAGGCAGCACCACATTTATTGTAGATTCCCAAGAAGACAATGTGTGTGTGTGTGTGTGTTTGTGTGGGTCATTTAAAAAAGTATTTCCTTCTTGGCATAATACAATAAGTAAGAAATTAACAATTTAGTGTAGCACCCTCCTAGGTAGGTGCTAGGAGAGAGTATAGTTTTGGGGTCTTTCTGCCTACCAGGAAGGTTGCCAGGTAAATTTAGATGCTCTCTGCCTACCAGGGAGTAGGATCCATTGATAGGGTCAGCTCACGGTGCTCAAGTGCATCTCATGTTGTGTGAAACATTAAATAGGATGGGGCATCCAATAGGAAGGGGCATAGGAAGGGGCATATTGGACAGTGGGAGGAAACCTACCAAATGAGAGCACACGCATAGTTACAGCCCTGGCCATTAGCAGAGGAAAGTGCCTCAGTGCATGCTGGATGACTGTATATATATATGCCAAGGGCACATTTGCTCGGGGTCTTCGGCTGGAGAGCGGGGTCTGGGAGGGAGGGGGCGGCTGCCCCCCCTCTGCACAGCCTACCATGCGGTCTCAGGTGGGTGACCCGAGGACCTGAATCTGAGTAAAGCTGCAACCCAGATGTCCTTCAGAATTGACTGGAAGGGAGACACACCAGGAAGGATCTGTTCCTGCCTACAGTGAGTACGGATCTGCATAGCTCCCAACTGTCCCTGATTTTGAGGGACTGTCCCTGATTTGGAGCAATGTCCCTCTGTCCCTCTTTACCCCTCATTTGTCCCTCAATTTGGTCTGATCGACATATTTGTATATAAAATGCACTTTTTATCTTTCAAAAACTGTTTCCAGTGCTAAACCCTTCATTCAAATTCTAAATGGCTGCATAAAGCTAATATAAAGGAATAGTAGTGGTAAAAAAGCCCTTGTGGATTTGATTAACTTTTAGTTTTTTGGTTAATTCTCCTTTAAGGGGGTGTGGCAGGGGGTGTGTCCTATGCCTACATACGTTTGCTAGTAGGTGTCCCTCATTCCCATCTCAAAATGTTGGGAGGTATGGATCTGTGTCATAGGGCCTGTGCTGTAAGGGCCATCCCTTCAGCTAGTAGAGTCAGTGGATGGGTGTCAGGCAAAAGGGGATGCTAGTAAATGTCCTGAAGATAAAACAGTTTCATCCAGTCAGATCCCAGAGCAAGCAAAATGACTTATTTCTTTCAGCCAGCTATTGGCTCCCGTGGTTGTCAATCAAAGCCAGGGGAGGGAGGGGGCGGGCCGAATGGCAGCTGCGTGTCTGAATGGACACAGGGCTGCAGCTTGGCTTGGGTGCCCCCATAGCAAGCAGCTGTATGGACATTCTTCCATACAAGTGTTGTATGACATAGCAAAGATTATGCTACCACGGTGAACCTGGTGAGAGTTGTCCTCATCTGTAAATAGTTTCAGCTGGAGTATCCTACTATTCCCTTTTCCCATCCAAGTTTCAACAATAAATACCAATAAAACCAAACCCCTGGATTAATTGTTGGATAAGGAGCGGATGAGAGTACGGTTGGTCCTGTGAAAACCTTTAGTAAATGGCTGCAAGATAATAAGGGGAAGGCCCAGGGAAGCCTACACAGAACAATCCCTACGGGGGCAGTGCAACATTAGTATATCTAGGTCTTTGCTTGTCATAATATTCCCATTTTCTTAGTACAGAAATAAACAGTGATTTGGTTGCTTTCAGCAGCAGAACAACTTTTCTTCAAACAAGCACCAAATGTTTTATTTGAATACATCTCGGCCATCGATGTTGGATCAATGGTCTGCATTTTTCTGTCCAAGATGATGAGAAATGTGACCAGATTTTGGCAGCTGTCTTACCTAAAAAAATGCTGGCCTTAGGAGTGCACAGCGCAGTGCCTTACAATGTCACCTATGTTTATGGGACCAGTTAGTCGATGAGTAATAAACTTTTTATAATTACAGCATGTCAGTGTACTCGTCAGGTTCCTAGGCAGATGCCAATTTTAGCTACTGAAATTGGTACCCTACAGGAATAACGTACAAGCACCAGGCTTGGCAGGATAGAGCTCTGCTGCAAAAACACAGATGACTGTGTGCTTGACCAGTGGGTTACCTTATGTTCTGCAATGCAAACTCCTAAAATGATGACAGAGCACAATGCTCTACTGCATGCAAGTGTGTGTAAGCCCTTGTACACACGGTCGGAGAATCTGTCGGAATGAGTCTTATCGGACCGTGTCGTCAGATAATCCGACTGTGTGTGATATGCATCGGACTGATTCCATCCGAATCTCCGTCCGACCCAATTTTCCAACATGTTGGAAATATTTCCTGACCAACTGGGCGGGACGGACCTAATCCGATCATGTGTAGAGCATTTTCATTGGACCAAGTGCCACGCATGCTCAGATCAAATTCCTACATCAAAGCTATTGGCTACTAGCCTGAATGTAGTCCCATCGTAACGAAATTACGTCATCACGTTCTGAAAGATCGGATTTTTCGCCAACTTGGCCCGACCGTGTGTATGCAACAGTTTCGGACACAATCCGTCGGACTAAATCCGACGGGCAAAATCCGACGGATTTGGTTGCCAAAATCTCCAACCGTGTGTACGTGGGCTAAGAGAAGCCTCTTTCTCTGCTGTCACTGTTGTCTGCCACCAAATTGCCTGTGCATTTAAAAAGTGTCAAGCTGCATCTTATATTTTTTGGTGGCAGGCAACAGTGGGAAGCTTCAGCTGGTGGCAGGTGACGTGCCAAGTGACAAGCTGCATCTGGTGGCAGGTGACGTGGCAAGTGACAAGCTGTATCTGGTGGCTGGTGATGTGGCAAGTGAATTTTCAAAAGAGATAAATAAGGCACGTGACCTGATGCTTTTAAAGTGTTTATTTTAAATAGATAAATATGTACAGAAAATATCACTTTTCATAAGTACACGTCCAGCCATGGGTCAGTGCGGGTCTGAGAGATCACAACATCAACACTCTATTGGGAAGGATTGTAAGACAAATGGGTGACCTGATCCCTGCACAGACTTGTATGGCGCTAAGAGCCTGGTGATGTAGAAAGAATGTCAGAACAGTGAAAAATAACCCTCCGTGCTTCGTTCTGGAAAAAGCTCAGGGATAACAGGTTTTAACCGTGACATGAAAAACAGGGTGGATTTTGAATGAATCAGGTAACTCCAAATCATAGGCTACATCATTAATCTTCATTTTCATAGGGAAGGGTCCCACGAATTTTGGGCAGATTTCCTTGAAGGGCATGCTAGTTTTTAGGTTTGTTGTGGATAGCCACACTTGGTTGCCCAGTTCCAGGATTAATTCTCCACATTTCTTTTTATCGAAGACCTTTTTGTTATACTCCTGCGTCTTGGTCATAGTTTCCTGCAGTAGTTTGTTATTATTGTTGAAAAAATTGATTGTTTCAGAGACCGCGGGAACTGAACATTCTGGAATGGTGCCTGGTAGGAAGGATGGATGGAAGCCGAAGCTGTAGTTGGCAAAAAATGGGGCTTGTTTAGTAGCAGAATGAGAGGATTTATTATAGGAAAAACTTGTCTTGGAGAAGGATGAAAAGCAGTATAGGTACTGTTTCAGAGTTTGGTTGGTTTTTTCTGTTTGCCTGTTCATCTGTGGATGGTATGCCGAGGAGAAAGATAGCTCAACTTCCAGGGATCCACATAAGGCATTCCAGAACCTGGAGGTGAACCCCACGGTCAGATATGATATTGGCTGGGACTCCATGAAGCCTTATGACTTCTTTAATGAAGACTGGTGTCCCCTTCATTTGTATGAAATGGGCCATTTTTGACAATCTATCTACCACCACAAAGATGGCAGTAAAGCCTTCTGCTGGGAGAAGCTCTGCAATAAAATCCATTGAGATCATTCTCCATGGTCTCTCTGGGACTAGCAATTGTTTCAGCAAACCCCATGCCTTGACTTTGCTGTTCTTGTTTCGGGTGCAGATGGTGCAAGATTCCATATACCTCCTACAGTCACGTGCCACCTAAGGCCACCAGAATGTGTGTCATACATGTTAACCAGTCTTCAAGGCGCTGAAATGTCCAGCCAACTTGTGATTATGGCCTTACGTGTCTGGGCACAAAGATCTTGTCCTCGGGCCATAACAGGCCACTTTTCACTTGTAAGTTGTTGTCAGTGGAGGAGGCTGTTTCCGAGGAGGCTTGTTTTATCTGAGACAGTAAGTCTTCCTGTAAGAAAGTTTCCTGAGGGCAAGATGGTGTCCGGAGATGTGGTTCCTTCAGAGTCATTGAACATACAGGATAATGCATCGGGCTTGGTGTTTTTCAACCCAGGTCTATAGGTTGCATGAAATGAAAATCTGGAGAAAAATAGTGTCCACCTGGCCTGACGTGGCTTTAATCTCTTTGCTGTCCTCAGGTACTTCAAATTTTTATGATCTGTGTAGACCAGAATTGGGGGTTGCCGCTCCTTCCAATAGATACCGCCACTCTTCCAGTGCCACTTTGATGGCCAGGAGCTCCTGATCCCCCACATCATACTTCCTCTTAGCTGTTGACAATTTGCAGGAGAAAAATGCAACTGGATATAGGAGAGCTTTGGACCCTTGCAGTTGTGACAGTACTGCTCCAACTGCTATTTCAGACGCATCAACCTCAAGAACGAACAGCGGAGCTGGGTCAGAATGTTTCTAGATGTATGCAGATGTGAACAACTTTTTCAGTGTTTCAAAGGCGGCCTGAGCTCCAGAGTACCAATGGAATCGTATACCTTGCCTGCTTAATTGTGATGGGAGCGATGATGGCAGAAACCCCCCTAATAAACTTTCTGTAAAAGTTGGGAAATCCGATGAAACGTTGGATTCCTTTTTTGTTTGTAGGAACTGGCCATTCCAGAATAGCAGTAACTTTCTGAGGATCCATTTTGATGCCTTCAACTGAGATAATTAGCCCAAGAAATTGAATGCTCTGTAGCTCAAATTCACATTTTTCTGGTTTGGCGTATAGGATGAATTAGAGATTAGGATATCATCCAGGCATACTATGATGAATAGATGTCGTTTACAAAGTGTTGGAAAGTGGCCGGGTCATTACATAGATCAAATGGCATGACCAGGTATTCAAGATGCCGAACCGGGTGCGAAAAGCTGTCTTTCACCCATCCCCTTCTCTTATGTGAGCCAAGTTGTAGGCTCTCTGGAGATCCAGCTTGGTAAAGATAATTGCAGCTCCTAGCCTTTGAAATAACTTGAGTACCAGGTAGCGGGTAGCGGTTCTTCACAGTAATCTTGTTCAACTCCCGATAGTCTACACACATGCGTAAGGTGTGGTCCTTCTTTTCAACAAAGAAAATGCCTGCCCCTGCCAGAGAGGTGGAAGGATGACTAAATCCCTTCTTCAAGTTATCATCAACACAGTCCCTCAGTGTGCTCAGTTCTAGTTCATTTAAGGGGAAGATCTTTCTGAACGGAACTTCGGCCCCTGGCAGGAGCTCGATCGGACAGTCATATGACCTGTGGGGAGGAAGGGTCTCTGCTCTTTTCTTACAGAACACATCCAAGAAATCATGATACACCACTGGAACTACTTGGCGCATTTCAGTATCAGAGTCCAGACAGAGCAAGGATGAAGGGTCGCCTGTGACCTCTTGTAGACAATGTTGATGACAGTAAGTAGAAGGGAATTTGATTTCCCCAGTGACCCAGTTGGTGTGATGATAGTGGGCCTGTAACCAAGGCATGCCTAAGATGATAGGAAATAGAGGTGATGAGATGGCATCCAGGCGAAGTAAATCTTGGTGGTGGTTGGAGATAATGGCCAGTAGAAGAATAGTTTCCTGGGTGACTGGACCAGACTTAATTGTAGTCCCATCGGCCAGATGTAAAGTCCTCAGGCCTTTGTTTGGAGTGGAATCAGGTGTTCAGCTGCAAAGGACAGGTCCATAAAGCAGCTGCAGGCTCCAGAGTCAATAATGGCAGACGCCTGGATGTTCCTTCCTGGAAGCTGTAACAGGATGGGAGGAGCAAGGTGAGAGGACTGGTTGGGCAAGACAGAAGTATGAGAACATGAGATTGATAGGCACTTACGTAATTTTGCTGAACAGGATCTCACGTAATGCCCCGGTTCTCGACAGTACATGCACAGATTGTTCTGTCGACAGAGTTGGCGCTCTTCTGTAGTGAAAGATGAATGGAGTAAGCCCAGCTGCATGGGCTCAGATGTGTCAGGAGCAGGACTGGAGTTGGTGGAGCCTGACTGGGAACACTGTGAACTTTGAGTAACATCCAAGTTGGATGATATTGTCCTGAAAATCTTTCAGATCCACACTCTCTCAGACGTCCATAGATCTGTATTGAGAGATTAATAAGAGCGTCCAGAGTTTGAGGTACTTCTACCCATGCTAGCTCATCCTTCAAGGAATCTGACAGGCCCATACGGAACTGGTAGCAGAGAACAGCGTCATTCTAATTTGTGTCGGAACTCCAACGCCTGAACTTGACTACATAGTCTTCAGCCGCTCGGCGGCCTTGCTGGAGAGAATGTAGTGCTGTTTGTTGAGGGTCCTCGTACAGTTGTGATATGGCATCAAAGAAGGTGGTAATGTTTGTTAGCAATTCAGCCTTTTGTTCCAGGAGACGGTGTGCCCAGGCTTGAGGCTCACCCTGGAGAAGTGAAATAACAAACCCCACCTTGGTTGCTTCCAGGGAGAAGGTACGGGGGTTGCAAGGCAAAGAAAAGCTCACAGGCATTGCGGAACTCTCTGTACTTGCTGCATTCCACAGCAAACCTTTCGGGCATAGGTACCCTTGGTTTTGGTGGTAGCATGACTACGGCAGGTGAGGAGGATGTACTGGCAGGAGTTGACAGGGCTTGGACCCGTTCTTCCAGCCACGTGTATCCTTCTTGTAAATTTTTGACAGCTTGCCTCAGACCTGCCAGATGTCGCCAAAGCTCTTCCATAGGGAAGGTTCCCTGCTCAGGCACAGACACGGCTGCCTTATACTGTCAAGTTCTCACGTACCTTGTGGATGAGCTTGATAGTGCAGAGGAAGGCCTCCCTTACGTATCTGACTCTCGGCCCCTGATAGAGCAGACAGGGAACCTGTCAGGTCACCTTGAGGCGAGGTGACAGATGCACACCGTAGGGATCAGGAGTGCACCGCAAGGTTGTGGACCCTATGGCTGACTGCTGCAGACGGGGGACAGATCCCACTGGGGTTAGAGCGTAAGATTCCCTGGGGCACGGAGTCTAAGAGCCAGCAGGTGTTCACCAGCGCCTCTAGTGGTGAGGATGGACTTGGCTGCAACTGGCTCCAGGTCGCAACCCCCAGGGTCCCCCAGCTCACACCCACAGTAGGCAACAGGAGGATAGGGATAGTGAGGGACAAAGCCAAGGTCGGGGCCACAAGCAGACAGGAATAGTCAGGGACACGCCAAAAGGTCAGGATCACAGGCAAACAGGGATAGTCAAGGACACGCCAAAGTCGGTAACGGAACAACAGAAGAGCACACGGCAGGTAACAAGAAGCTAACACACAAAGGTTGATCAGCAGCGTTGGCCTGCAGTGCACAGGTTAATATAGAGCTCCCTGATAGGAGCTAGGGTGGAGCCATGCCAGAGGATCGATTACAAAAGCAGACAGGTGAGGGTCGGCTGGTCTCTAGATGAACACATGGGAACAGGTAAGCAGACAAACTATTGCATAACCATGACAGAACCTGAGAGGGCAGAATGGTATGAGTGCCTGGCAGGTTGGTTGTCAGAGGAGCTGCCAGAATTCCTGATGCCACATGGATGAGGACCAGTGAGATGAGTGTTCAGGACAGAAGGCAATCTTGGAGCTGAATCAATGGATATCAGGACACCACACACCTGGATGCTGGCAGCAGCCCACAGGGGATCAGCCCTGAAGGATATGGAGCACAGGCAGAACAGGCACACTGGATCGTACGTGGGTTTAAGATGTTAGGACAAGTGCAGTGTCCAAGGCAGATTGGGTTACAGGCCAGGTTGGTAACAGGCAGACAACGTGGTAATCAAAGGAGCAGGCAGGAATGAAGTCAAGGAGAGGCCGAGGTCAGATGCAGGCAGAAGGCAGGAAGAGTCAAAGGCAAGCTGTGTCGAAAACAGGAACAGATCTCTAAAGCAGGTTACAGGTAGCAGAGGTCATGGGAAAGCTTCAGATCAGACAGCGCTGGCTCTGTTGGACAAGGATTGGACAAGGATTCCTTCTGTAGACCATTTCCTGACAAGTGACAAGCTGCATCTGGTGGCAGGGGACAAGACAAGCGGCATCTGGCTGCAGGTGATGTGGCAAGCTGTGATGTGCCAAGTAATGCCGTGTACACACAAGCGGAAAAAGTCAGACGGGAGCTTTTCATCGTATATTCCGATCGTGTGTATGCCCCATCTGACTTTTTAAGCCGAAAATTCTGACAGAACTAGAAATAAAACAAGTTCTAAATTTTTCAGACGGAACCAATTCCTATAGGGAAAACAGCTCGTCTGTATGCTGTTCCGACGTACCAAAAACGACTCTGCTCTGAAGCAAGTACAAGACGGAAGCTATTGGCTATTGAACTTCAGTTTCTAGTCCCGTCATACGTGTTGTACGTCGCCGCGTTCTTGGCGGTCAGACTTTGGTGTGCCCGTGTGTATGCAAGACAGCTTGAGCGGAATTCCGTCGGAATTCCGTTGGAGAAACCTTCTGAGTTTATTCCAATGGAAAGACCGCTCGTGTATACACAGCATAACACGCTGCATCTGGTGGCAGGTGATGTGGCAAGAGACAAGGTGCATCTGGTGGCAGGAGACGTGGCAAGTGACAAGCTACATATTTTGGCAAGTGACGTGACAAGTGACAAGCTGCATCTTTTGGCAAGTGACATGACAAGTGACAAGCTGCATCTTTTGGCAGATGACATGGCAAGTGACAAGCTGCATCTGGTGGCAGCTGGCATGGCAAGTGACAAGCTGCATCTGGTGGCAGGTGATGTGGCAAGTGACAAGTTGTATCTGGTGGCAGGTGACATGGCAAGTGACAAGCTGCATCTGAAGGCAGGTGACGTGACAAGCTACATCTGGTGGCAGGTGACATGGCAAGTGACAAGCTGCATCTGGTGACAGGTGATGTGGCAAAACAAGCTGCATCTCATAGCAGGTTATGGTAGCAAGTGACAAACTTAATCTGGTGGCAGGTGCCGTGACAAGTGACAAGCTCCATCTGATAGCAGGCGGTGTAGCAAGTGACAAGCTGCATCTTGTGGCAGGTGATGTGACAAGTGACAAGCTGCATCTGGTGGCAAGTGACATGACAAGATGCATCTGGTGGCTGGTGATGTGGCAGATGACAGTGACAAGTGACAAGCTGCATCTGGTGGCAGGTGACGTGGCAAGTGACAAGCTGCATCTGGTGGCAGGCGACGTGGCAAGTGACAATCTGCATCTGATAGAAGGTTATGGTAGCAAGTGACAAACTGCATCTGGTGGCAGGTGATGTGACAAGTGACAAGCTGCATCTAGTGGCAAGTGACATGACAAGATGCATCTGGTGGCTGGTGACATGGCAAGTGACAAGCTGCATCTAAAGACAGATGACGTGAGAAGTTGCATCTGGTGGTAGGCAACATGACCAGTGGCAAGCTGTATCTGGTGGCAAGTGACAAAATGCATCTGGTGGCAGGCAACAGTGGCAAGTGACACACTCAGGGCTCCCACTGATTCTGCATTATGGTGAGTTGAACTATTTCATTTTATATTACAATGTAATAATAGGAATAATGCACTTTAATCATCCTGACACCATATCAACCATGTCGCCGCGATGATTGAAGCGCCAACACCAGCCATTGCTCTGAGAAATTGCCAGCGAAAAACCACATCACCCCCCCGGGCCTTGGCATAATTTTCTTCCATGCCAATTTAGATAATTATTTATGCTTATGATTGTCATTTTTATGTACTAGTAGTTAGGCTTGTTTCAGGTTTATACAAGCACAGGAGCCTCTGTCTCCTGTTCATTCATCTGCAGTGCAGCTGAGGCTACAGAGAAAGGAACATGTGTCCCCAGTCCCTTTCTCCATCTCAAAAGTGAGACTGATATTCCATCACATGAGGGCATATTGGACTATTGCGGTACACTAAAAAGAAATACAATATTAATTGATAAACACTTTTAAAAATTAGACAGGTGATTTTATTGATGCAGAAAAAACAAATCAACAGTTACACGTTAAAACATCATAGCTTTTTTGTGTAAGTATATCGCCAGTGGAGTGAATACCCCAAAAGGGGAGATTTACAATAAGACAATTTATCACAGATGTCATTTTCCTCAACTAGTTTCATGGACAATGGCCGCTTCATCAGGAGGGAATCTGTAGATAGGTTTTAACTGTAAAGATCAGAAAACAAAACAATATAATTGCCAAAAGACATAACCAATAAAAGTTTGTAATACAGCATCATAATTAAACAAAATATTGAATAAACGAACAGAAGGAGAGGGAGCAAGGCTGCTTACCCATGTCCCAGCAGACACCAGACGCAGAGCTCCGCCACCAAAAAGTGGTCCCCAGTGGTGACCCGGAGGAGCTGCCAAAATGATGAATAGGAATCTGGGTAGATAGAATAAAAACTTGGATATACTGGAATTGCCACACTAAAAAATAAATGAACCCTTGGAGTGTGGGATGGTGAAAAATAGAAACTGTAAATGATTGGAATCCATGAGGGCAATAAAATAGTGGTAAATGCGTGAAGAGTGCGCAGTGGGAAAAGAAGTGAAGGGAAAATGAATGGTGGAAATGATGAAATTAGGGTGCGTGATAATAATAGTGAATAAGGTGGTGAGGGGGGAAGGGAGGGGTAGGGAATAATTAGGGGATGAAGGGATAAGGAAAGGAAAGAAGGGAGTGGGGTGAAGGGGAGGAGGAGAAGGGGGAGGGCGTGAGGGGAGGCAATGGGTAAGTAGGGAAGGAAAAAAAAAGGGGGGTGGAAAACGGAAGAGGAGGGGAAGGGGGGGAGAATTATAAAGAAAGAAAAAAATGAAAACTAAACTAAATTTAGTTTAAAAAAAATAATAATAATTTGTAGAAATCAGACTTAAATTTATATTCAGACTAAAGAGCTACTCCCAATATTATTTAGCCACACCCACTGTGTGCCGTAATACGCCATGTGCTCCACAGGTCACCTTTTCCCTGGTAGGGGCCTCCAGTGCATTACTCTGCTCATGATGCTCTTAAGGTGGCACTGCCCATGAGAGGCCCCTGGTACCTTTACTGGGTCACCAGCTTTAAGTTTCCTGCCACTCTGCTTATCGCCAAGATAGGTGCCCCTCCACACAGGACAGCTGCATTAATGTTGCATCAGAAAGATGGCTTTCCTGCGGCAGCCATCTTTAAACCTGGGGGCCCCATAAACCCTAGTGCCCGATAAGTTTTCAGTCTGCCCCTGTTGTTTACGTCCTGATTTACTTGTTGATGGTCAGTGACTAGAAGGTCTTCACCACAGTTTTTAGAAGGCTTTCTGCACTGAATGCCCTCCAATGTTTCTTAAGTCTTCCTTAAGATCAGAAAACTGCAGTGCAGGGAGACGTAAGACAAACTTGTATTGTTGTAGTCACCTGACTCTCTGTGGGGGTTAAGCAACAGACAAACAACAATTACATCTAAATTACGTAAATAAAGCATGTGACCAAGACAAGTGAGCCACGAGACACGGAAATACGGCATTCTATCAAGTGATTGCAGGTGCAGAATGATGTGCATACAGCACGCTCTGATCTGTTTATGATACCAGCAACCATGATTTCAACCTACGTAACTGGCTCTGTGACATGAGTGTAAATATCACACTTTACTTACAGTAATCAAACCCTGGCTGGCATTATCAAACCAGACTTAAAGTGCCAGGAGATCTCCGTGCAACTTCTACAAAACTTCAAAGCTTTTTGTTCCTTCTATTTTTGTTGTATTGTATGCTCTCAAAACCAACCTTTTTCCAGTCACTGTGTTTTTTTTTTTTTTGGTATTTGTTAGAAATACACATTAAAGAAGACCTTAAGTCTGGAAGCTGTGCCCAAAAAAGCACTCGGGGCAAATAATTGCTGATCTTTTCCTCTTTACTGATTTACTATGTCTTGTTCTGTGCTGTGTCTCTGTGTGGAGGCAGCCATCTTGGTAGAGGCAGAGCTTTATTTCCTTATGTCACAGCTGTTCCAATAATGACTGATGATCTGATCATTGGTAAGGTATCAATCCAAAAGCAGCGGGAGAGGTGGAGGAAGCAGGGAGATCCTCATACTGTAGGTCCTCAGGTGCAGCTTCCACTCCAGCAAGGAGAACAGTGAACAGCCTATGATTGCCAACTCATCCCTTTAAATCCAAACACATAATAATTACACAGGTTCTTCTGAGGCTGATTTATTGCAGGTAAGGCACCATTGAGTTTAATTACCAACTTAATCAGCCACAGAACCTGTGTAATTAATACATTTTTGGGTTTAAAGGGATGAGGTGGCAACCCTAGAGCAGCCCAGTGGTTACCGTACATCACCAAATCTCACTCCAAATCTTAGGCTAGCAGTCAGAGGCAGCTCAGCTTGAGACATAGCTCCCAAATGTCCCTGATTTCGAGGCACCATCCCTAATTTGGAGGAAAGTCCCTCTGTCCCTTTTTCCTTTTCATTTGTCCCTCCTTTTGGTCTGATCTATATAGTTGTATATAAAATGCACTTTTTATCTTTCAAAAAGTGTTTCCCAGTGCTAAACCTTTTCATCCTATATTTAAATTGCTGCATTTGTAAATTTCAAAAGCCAATATAAAGGAATAGTAGCGTTAAAAAATAAATAAAAGCACTTGTGGGTTTAATTAATGTTTTTTTTTTTTTTTTTTAATTCTCCTTTAACCACTTAAGCCCCGAATCATTTTGCTGGCTTAAGACCAGAGCACTTTTTGCGATTTGGCACTGCGTCGCTTTAACTGACAATTGCATGGTCGTGCGACGTGGCTCCCAAGCAAAATTGACGTTCTTTTTCTCCTACAAATAGAGCTTTCTTTTGGTGGTATTTGATCACCTCTGCGGTTTTAATTTTTTGCACTATAAACAAAAAAAGAGCGACAATTTAGAAAAAAAAAAAAAAAAGGCATTCTTCTTTACTTTTTGCTATATTAAATATCCCACAAAAATATATAAAAAAATGTTTTTTCCTCAGTTTAGGCCCATACGTATTCTTCTACATATTTTTGTTAAAAAAAACCCACAATAAGTGATTATTGATTGGTTGGCGCAAAAGTTATAGCGTTTACATAATAGGGCAGTGATGGCGAACCTTGGCACCCCAGATGTTTTAAAACTACATTTCCCATGATGCTTCACTACACTGCAGAGTGGATGAGCATCATGGGAAATGTAGTTCCAAAACATCTGGGGTGCCAAGGTTCGCCATCACTGTAATAGGGGATAGTTTTATGTCATTTTTATTAATAATTTTTTTTTACTAGTTATGGCGGCGATCATCGATTTTTATTGTGACTGCGACATTATGGTGGACACATCGGACATTTTTGACACATTTTTGGGACCATTGTCACTTATACAGCAATCAGTGCTATACAAATGCACCGACTCTGTGTAAATGACACTGGCAGTGAAGGGGTTAACTAGGAGGTGGCAGTGTAGGGGTTAAGTGTGTCCTAGGGGCGTGTTTCTAACTGTGGGGGCGTGGCTGTGATTTACAGATCACTGATCTCTGCTCCAATCACAGGGAGCCAAGATCAGTGTCACTTGTTGCTAGGCAGAACGGGGAGATGCTGTTTACATTGGCATCTCCCTGTTCTTCCTCCCCGTGAGATAATCGTGGGTATTCCCGTGGCGATCGAGTCCGTGGGACCCGTGGTTGGACTAGCGGGGGTCCCGACCTGTGTGCACGTGTTGGCATGGCGGAAACTTTAAAGGGACGTACTTGTACGCCCATTTGCCTGCCCATGCCCTTCTGCCGACGTACATCGGCGTTCGCCGGTCGGGAAGCGGTTACAGGGGTGTGGCAGGGGTGTGTCCTATACCCAAATACTTTTACTAATAGGTGTCCCTCGTTCCCATCTCAAAAAGTTGAAGGGTATGCCATAGATGATATCACACTGCAGACATACAGCTATGAGGCTTAAAGGAGAAGTCCAGCCTGTGCTCATTCAGCTAGGCTTCTTCTAAGGGTCACAGAAGTGCAATTCGTTTTGCTCCTCTGTGACTCATTTTCAGCAGAGAGCGGTCTGAAGTCCACTCTCTGCTGATGTCACCAGGATCAGTCCAAGCAGCGCATCATCCCGACTTTGGAAGTCTGGCTCTGCCAGGGGCCTGGACTAAGGGCAGTCTCAGCCTCTCAGCGAGCCACAGAGAGGCTGAGACAGCCGCTCCCCGCCCCTCAACAGCACAGCGCTCCAATGAACGTGGAGGAGCAGAGCAGGAGAGATGCTCACTGACAGGAGGTGAGTAAACCGAGCCATCTGCGATGTTTGGGGGCTCGGTTCTCGCTCAAGAGGCAGCGGGGGGACAGATGCAGCATCGGACTGATACTGCATCCACCAAGTAAGTATAAATCTGAGATAAAAAAAACAAAAAACATACTTCTCTTTTAAGGATAAGGGATGCTTAGGTGCACTGCTACTTTACACTAACAATTCCAGGCAAAAGGTAATATTTTCACGGTACAGTTTAGGAACAATTAACATTTCTAGATGTTCCCTGTGTAAGTTCCTTGCCAAAGTTGGGGTGCCTCTAGGTAAATTCAGTAATGCAGCTAGGCTGTAGCAACCCCAAAAATTAACTCTTTTTACCATTTCTTGTTTGTTCTTCCTTAGGAGAAGCGCCCTCCCTGGGGGTTACCTTGTGGGCGCGCTCCCGAGTTGGAGATTTGCCTCCATAGACACAGAATGCCGAACTTGGCCCCACCCCCCGGCGCCCGCGTCATTGGATTTGATTGACAGCAGTGGGAGCCAATGGCTGCGCTGCTATCAATCTATCCAATCAAGAGCCGAGAACCCCAGGCAGAGGAAAAGCGTCTCTGGCGGGGGAAAGAACAGGCTCAAACGGGGGGGCTGCTGTGTCACAGACGTTTTTTCACCCATAGGATGCATTAAGGTGAAAAAACACAAGGGTTTACAACCCCTTTAAGCTTTGACAAAAAACAAAAAACCTGGAAGCTGATTGGTTTCTATGCAGAGCTGCACCAGATTTTGCACTCTCCAGTTTTAGTAAAATGCGTTGCACCACCAGTCACCACCCCTACACAACAGACACCAGCCCACAGCGTTTTAGTGTGCGTGTTGGTGGAAATGAGCCCTAAATCTAGACTGACTACATGTGATAAAGCAATAATGCCCCTTTTAACATTCTGCCATTTCTATCCTGTGAAAAATAATGGGAAAAAAAATACAGATCTTTGCACAACTTTTTCTCCATCCTTTTTCAGAGCCCTTAGGATGTTATATCAGACGCACAGACTGTCCTTCCATTCTTCATTATATTGGTTAATCACATGGGGGGGATTGAGGAAGTTCTAGAGAGCGATTTGAGTTGCTAAGTCACATTCCCCTTGGACCTCTGTCTTTTTTATTTTCTGCGTGAGGATCACTCGGTACAGTGCAGTCCAGAGTGTTCTTGCCTGGAGCTTTCTGTCTGCTTTACATAACTTTAAAATGGAACTAAAGCCAAAAATTGAAAAACACTTATTTAGCAATTCTGTGTGAGAAACAAAATCTGACACATGTCACAGGTGATATACCCATGCCTAGCTATCTCTATTTTATAGGGAGATGTTTGATTTATTTTCCCTCTAATCACCCTCAAATCAAACCAATCATATTCAGAAATATGTCTTCATTTTAAGTGCAGGCTAAGTAATGCGTAATATTTCCGGGTATTTATTACCAGAGATTACTGCCCTGATCAGTGGCGGCTGGTGCTCCAATTTTTTTTGGGGGGGGGGGGTGCAAACAAACTGAAAAATTCTGAAAAAAAAACCCTATCAATTGCAGCCTCACTGTACTATCAATCACAGCCGCTGTGCCCATCAATTACCGCCACTGTGCCATCAATCACAGCCACTGTGCCATCAATCACAGCCGCTGTGCCCATCAATCACAGCCGCTCTGCCCATCAATTGCCGCCACTGTGCCATGAAACTCAGCCACTGTGCCATCAAACGCAGCCACTGTGCCCATCAATTGCCACCACTGTGTCCATCAAACGCAGCCAATGTGCATGAATCTATCCATTGGTCATAGAGGGGTGGCTGGAGAGAGGGGGCGGCCCTTATGGACGCACTGCCACTGGCCCTGACTATGCCTTCATCTGCTTTTCTTTCCAGAAAGATGGCACCACCTTTGTTCAGGAATCATCCAGGGTCAGTATCTGCTTCCAGGACGCAGATGAGACAATCATATAAATCCTGGTGCCAATACAACTCATGCCTGTGTGCACAAATATCTGAATACAGCAGTGGCAGCCAGTCCATATGGGGCGCAAACATGCCGCTCCCCTAATCCATGCACCTGGCCCCTAATATCCATGCAGGGCGCCGGACGCATGGATTCCAATGTTTTTTTTTATTTGAAGCACATGATTAGAGCCAGAGGTTCTAATTGGCTTAAAAAAGCATGGGCTCAGGGCGCAGAGCACTGCACCCCGAGCCCACCTAGTTTTGTGACAATAACGAGTTAATATTCCTGCTTCTCCTCCTGGCCAATCAGGAAGCAGGAGGAGCACGATTGGCCAAGAGGAAAGGCGATCGTATTGTCCGATACGGGGCTGGGGAGGATGTATGGGGAGATCCGGAAGATGGCCACTGTCATCTTTCTGCTCGGCATCACTGTCCGGAGTGATCTCTTGGCTCTGCATTGCCACCCGACTGCGTAAGTACCACCACCCACCGGGGGGGGGGGGCAGTCGGGGGTGGTCTGTTATCCACCCCTGGGGGGGTAGAGATCGTTTGTTTTCCACCCTCCCCTCATCCCTGCTACCACTGGAATCCAGTATCATGCGATCCGGTGCAGGCAAGTACTGCATTTGCGACCTGCATTTGGGGTGTCAATTAAAGTGGTTGTAAAGGCTCAAGGTTTTTACATGAAGGTAAAAAAGTTTCTGCGTGCAGCAGTGCCCCCAGCCCTCCAATACCTCCCTGAGCACCACCTCAAGCCAGCGATGTGCACAAGAGCCTTGGCTGTCCGGGACCTCTCCCTCCTCATTGGCTGAGCCATTGGCTTGTGCCACTGTCAATCACAGCCAGTGAGCCATTGAGGAGAGAGCTGGCAGTGGGACGAGCCATGGCTGTGTGTGAATGGACACAAAAAGCAGCAGCTTGGGAACGAGCCTGCTCAGGTTCCCCCATAACAAGCTGCTTGCTGTGGGGACTTTTGGCAGGAGGGAGGTGACAGGAGTGCTGGAGGGGGACCCAAGAAGAGGCGGAAACCTGGGCTGCTCTGTGCAAAACCATAACATGTTTGCATGTTTGTTATTTAACCCCTTGGCGCCGAGCGTACGCAAATATGTGGCCCCACTGGACTGTTTTTTTTCTGTGTGACTGCATATTTGCGTATCTGCCTTTGTGCTGTGAGCAAGCCACATGACGCATTCCCAGCACAGAGAACAGGGTCTTACTGAGAACCCCAGGCCCTGTACTAACGACCGAAACCTGGAACTACCCAGTCCGGGTCACCTGATTGCTGTGATAGCCTCTGATTGGCTATCACAATGATCAGTCGCTGTGAAGCCCCCCCCACGTGTTTTCTCTCCCTGTGAATGGCAGAGAGAGAGATATCGTATCTCACTCTGTCCTTGCAGAGAGAGAGAAAAAAAAAAGTGTGTGCAAAACAAATAATTAAATAAATAATAAAAAAAATGATCAAAGATTGATCTACGTCAGTGCCAGGGTTAGTGTTTGGGTCAAGGTCAGCATCAAAGGCCAAGCGCAGGTTCAGTATTTTTTGGGGGAGGATTATTTTTTAAATTAGTATCAGTGTCAGTTAGTGTCAGTGTGTTTTAGGTAAAGTAGTTACTGTTTTACTAACATGTCAAAGTTGCACAATTGTTTACCCTTAGGCGTGAATGGGTTAAAAAATATATATGGTTTTACATGCACTTTAACCTCCCTGGCGGTACGATTATTTCGGATTTTAGGTGCTAAAAGCGGTACCATTATTTTGCATGAAAATTTGGCGTTTTATATTGTAGTCCTGCAATTCTTAGGAATAACTCTCTTAAATCTGTCCAAACCAGAGTCTAGCAGACATCCCGGGTATGATAAAGTTTGAAAAATGAAATCATAAATTATAATATAATAAATAATTATAAATAATTGTACCAAATAATAATATAACAATAATAAAAATTATTCAATAATATAATCAAATCAAAAACACTGAAATTTGCTCAGTTGCAGAATTGTCACTGTCATTACTTTTCAATATTTGATGACGGATCTCCCCACAAATCGCTATCGCTCAATTCTGCGAGTGATTCTAATTTATTATCGCTGTTTTCTAGCTGGTCTAAAATCATTTTTGATGTACAGTGACAGTTTTGGTTGCTATGGACAATCTCCAGTTTCCAGGCATAAAGAACAGTTTTTATTATATAAAACTGCATGCAGGACACTGGGCAGACCACTAGGGACAACGGGGATGTGAAATATTTACATACAGCAATGTAATCTGTAAGATTACATTATACTGTATGTTTACTGTTTGTTTCACTTTTTGAATTTGGCGCCGATCTCCGTGCCCGTGCGTCGCAACGCTCGCAGGGCACGGAGATCGGCGATGTGATGCATCGAGCGAGACACGGCTCGCTCGTACAGCGGGGAGACAACGCTGGATCCGAGGGAGAAGGTAAGTAATCCTCCTCCTGGATCCAGCAATGCAGTCCCGAGTCTGACTCGGGGATACCGCTCTTGGTATAAAAAATCCACCCCGAGTCAGACTCGGGAATACCGTCAGGGGGGTTAAAGTGATATAAAAAGTCTTGTTTTTTTTTTGTTGTTGTTTAAAAATAAGAAACATGTTATGCTTACCTGCTCTGTGCAGTGTTTTTTTTTTCAGAGTAGCCCGATCCTCCTCTTCTTGGGTCACTCGCCGATGCCCCTGGCCCCTCCCTCCTAGCCGAGTGCCCCCAGAGCAGGCAGCTTGCTATGGAGGCACCTGAGCCACACACCGCTGCACTGGGTGTCCATTCAGACATTGAGCCGCAGTTTGGCCCTGCCCCCTCCCCCCCCCATCACCTTACTGCCATTGATTGAATTTGAGAGCAGCGGGAGCCAATGGTGCCAATGAAGAGGGAGAGTCAAGTCCTAGGACAGTCAAGGATACAAGATATCAAATAATATCAAATAATAACAATTGAACAGGGCATGTGCCCTTCAATGATAAGCAAGACAAAAACAGTAAGGCCCAGTTCACACCGCCGGGACTTCATCCCAGCGTGACTTTGGCACGATTTGCATATAACTTCTTTAACAGAAGCCAATGCAAATCATGCCAAAGTTGGACCAAAAGTAATGCAGGAACCTTTTTCTAAGTCGGAGCGACTCAAGTTACTCCTATAATAACGGTTCTATTGCACTTAATGGGGTGCAACTTGTTAGGTGACATGCGCTCTCAAAGTTTGAGTGTATATTGCACCAGTGTGAATGGCCCTAACATGTTAAAAATAACCCAAAATGTGTTGTATAAATATGGCAGTCACGTCCCCGCGACTGGAAAGACAGGGTACAACTTTTCACACTGGGGCAGTGCACTTACGGGACGTTCTGAAAAGTCCTGCAAGCAGCATCTTTGAGTGATGTATACAGCGGATCTTGTCGGATCGGATGGCGGGCGGGTGTCAGTGGACACATCTCCGCTGACATCCGCCTCCCCATAGAGGTCAATGGGTGGCCAACTCAGTTCCGCCGGAAAAATGCACAGGCATATCGGAGCTGACCAATCGTGTGAAAGTGGCCTTACACAGAGTTACTCTTTCTCACTATCCCAGGGACAACAGTTTCTCAGCAGCAGTTTCTGACAGCAAGCTGAAAACCCCTGTTACTATTACGAAAATACAAATCCTTATCCTGGTGTGTTTGCTTTGTGAATTGAGCCTTTTGTCTGACAATATGATCAAATAGTTGCTTAGCTTAACCACTTGCTTAGTGGGCACTTAAACCCCCCTCCTACCCAGGCCAATTTTCAGCTTTCAGCGCTGTGGCATTTTGAATGACAACTGCGCGGTCATGTAACACTATACCCATATGACATTTTTATCATACAGAGCTTTCTTTTGGTGCTATTTAATCACCAGTGGGCCTTTTTATGTTTTGCTAAATAAATGAAAAAAGACCGAAAATTTTGAAAATAATAAAAACATTTTTCATAGTTTATTATAAAATTTTGCTAACATTCTTCTGCTTCACCGATGTGCTCTGACGAGGAGGCACTGATAGGCACTGACATTTTTTAAGAAAAAAAACAACAGTTTTCATAGTTTGTTATAAAATTTTGCAAACAGGTAATTTTTCTCCTTCTCTGATGTGCGCTGATGAGGCTGCACTGATGGGCTGCACTGATGGGCTGCACAACTAGGCACTGATATGGCGACACCGGTGGGCACCGATGAGGTGGCACTGATAGGTGCACTGATGGGCACTGGTAGGTGACACTGGTAGGCAGCACTGATAGGTGGTATGGTGGGCACTGGTAGGTAGCACTGGAGAGCACTGCTTAGCAGTGCTGATATGCACTGGTAGGTGGCACTGTTATGTGGCACTGGTGGGCACTGCTTAGCAGCAGTGGGTCTGGAGTGTGCAGGACCAATGTCCTGTTTACTCCAGACAGTAATGGACCTGACTGTACATGGACGCCCTCCCAGCAATTTAGGCCTGCGCTGTAGCTGTCTTTCAGCTATAGCCTAGGCGGGAAGAGGTTAAATATCATTATATGGTCCATAGTCAGGTATATCTGTGATTAAATATGGCATGACCTAATGTTGTTTCTCAGTGACTCACATGCAGTGGATGTGTCACGCACAGGCCGACAGAATTGTTCTAATAAAAGAATTAAATGATTTCTGATTAGTCGCAGATGTTTTTAGGGTGGTTACATAATCCCTCCATAGAACAACAAGCACTTCCAAACTTTCAATACCTATAAATGCTTGGATGATTTTGGATTAATAGCGACCCTGGTGCTTCCGCACCAAACTTAAAGGCGTTGTAAACCCTTGTGTTTTTTCACCTTAAGGTGAAAAAACTTCTGACAGTGACCGGCCCCCTAGCCTCCCCATTTTACTCACCTGAGCCCCTTCATTCCCTCGGCGGAGACGTGCTCACCTTCGTGCCGTGAGCACCCCAGAAGATGAGGTTTGGGGCCACACTGTGCAAAACGAACTGCACAGTGGAGGTAAGTATATTTTTGTTATTTAAAAAAAAAAAAAGAAGGAAGATCACTTTAAAGTGGGTGGTTGTAAACCCCCCCCCCCCCCAAAAAAAAACCTGTAAGACAAAGGAATGATGAGCTAGTATGCATAGTCCCCACACACTGCTCTGGCCGGCGTCACTGCTCCTGAAGTTATTTCCCGGTATCGCACTGCCGCTGTGTTTGGCCAGAGCCGTGATGACGTCACTCCCACACATGCACATGGGAGCCGTTGGTAGTAGCACGTCAGCTGAAGCAATGGCACAAATGATCCGTTGCTTCAATGCACATGTGCCAATGACGTTGGCACATGCTGATACGGGGGATATCTCCTAAATTGTGCAGGTTTAGGAGATATCCACGGAAGCTACAGGTAAGCCATGATTAAGGCCGCGTACACACGGGCGGATTGTATGGCCTACTTAGTCCGTCATACAATCCGACGGACAGTCCGTCATACTTTCGAATGAACGGACTTGACCACACATGGATGCACAAACAGTCCGTCGAAAGCTTGCGCGATGACGTGTACAGCACGTACGACGGGACTAGAAATAGGAAGTCCAATACACAGCAATGCAACCTTCCGCCGTGTAAATCCTTTCTGAGCATGCGCCATTCTTAGTCCGTCGAACTAGCCTACTCACGAGCGGATTGTCCGCTGAAACCAAAGTATGACGGACAGAATTACGGAAATTCCGAAATACTTAGTACGCCAGACTGCACGCTGAAAAAGTCCGCTGAAGCCCACACACGAGTGGACTGTCCGCTGAAATGTGTTTCGACGGACTAAGTAGGCCATACAGTCCGCCCGTGTGTACGCGGCCTAAGGCTTACCTGTAGTAAAAAGTGGATTGTAAGGGTTTACAACTACTTTAAAGTGAAAGTAACCCACAACAAAAGTACAAAATACTCCCAATCTACCAGACAACGTGCTGACATTTCACTCTCTTGCAGAGTTCTGTGCAGCACAGTTATATAACCCTTCAAAGGGTGTTGGAGAGTGTCTATCCTGCTGGCCTCTGTGGCTCCTCCAGACAAATCTTTGTTACTACAGAACACTGTGGTGACATAGAGGTCAGAGGGAAAGACCAGAGTGGCCAACTGGGCACATGCTATCTGACACAAACAGAAATGTTGGACAGCAGCTGTGCATGTGTAGCACCCTAAAGCTAGTGTGCTTGGTGTACATAGTTCAGTTGTTAGTGTAGGCAAGTTGATTTGGCTGAAAGAAAGGCCTGGGTTAATTCTGGGTCAGGGCTGAGTGACTCGGGGAGGCTGGATGACTCAACTGACAGCTCTTCTGGTGTCTCCCCTGTTTTCTGGAACCTTGGAGAATCTTCCAGATGCAGTGGGTAGAGGCTAGGAGTTGATGCTTGGAATATTTATGAGGGCCCTAGCCAATCCCCAGCAGAAAAGGTCTGGAAGAGGGCAGGCCACCTCATAAATAGCCATGAGTCAAGCCGGCAGGGGCAGTCGGGTAGAGGATGGAGATGGAGTGCTGGGGAGGCTGTTGGCGGTGGACTTTGGGGGCGCCCCCTTGTCTGGGGAGGATGAGGTTCTGAGGAAGAGGGTCATCCTTGAAATGCGTCAGCCTATCGGATCCTCATACGAATGGATGCATTTTACACTATGAGCTTTGATGTTTTTACACTTTGTGAGTATGATGCTTACCATGTATTACTTTAATACATTTTGATCTTAGGATAATGCACTAGGTCGGTGCGCCCTTTGTTTCTTTTATACAGTAGGGGGGTGACTTCAGGCCTGTGGCTTGGGTGCTGGAAGTACCCTCTACAGCACATGGAGAGGTCCTTATCTGGAGGCACGGGAGCATGGAGAGGACAGCGAGAGTGGGTTAGCACAGCCGGGAGATCAGAAAGGAACAAAAAGAAGTGCCATCTAAGTGTAGTAGGCAAAAAATTGAATGAATAAGGAATAACATAAAACCACTCACTATGCATTGCTTGATTGCCACAAATGCCTTTGAAGTGTGTAGCGCTCACCCCCGCAGTAAGTGCCACTGAATTGCCACAGGTTCCTCTCCCAAATGAGTGAAGCGGCAGCCAGGCACAAAGCAACAGTCACTCTTTCTTGCTCCATGAATAATCTAGGGGTTGCTTTTTCTAAAATGTATTGCTGAATAGATTTGGATAAGACATAGTGAGCTATAGGATATTCTATTAACTCTGAACAGCAACGAAAGAACACTCTTCACTTAGGCGCTACTTCTTAGGACGGTCCCCTTTAGCAACGGCCCCGAAATTGCACTGTACTGAGACATTGTCAGAAATATACCAAGTCAGGCAAGCAGTAGTAGTGACAAGCAAGGGCAGCAGCAATAGTCATAATAATTTTGCACTCAAGTCTGTACTCACAATGTCCCTGGATACTTGGATGCCTCCTTCCAATATCAGGCAGACATTTCCCTACTGAACTCACCAGACCAGATCCTCAGTAAAATCCATTGCTAAACTTCAGAGGTTCTCAGACAAACAGGCCCCTATGCTTTAGCATACCTTGGACCTCGATGAGCAAAGGTAGAATTTCAGCCGGACTGCCTGGAAGGCACTTCTCCTGTACAAGAATCAAGCAGCTCCTATGCACTCTCCTGGGTACACCTTCTGGACACCCTCCCCCAGGGATTGGCAGACAACATAAAAATTCAGGTTGCTGATTTGCCTTTCCAGCCCACTACATTCTGGAATCCTCCAGAAGGCAGGGGGAAACAATCAAACCTGCAACCAGTGGAGCCCAGAACAGCCCATAGCAATCACAAAGTCCTCCACTGATCATAGTGGAGACAAAAAAGAACTAACATTACATAAAGCGGAGATCCACCCAAAAGTGGAACTTCCGCTCATTTGTCTTCTCCCCCCCCCCCCATCAGTGCCACATTTTGAACCTTTGGGGGGGAGGTCTTTGACAGGTATCCTGTTCTGACTTCCAGGGGTCCGGGTCGCTGAGCATTAGTCAGCGGCTTGGCTTCCTCCTCCTTCCCCCGCCGTCGGGCCAGTAGGAGAGCGTATCGGGTGCCTCGCTCATGCACAGTAGGGACCTGGTGTGAAGCTGTAATGCTTCACTACCGGATTCCCTTACTGGCAATGGCGGTGGCTTGGTGGTGCATCAGCTGTGGCGCCAACATCGCTGGACTCCAGGACAGGTAGGTGTCCTAATGTTAAAAGTCAGCAGCTGCAGTGTGTGTAACTGTTGGCTTTTAATTTTTTCAGGGGTGGGCGGACCTCCTCTTTAACGTTCCAAGAAATCTATCTAGGAGGGTGCTACATCTGTCTTAAAACAAAATGTTGAGTCTACTTACTGACCCAGAACTATGGGAAAAAATGCAAAATGCTCAAATTAGACCTCTGTGGTGATTATTTACATGTGCATGAATTCCTCCCAACTGTATCACTAATTGTTATTTGTCCAGATACTATTTAAACAAGATGTAATTGTTTAAAATAACTCTGTCACATAAAATAAATATCTAACAAAAGGTGTACCTAAAAGAAGGCTTTTTAAACTTAGCTCTCTGGTGGCAAGGTGGGCCACACTTTGTAATCATGATGAACTAGAGCCTCTCTTAGAATCTTCACATAAAATACACTTCTGGGTGTGTCAAAGATCTGCGTCCCCCAAACCACAGTGTCATACCTCCCAACATTTTGAGATGGGAATGAGGCATACCTACTAGCAAATGTACAGTCAGGTCCATAAATATTGGGACATCGACACAATTCTAATCTTTTTGGTTATATACACCACCACAAGTGAAATGAAACGAACAAGATGTTCTTTAACTGCAGACTTTCGGCTTTAATTTGAGGGTATTTACATCCAAATCAGGTGAATGGTGTAGGAATTACAACAGTTTGTATATGTGCCTCCCACTATTTAAGGGACCAAAAGTAATGGGACAGATTAACAATCATCCATCAAACTTTCACTTTTTAATACTTGGTTGTAAATCCTTTGCAGTCAATTACAGCCTAAAGTCTGGAACGCATAGACATCACCAGACGCTGGGTTTCATCCCTGGTGATGCTCTGCCAGGCCTCTACTGCAACTGTCTACAGTTCCTGCTTGTTCTTGGGGCATTTTCCCTTCAGTTTTGTCTTCAGCAACTGAAATGCATGCTCAATCGGATTCAGGTCAGGTGATTGACTTGGCCATTGCATAACATTCCACTTCTTTACCTTAAAAAACCCTGGTTGTTTTCGCAGAATACTTCGGGTCATTGTCCATCTGCACTGTCAAGCACCATCCAAGCATTTTGCTGAATATGAGCAGATTATATTGCCTGAAACACTTCAGAATTCATCCTGCTGCTTTTGTCAGCAGTCACATCATTAATAAATACAAGAGAACCAGTTTCATTGGCAGCCATACATGCCCACGCCATGACACTAATACCACCATGCTTCACTGATGAGGTGGTATGCTTTGGATCATGAGCAGTTCCTTTCCTTCTCCATACTCTTCTCTTCCGGTCACCCTGGTACAAGTTGATCTTGGTCTCATTTGTCCATAGGATGTTGTTCCAGAACCGTGAAGGCTTTTTTAGATGTTTGGCAAACTCTAATCTGGCCTTCCTGTTTTTGAGGCTCACCAATGGTTTACATCTTGTGTCCTCTGTATTCACTCCGGTGAAGTCTTCTCTTGATTGTTGACTTTGACACACATACACCTACCTCCTGGAAAGTGTTCTTGATCTGGCCAACTGTTGTGAAGGGTGTTTTCTTCACCAGGGAAAGAATTCTTTGGTCATCCACCACAGTTGTTTTACATAGTTACATAGTTACATAGTTATTCAGGTTGAAAAAAGACACAAGTCCACCCAGTTCAACCATTAAAAAAAAAATTATAATATCATACAATCCCATATACCCAATTCTATACCCTCAGTTGATAAAGAGGAAGGCGAAAAACCCCAGCAGAGCATGCTCCAATTTGCTACAGCAGGGGGAACAATTCCTTCCTGATCCCCGAGAGGCAATCGGATTTTCCCCAGATCAAATTTACCTATAGATGTTAGTACCCAGTTATATTATGTACATTTAGGAAATAATCCAGGCCTTTCTTACAGCAATCTACTGAGCTGGCCAGAACCACCTCTGAGGGAGTCTATTCCACATTTTCACAGCTCTTACTGTGAAGAAACCTTTCCGTATTTGGAGATCAAATCTCTTTTCCTCTAGACGTAAAGAGTGCCCCCTTGTCCTCTGTGTTGACTGTAAAGTGAATAACTCAACACCAAGTTCACTATATGGACCCCTTATATATTTGTACATGTTGATCATATCCCCCCTTAATCTTCTCTTATCAAGAATGAATAAATTTAGTTCCTCTAATCTTTCCTCATAGCTGAGCTCCTCCATGCCTCTTATCAGTTTGGTTGCACTTCTCTGCAGTTTCTCCAGTTCCCCAATATCCTTTTTGAGAACTGGTGCCCAAAACTGAACTGCATATTCCAGATGAGGTCTTACTAATGATTTGAACAGGGGCAAAATGATATCTTTCTCTCTGGAGTCCATACCTCTCTTAATACAAGAAAGGACTTTGCTCGCTTTGGAAACCGCAGCTTGGCATTGCATGCCATTATTGACCTTATGATCTACCAAAACCCCCAGATCCTTCTACACTATGGATTCCCCTAGTATGTATGATGCATGCATATTCTTAAGTGCATAACTTTACATTTATCAACATTAAACCTCCTCTGCCACATAGTCGCCCAATTAGACAGAGCATTGAGGTTGGCTTGTAAATTGGAGACGACCTGTAAGGACGTTATCCCACTGCATAGCTTGGTGTCATTTGCAAAGACGGAATGTTACTTTTGATCCCATATCCTCTATCGTTTATAAAGTGAACCTTGGGTTACACCACTGATAACCATAGACCATTCAGAATAAGAATTATTAACCACTACTCTCTGAATTCTGTCGTTTAGCCAGTTTTCTATCCATTTACAAACTGATATTTCCAAACTTGTAGACTTTACCTTACACATGAGCCACGTGTGCGGAACTGTATCGACCACTTTTGCAAAATCCAAGTATACCACGTCCACCGCTACCCCTGTGTCCAAGGTTTTACTTACCTCCTCATAAAAATAAATCAGGTTTGTCTGACAACTTCTGTCTTTCATGAATCCATGCTGTCTGTTGCTTAAAATATTTTTTTCCTGCAAGAACTCATCTATGTGGTCTTTCATTAATCTCTCCAGTATCTTCCCAACTATAGAAGTTAAACTAACAGGTCTATAGTTACTTGGTAAAGACTTTGTTCCCTTTTTAAATATAGGTACCACATTGGCCCTGCGCCAATCCAGTGGTACTATTCCTGTCATTAATGAGTCCCTAAAAATTCGATACAATGGCTTTGAACTTACAGAGCTCAATTCTTTTAGGATCCGTGGGTGGATGCCATCGGGTCCAGGTGCTTTATCCACCTTTATTCTGTCTAAATATTTCTGGACCATATCACTTTTTAGCCATTGTGGATTTGGGGCTGTGTCACTACCACCCCCATTATGGACATGAGCTCCCCCATGCTCCTTTGTATATGCAGAGCTGAAGAAAGTATTTAATAAATTAGCCTTTTCTTTGTCCCCAGTCACCCACTCTAGATTATTTTGTAAAGGGCATACATGCTCAGACTTGACCGTTTTACTATTAATATATTTGAAGAATTTTTGGGGGTTTGTCCTACTATGTTTTGCAATCTGACTTTCGTTTTGAATTTTTGCATCCTTGATTTCCTTTTGACATATTCTGTTATATTCTTTGTAACATTTAAATAACACTAGTGTTCCTTCATTTTTATATTTTTTAAAAGCGCTTTTCTTATAGTTTATAGCTTTTTTTTAACTTTGGCCACGAGCCACCTGGGTTTTATTTTTAGCCTTTTAAAGGTATTGCCCATGGGAATATCTTTTACAGTGAATTCACAAACAAACTTTTTGAAGAATTCCCATTTCTGTTCTGTGCCTATTGATGCCAATATTCTCTCCCAGTCTAAGTCCTGGAGAGCAGCCCTCATCCTTGCAAAATGTGCTCTCTTGAAATTAAGTGTTTTTATCTTTCCCATATGTGATTTTTGCTTACAGCTAACATCAAATGAAATAATGTTATGGTCACTGCTACCCAGGTGTTCCTTTATCTGAACATTAGTAATACGCTCTGCATGGTTTGAGATTACGAGGTCCAACAGAGCATCATTCCTAGTTGGGGCCTCAATAAACTGGACCGTAAAATTGTCCTGTAATAGGTTTATACATTTTTGCCCTTTAACTATCACAGCAGTGCCATTACTCCAGTCAATTTCTGGGTAGTTAAAATCCCACATTATTATCACCGTCCCAGCCCTTGCAGCCCTTTCCATCTATACAAGGAGCTGAGTCTCCACCTCCTCATTAACATTGGGTGGTCTATAACAAACTCCCATGATTAACTTTGAACTACGCACATCTGTAAGCAGTTCCACCCATAATGCTTCAGACTCATCACACTCTCCATCCACCAGGTCCTCTTTCACACTCGCATTGAGATCACTTCTCACATACAGACAGACCCTTCCACCTTTCGTTTTTACTCTGTCTTTCCAAAAGAGTGCATTACCAGGAATATTAATAGCCCAGTCATGTAAGGAATGAAGCCAAGTTTCAGCAATACTGATTACATCATAGCTCTCCTGATGTACCAGAGCTTCCAACTCACCTATTTTGCTTGGCAGACTTCTGCATTGGTGAACAAACAATTTAATGCATTAATATATTTTGACCGGGCACATACTATCCTCTTGGGTGTTCCGAGATTGCAACCAGGATTTGCTACTATACTTACCTTGGGTTTATGTGCTTTGGTTACCCTACCACTAATGCCCCTAATATTACCCTCTGGAGTATGTTCCAGATATGTTTTACTTCTATCTCTGGACCCTCCCCCTCATCGCCTAGTTTAAAAACCCCTCTAACTTTTTGGCCATCTTCATTCCCAGCTGATCTGCACCCTCCTCATTTAGGTGCAGTCGGTCCCTTCTATAGTACTGGTTATCGACTGAGAAGTTGGCCCAGTCCTCCAGGAACCCAAACCCCTCCTTACTACACCAGCTCTTCAGCCACTTGTTTACTTCCCCAAGCTCCCTCTGCCTTTCTGGTGTGGCTCGATGTACTGGTAGTATTCCTGAAAATACTATCTTGGAGGTCTCTGACTTTGTCATTGGTGCCAATGTGCACCATGACAGCTGGGTCTTCCCCAGCCCCTCCCTGTAATCTGTCCACCAGATCCGTGATGTGCTGAACCCGAGCGCCCGGTAGACAACATACAGTTCGGCGCTTCAGGTCTTTGTTACAGATTGCCCTCTCTGTTCTTCTAAGAATTAGGTCCCCTACTACCAGAATCTGTCTTTCCTTTGCCTTTGCCCCCCCCCCCACTCTCACTGAAGGAGTTCTTCCCCGGCAGCTAGGAGAGTCCCTCAGCTCCAGCAGTGCTGGTCCCTGACTAGTTTCACCAATGTCACTCAATGGAGCATACTTATTGGGATGCTCCAGCCCTGGATTGGCCTCCCTGGCACTTCCCCCTCTACCCTTCCTTTCAACCATCTACTATTTTCTAGTGCCTGCACCTCTTTGTCTCCACCCACCTCTGTGCTGGCCCCTGCCGGCACCTGCTGTGTATGTGCCTGGCTCTCCTTTAGTGTGGAGGGTCTTCTCAGTGCTGACAGTTGCTTCCCCAGATTCAGAACCTGGGCTTCCAGGGAAACAATGTGCTTACATTTTGCAGAGCAGTAATCGCCCTCGATCAGATGATCAAGGAAGGCATACATGTTGCAAGATGTACACCGAGTCGCCTCTCCACACCCACTGCGCATTGTACCTACTAATTTAATGAGGATTAGAGATTATACCCAGTCCAAATTACCTAACAACTAGCTTCCTGACACTAATACTCAACAAGACAGTACACAGGTACTCAACGAGACAATACACAGGTACTTGCAGTCCAGCCTGCAACCACAATACACAAGTACTAACAATCCACACACACTACTCAGACAACACTCAGGTACTATGATCCCTGTTATAACCTCCTGTTTTCAACCGCTGGTTTTAACTCACCACTTAGACCAGTTCCACTTGAACAGAGTTCCAGCAGACCCAAAGATGAGCAGGCTCACAATGAGTTAGACAAAAGGTTATATAGGCCTCAAGCACCTGTGACCAATTATCCACTCCCCCTAATTAGTAGAAAAAAAAACTGTTTAAAGGGTGTCAGAAAAAAGGTGTTAAAAAGCTACAAGGAAAAGCCCCAAAAAGAACCTAAAAATGCAAACCAGCAATCACCAGCAGTCAAAAGCAAGACTTGTTCACTCTCCACTCAAGGTTCCCCACTGTTTAGCTTCCAACCAGCAGTTTGGCAATTTCACACATGCTCTTCACAAGGTCATATAGGACTCAAGCACCTGTGACCAATTAACCACTCCCCTTAATTAGTAGGCTGAAGTAAGCAAGTAAAAAAAATAACTTGTTAAAAGGTGTCAGAAAAAAGGTGTTAAAAAAGCTACAAGGAAAAGCCCCAAAAAGAACCTAAAAATGCAAACCAGCAATCACCAGCAGTCAAAAGCAAGACTTGTTCACTCTCCACTTAAGGTCCCCCACTGTTTTGCTTCCATCCAGCAGTTTTCTGTGGTCTTCTGGGTTTTTTGGTGTTGCTGAGCCACAGGTGCATTCTTTCTTTTTAAGGATGTTCCAAATAGTTGATTTGGCCACACCTAATGTTTTTGCTATCTCTCTGATAGTTTTTTTTTTTTTCCATCCTAATGATGGCTTGCTTCACTGATAGTGACAGCTCTTTGGATCTCATATTGAGAGTTGACAGCAACAGATTCCAAATGCAAATAGCACACTTGAAATTAACTCTAGACCTTTTATCTGCTCCTTGTAAATGGGATAATGAGGGAATAACACACACCTGGCCATGGAACAGCTGAGCAGCCAATTGTCTCATTACTTTTGGTCCCTTAAAAAGTGGGAGGCACATATACAACCTGTTGTAATTCCCACACCGTTCACAGCATTTGGATGTAAATACCCTGAAATTAAAGCTGAAGTCTGCAGTTAAAGCACATCTTGTTTCATTTAAAATCCATTGTGGTGGTGTATAGAGCCAAAAAGATTAGACTTGTGTTGATGTCCCAATATTTATGAACCTGACTGTATGTAAGCATGGGACACGCCCCCTGCCACACCCCCGTAAACCAAAAGAAAGGTTAATTAAATCCACTTTACCACTACTATTCTTTTATATTGGCTTTTAAAATTTACAAATGCTGCCATTTAGAATTTGGATGAAAGATTAAGCACTGGGAAACACTTTTTGAAAGATAAAAAGTGCATTTTATGTATAACTATATAGATCAGACCAAAATGAGGGGCAAATGAGGGGGAGAAAGGGACAGTGGGACATTGCTCCAAATCAGGGACAGTCCCTCGAAATCAGGGACAGTTGAGAGCTATGCAGTGTGGTTCCATCTGTCAGCCCTTTTTCACTGTAGAACATAGTAGTGATAGGGGTGGGCGATTGAGCAGAGCACACAGCGGGGGGATCATGCATCTAACTCATCTGAAAGTGTGATGAATGCAAAGATTCTATAGGAGGCCATAGCTCTTCAGGAGAGCAAATTGAGGACCCCCCTTTCCACCAGAGTGGTGAGTATTACTTACTTTCTTCTGTATACACCTTTAAAAAAAAAAAATCATAATTTTAAAGCAGGATTAGAATTTTGCCTCAGCAATGTGACAATGCCAACTAATGCTGACACCTTTACCCAATCTTCTTCTGGGTTCCACATCTTTGGCTGGCCCAAGAGGATGTAATTTATTTGCATGCGCATGGCACAAGAACACATGAGTACATTCTATAAAGGATTGCAAGCAAGAATGTAAGAAGCTTTTTATTACAGAAAAATCGGAGCGTGCAAAATCAGGTGCAGCTCTATGTTGAAACCAATCAGCTTCCAGGTTTTTTTTTGTCAAAGCTTAATTGAATAAGCTGAAGCTAGAAGCTGATTGGCTACCATGCACTGCTGCACCAGATTCTGAGTGCTCCAGCTTTAGTAAATCTCCCCCATAGTATATTCCTTCTGCAATAAAAAAAAAAAAAAACAGGCTGCTAGCAATACATTTTTTGCCATGCTGGCATATATGGTGTTTCTACCGTCCTCCAAGCAATGTGGGTAACCAACACCTGTATTTACCACATGTTGTATATCAGTTTGATTTTTCCATAATTGTCCATTGCAAAACTATTGCAGAGCGGGTGACTGGCAGTAAAGCAAAAGAATACAAGCAAAAGCAAGTTTGCCTAAAGAAGGAGGCGGCACCTTGGAAACGCGTAGCGGCCCTCCCCATCTTGATTTGGCCTCTTGCTAGCTCAGTGAGAGTGGGTGTGAGAGCTGGAGACGCTGCCGGTTATATACCACCATACACGCGGGTCCGAGCTTATCCCCACAGTGGTCTTCTCATCCCTTGTGACTGCTGGCAGCTTGATTGATGATCCATATCCACCCTGTGTGCAGCTTGCAAGATACTTTCATATAAGTGTATCTGAATAAAGTGTTAATTGTTTTTACTATAACACTGACCCATGCACCCTCTTTCTACTGTTTTTGTTAGCAAAGCAAAAGAAACCTTGTGTGGTTTGATCTCTTTAAAGAGGAGCTCCAGGCTCCTTCAGAAAAAATTTAAAGTCAGCAGCTACAAATACTATACCTGCTGACTTTTAATATTAGGACACTTACCTGTCCAGGGATCCTGCGATGTTGGCACCTCAGCCGATTTTTCCATCAGCTCTCGGCTGCCATTGCTTGTAAGGGAAACTGGCAGTGAAGCCTTGTGGCTTCAAAGCCAGTTCCCTACTGTGCATGCATGAAGGCCGCTGTGGCAAAGTTACGTGGAAGTGGGAGCAGGTACCTGCTCCCCCTCCCCCCCCCCCCCAAGGTGTCAAATGTGGCACTGAAGGGGGGGGGCAGATAAGAGGAGCTTTCCCTTTTGGGTGGAGCTTCGCTTTAAGTATTAGAAGTAGTTGGAGGGTGAGAGTAAGTTGACTGATGGAGCAGTATATTGTTATTATTTGTTATTAATATACAGGATTTATATAGCGCCAACAATTTGCGCAGTACTTTACAAAATAAAGGGAGAAAGGGCATGTACAATACAATTTAATACAACAGGGTTAGGAGGGCCCTTATAGAATATAATAACTAAAGCCCAACTCCTCTGTCACATTTTGTGCATTTCTCATAACTTAACCACTTCAACCCCAGAAGATTTTCCTGCTTAATGACCGGGCCATTTTTTTCTTCACGGCACTGCGTCACTTTAACTGACAATTGCGCAGTCGTGCGATGTTGTACCCAAACAAAATTGACGTCCTTTTTTTCCCCACAAATAGCGTTTTCTTTTGGTCATATTTGATCACCTCTGTGGTTCTTATTTTTTGCGCTATAAACAAATTTAACTTTTTGCGATAATAAATATCCTCAAAAATGTTTTAAAAAACATATTTCTTCATCGGTTTAGGCCAATATGTATTTTTCTGCATATTTGTGGTAAAAAAATCAAAAAAAATCACAATAAGCGTATATTGATTGGTTTGCGCAAAATTTATAGCGTTTACTAAATTGGGGGGATAGATTCATGGCATTTTTATGGTATTTTTATTATCATTTTTTTTTTAATAGTAATGGCAGTGATCTGCGATTTTTTAGCAGTACTGCGAAATTGAGGCAAACAGATCGGACACTTTTGACAGCTTTTTGGGACCATTGACATTTATACAGCAATCAGTGCTATAAAAATGCACCAATTACTGTATAAATGTCACTGGCAGGGAATGGGTTAGCACTACGGGGTGATCAAGGGGTTAAATGTGTTCCCTCGCGTGTGTTTCTTACTGTGGTGGGTGGGACTGACTGGGGGAGGAGACATATTGCTGTTTGTAATTACTACAAACAGCAGATCTGTTTCTTCTCTCCTGTAAAAGGAGGGCACAATTATTTGGGCGCACCTACATGGGATTGCCTCTGCCTCCCCCCCCCGGTGTTAGCTGATTAGGATGGTCAGATTATTCAGGTTAATCAAGGGATTTTTGGCCCTTCCTGCTCACCTGGGGCAGGTAGGAATGGTCCAATGAGAGTGGATAGAACTCTTTGGAAGCAGTGGGGCTCATTATATAAAGGGCCCACTGTCCTAGGAGTTTTGCTGACAGGCTGAAGGTACGGTTAAAGAAGAGATTCATCACCTACCTCAGAACATGGAGATGTTTGTCAGGCAGCTTTTGGAGAAGGCAGCAGCCAGTGGTGGAGAGGAATGGCTGAGGCATTGTTTGGAAGAAATGGGAGGCTCGCAGCTGGTTGCTATTATGGAGGAGGTTGGCATAGCTCCCAACTGTCCCTGATTTGGAGCAATGTCCCTCTGTCCCTCTTTGGTCCTCATTTGTCCCTCATTTTGATCTGATCCATACAATTGTATATAAAATGCACTTATTATCTTTCATAATTTTTTACCAATGCTAAACCTTTCATCCAATTTCTAAATTGCTGCATTTGTATATTTAAAAGACAATATAAAGGAATAGTAGTGGTAAAAAAAAGTCCTTGGGGATTGATTTAACCCTTTTTTGGTTAATTCTTCTTTAAGAGGGTGTGTCAGGGGGGCCTGTCATATGCCTACATATGTTTACAAGTAGGTGTCCCTCATTCCCATCTCAGAATGTTAGAAGGTATCTGTCGGCATGTCTGTGCCTACCACACGGCCAGCCAGGCGACAGGAGTGCAGCGGCGGCAGCTTTAGGGGGGGACCTCAGCAGTCTAATAGGCTGCAGCACAGCCGGCCCCTGGAGAGTGCGAGTACTGTGGGTCCAGTGGTGGTGTCAGGGGAAGATGCAGAGGAGCATGGAAAGAGCAGAGCCGTGTAGCATGGAGCAGTCGGTGCGGCAGAGATTGGCGCGGTTGGCATTGTGGGACAAGGAGCAAGCGGCGCTGGGGGAAGACATGGCCGTTGGGACAAGAGAAGGAGGCGGGCCTTTTCTCCATCTCCCATCTGAAACGACAGAGGCAGGCCCAGGGTGAGTGACTCTCTTTCAAAACACCAGGACCTGCCCCCAGCAGCTAAATGTGATCCGGTGTCCTATCATATCGTGTCCCCCATCGGATAGTGTCCGCTGTGTACTGCGCATGCGCAGTACACAGCACACACAAATTCCGAAAATAGCCGAAGATGAACGGCGCCTGCGCCGTGAGTCCAGGTTCTAGCCCCACCATCCAAGTGGACATAGACTCAGAATAAAAAGAGCCGAGCTCAGTGAGGCCATGCCCGAAGCACGGCGACCGAAGCGAGCCCGCGAGGGGCCCTCTAATATCGGCAGCCCTATGTCCGCTTGGATGGTGGGGCTACCACCTCGACTCACGGTGCAGGTGCCGTTTATCTTCAGAGATTTTCCAAAGCTCCTTCTGCTCCGTACTGCACAAGCACTGCGCCTGCGCAGTACTGGGCGGACAGTATCCGATGGCCGGACGCTATATGCCAGAACACCGGCCCCTCCGAGGAGTCTAACAGGGAGGCACCAGGCACCCGAAGATTGTGATGGACGGGTAGCCACTCCTCCTGATTCCCTTACAGGCACTATGGGAAGTCAGCATCAGCAGAATTCAAGTGCCACCTGCTGGAGTTCCTGGTGAGTTGCATATCTTTAACACACAGTTACCATCATTGTCTAATATAGATGAGATTTATGTGTCAGATAATGGGAATGTTGCTACGCCTGCATCTGTATGGTCTCCAGCAGCTGTGGCAGTTAACCCTTTGGCATCTGGGAGTCCCTCAGTAATGGCAACGGGTTCACTTAACTTCGTTTGTTAATTCTTTTTTGAATGTACAGAATTCTGGTCCTATTTCTGAATCTCTTTCACATGTAATGGTTAACCCTGCGGTGCCTGAAACCTGCTTTAAGGAGGCATTGCCCTGCGAGTTATCCCCGCTGGGCTTCCATCTATCCATGACTGTGAAAGAGAAAATATGGAATGGTGAATTTTTGCATATGCTGTCCCTCTTACCATTTCTAACAAAAACGGATAGAAAAGCCAAAGAGAAAGGAGATGAGGATAGGCACAGGCCCATTACAAGTTCATTTAATAATTGGTTGCAGGCATACTGTATTGTTTCTAGCATTGCAGGGGAAAAACATCCAGGGAAATGTAGTGGGTTGTTCCAGCATTTGGAGAATATGTTGGAAGCTTACAGGAGCTTTTGGGGGGGACTGGTTGATATCAATATGATAAGTCTTTTAGGCAAAAAAATTTCCATTTATCCAAATCTAAAATGGGGCATTAAAGACGTAGGCCTAAGGCTGAACTTGATTGTGCCCCAGAAGCCCCCATTTTCTAAACAGCAGCATTCTGTTAGTAATGCTTTCCCCTACAGGAAAGATGTATGCTATGCGTTCAATGAGAACCAGTGCAAGTGGGGTGCATCGTGTAAATATAGGCACGAGTGTTCCTTTTGTTCGGGTCCTCACTCCATTTTGAAATGCTTCAAAAGGGCTTTAAAAAGCATTCACACCAGTGAGGGTAACAAATATGGTCCCATGGTTGGAACGTTAGCCCGATCGGGGGATGGTGCAGTTCTTAATTGAGGGGTTTACGTATGGGTTTTTAATGCCTACGTTTTCGGGAATAGGTTGCAAGGTGGCGGACAATTTGAAGTCAGCTGCTGAATTCCCAGAAGTAGTTAGGGAAAAAGAGTGGAAAGAAATCACAGAGGGCCACATAGAGGGACCTTTCCCATTTCTCCCTTTCAAAAACATGTGTATCTCACTTTTAGAGATTGTCCCTAAAAAGGAACCAAATTCATTTAGAATCATCCATCATCTGTCATACCCTAAAGTGTCCTCTCTTAACAATGAGATTGATGATTCTTTCGCTTCGGTTTCTTGTTCCTCGATATTAAAAATCAGGTCCTTTGTCCAAGTTCTCTAAAGGCAAAGGCTGATATTAAGTCTGCATTTAGATTCCTTCCAGTTCCCCCCAGTTCGTATATTTCCTTGGGTTTTTTCTTTGAAAAATCTTTCTATTATGATATGTGTTTGCCAATGGGGTGTTCCCTGTCATGCTCTTATTTTGAAAACTTCTCTAAATTCTTGCACTGGGTGGTCAGCTTTGACAATATCGTCCACTATTTAGATGATTTTTTGATAATAGGGCGGGCAGATTCATCAGTTTTTTTTTACTTCTTGAAACTTTTTTCGGTCCTTATGAGCCATTTTGGGGCCCCCCATGGTGGAGGAAAAGACTGTTTTTCCTTCAACTTCGTTGCAATTTTTAGGAATTCATATAGACACGAAGTTGTCAGTTTTTAGTTTGCCCACAGAAAAGATAGAGAAGGCAAAACATTTCTGTATATTATTTCCTAATATTTTTGAATTAGGAAATGGAAAGTCCTACTAAAAGAACTTCAGTCGTTGTTGGGGGTCCTGGCTTTTGCACGTCGCATTATGCCAGTCAGAAGAATTTTTTTCTCGGAGGCTTTATTTAGCTACATCAGGTTTAAAGTCCCCTTTTTCCCATGTGCGATTGAAAAATGATCTTAAAGCAGATTTGTTGATTTGGTCATGATTTTTTGGATACATATAATGGGAGGTCTTTCTTTCAGGAGGAATTCATAGATGCAGCTGATTTCGAATTGTTTACAGATGCGGCAGGTTCCAAAGGATTTGTGGCAGTTTGGCGCAGCCGTTGGTGCTGCAGCAGGTGGATACTCTTGGATACTCAGTAAAGCTATGGAACTTCTGGAACTCTTTCCAGTCATTGTGGCAATAGAAGTCTGGGGGGAGTTTTTCATTAACAAACGCATTGTCATTCAATCTGTCAATAAAGGGGTAGTTTTTGCAGTTAATTGCTTGTCCTCAAAATCCCCACAGGTTATTAAAGTCCTGCAGTATTTTGTGTCATAATGTCTTAATGTTTGCTTTTAAACATTTGGGTTAAAGCGAGTTCTGAACCTGGGTCCCATAATGTTATCGCGGATGCTCTGTCTCAGTTCCAGATGGTCCGTTTCCGCACCTTACTTCTCAAGGCAGATCCAGCTGGCTTTCCTTGTCTGGACCATCTGTGGACTTTGATTTGAGCCCCATTAGTATTGCTGTTCGGAATTCTGTCACCCCAAAGACGTGGGCTGAATATTCGGCTGCATGGAGGAGATGGAAATTTTTCAACAATACTTTGGGTATTTGTTATACGGTACCTTCAGAAATAACTATTTTAGCATTTGTATGTAGTTTGTTTTAGGAAGCTCTATCGCACAGCCAGATAGCTAAAATATTGGTGGGTATTTATATATTTCTTTAAACTAATGCAATTTCCAGCATGTAGTAGTTTCTTTTTGGTACAGCAGGCCATTAAGGGGTATAGACATTATGACCATAGGCCCATTACTGTTAAGATGTTAAAAAAACAGGCCTCAGTGGTGTCAGTAGTCTGCTATTCATCTTATGAAGCTCTGCTTTTTAGAGCTTTCTATGTAATAACATTTTTTGGGGCTTTACAGCTATCTGAAATGGTACCCAGTAATAAGAAAGAATGTTCAGGCCTGTTGTCCTATCATGTGATGGCCGGGGATTCATCGGTAGAAATAATTATTGCCAAATCCAAAACTGACTAGTTGGGCAAGGGTGCTTGGATTACGCTGTTTTTGTGTTCAGATACAGCTTTTGTCCAGTTGGGATAATTCATAATTTCTTCACCTGTAGGCCCGATAAATCAGGTCAATTCTTCATTCATGCCGATAGTTCCCCGGTGACCAGATTTCAATTTGTTGCAGTATTCAGGAAATGTATTCAGAGTTTAGGTTTGCAGGAATTCAGTTTCACACCCCATTCTTTTTGTATCGGGGCGGCAAGGCTTGGACTCGATGAGGCCTTGATTAGGAGGTTGGGAAGATAGGAGTCTAAGCGTTATAGTATTTATGTCCACCCTAACCTTTTGCTTTGAATTTTATGTCAGAAAAAATATGTTTGGATAATTGGAAATTCTTACATTTTCTGGGTATATAAACAGGCATCTCATCGTTGCTATACTGCTAATTTAAATATCAACCCCCGAAACTTGCACCATTCTGTGGAAAGGAGTAAGAGGTTTGCGATGGTCGAATTAATTTTATTATATTTCTGAATTATATTAACTGTGGCCATCACCTTCGGTGATGATTATTCACCTGGGCAGGAACGATGTGGGTCATATGAAGATTTGATCGACAGGATCAAGCATGAACTGCACCATTTGAGTATGTCATCTCCAAACACAACTATTGTTTTTTCTGATATTATTTCCAGACTACTATGGTTGTCACATCCAGAGTTAAAGAAAATTAGGAAGACGGTGAATCACTCTGTGGAGAAAATCCTGCCTCTTATAGGGGGGTTATCGTTTTGACACATCGATTTGGAGAGTGTTTTTTCAGGCCTGTATCGGGAGGATTTGGTGCAGCTTTCCAATGTGGGCTTGGACTTTTTCAACTGGGGTTTGCACGGCATGATTGAAATGGTTGTGCTTTTGGTGTAGGTTGGTGCTTTGTCCATTAATGGGCAAAGCCCCGACTTTGTGGGGACTTGTTACAGGCATACCTCACTTTTAAGTACACAATGGGGTTTATTTACTAAAGCTGGAAAGTGCAAAATCAGGCTCACTTCCACATAGAAACCAATGAGCTTCAATGAGCTGAGCGTGCATGCACCTGCTATGGCTCTTAAAGGAGCCGATGTATCCATACAGCGATTCGCAGGAACGTGCCACTTTGCTGACGTATATCGGCATGAGCTGGTTGGCAAGTGGTTAAAGAGACAATGTCAGCCCTAGACTGGATGAGATGGGATCTACACAGAGAGGAGAGGGATAAAAGTGTTAGAAAACAAAAAACATGAAAAAGGGACAAGAACAGTATTTCAAATCTTATAAAACTTTTTTTTTTTAAATGGGGGTAGACAGCATTACAAACCTGTACAAACAAATGGCCACTTCACGGCACCCCAGTATTATCTGCAGTCCTAACTCTAAATTTTAAGAGCCTCCATTGTGGAAGCACGTTCATTTTAATGGATAGGCAGAGGGGGGAGCCCACTCCTCCTTAAAAGTACAGGGGCCCACTGGACACCCAGCATATAGCACAATGACAGCAAAGGTGTCCAGTATGTCCCCCTCATCAGTATTCCAACAGTACAAACAAATGGACACTCTCACCTATAACTGGCCTTTGTAGCAAGGAGCACATGGAAGGGCAACACATGCAAAACAAAATAAAGAAAATTCCCAGCTCAACTTACCAAACAGCCTGCAACCAACCAATTTTTCCTGTCTAACAGTATGCTTTAAAAACTAGGGTTTAGTTTGCACATATTTGCAAATACATGCATATGCTGCAGAACCACCTTACGGCACCCCAGTATTATCTGCAGTCCTAACTCTAAATAGAAACCTGACAGACATTCTGAGCCTTCACTATTCCTCCCACAAAAAAAAAAAAAAATGAGTTGTAGGGTCATTGTTTAGGTGCTCAAAACTTAATTATAGAGCATCGACCAAGCAGGGGATTTTTCAATTTTCCTTGACTGCTATCACCAGCAAGATGGGGGGAAAAAATCAGCTGGGCCATCTCTTCTACTGAAACACCCCACTTGGGAAGAATATCCTAGAGATCTTCCGCAACCAGTTTTCGGAGGCCATCAACCACTCTTTAGGTCTGACCTCCTAGGTCTCAGAAGTGGCAGAAAAAAACACAGAAGGCCGTGGTGATAGGCCCAACAGTGTGAATATGCTTGCACTCCTCAACCTAATGCCCAGGATATTGGATCTACAATTGGTGTCCCTGAATATCGAAAAGTAGCTAGCCACCATTTCAGATCTGAAAGAGGATATCTGCTTCATTGCAACCTGCCTTGAGGACATGGAAAAAGTAGAAAAGCACCAGGTTCTTGCCACCTGTGCACTCCAAACAGCCGTGATGCCTAACAATCACCTCATTGAAATACAACACCATATCAAGGACCTCCACAACATAAGTAGGCATTGAAACTTCTGAATAGATTAGTACTGGAGTCAGTGGAAGAAGATCATCTGCATGTGACCCTACTTACCATACTGAAAGACATCTTAAACTGACTGCTCAACTCTCCAAGAGACTTTGAGCGTATCCACAGAGCATTGATACCGAGAAAGCAATATCATATGGTGTTTCACCAGCTCCCTGCTAATGGTGTCAACATCAACACCTTCCAGGATCTTTCAGCCATTTCCCTCTAGAACCTCAGAGCGCTGTGCCCATTCCTGGATGCACTGAGGGAGAGGCGCATAATGTATTTTTGGCTGTATTGTAACTTGTAAATTGTAGCAAGTCACAGAATGAAAGGCTGCTTTTTGTCAGACATTACCCTGATGAAAGGAGGGGGCATGTGTACCCCCCAAAACGCATTGGCCGTTGCACCCATTATACTGTATGTTGGGTTACAACCTTACTTTGGACTAAAGTAATACTTCAGTATGTCACTTAAATTTTTATATTTAAATAGGATCTCCACATCCCAAGATTCCTGTGGGTAATCCCTCGATGCATGGAAGCTGCCCTCACCCAGATGCCCCATAGTACAGTATTGATGAAATACATTTTAAGCACCAAAGCATCACTTACTCAAAGGTTCAGTGCCTTTGATTTACTACTCTAAGAATTCAATAGCGGCAGTGCAGATTGGTCTACTTGTGTATGAATGGGGAATCTTGTGAATTCTCTTCTCTTAGCTGAATAAGAGTAATTTTACTGTGTATGGACAGCTTTAGATGCAAAGTACTGCAGGAATAGATAAAAAAAACAAAAACGTGAAGGATAAGTCAACCCACCCATGCTATTCTAAGCCAAGTGTTGAATAGAGTTGGCCTTGAATTATCAAAAGATAATGCCTCTGGTTTTATTTATAACAAATAAATACATCACAAGGTCCATAGGAATAGGGAAAGTATGAAAGAGCTGCAGACTGTTTTAATATCTGTATTTTTTCCCCCTCTTTGGCTGATCACATTTCATAGTATGTTTCATTTCTCAGAGACAGCAGACTGCGTGGTATACAGCAGGAGACAGACATACTGAAAGCACTAACTGGCATGAGCTTACGTTACTAATAATGCAGCACTGAAAATACCATTCCTTTCATGCCTATATGTTTCTTTTAGAAACACACTGATATGCAGGATAGTGTATCACAAAATATATGACTTAAATTAAATCCATCTTTGCTATATATTAAAAATAGTGTGTTATACTGTCTGGAGAATTTAACATTTGAAATCTGTGAATGCTCTCCAAGCATGCCTAAAATATAAAAAAGTGAAAAGACAACCCAAATGGATTGGATCTTACAGTATGACTCCACACATATCAATATTTCCTGGCCCTACCTCACTTCAGCACCCAATGGGTTAATGCCTCCTCTTGAACCCACAGGACCACCTCCTAGCTAAATAAAAGACAGCCCCTCCCCAACTGAAATGTTCCTCTTCTTTGGTCATGCTCCAGGCCACCTGTTGATTGCAATTGGTAAGTACTTTGTTTGCTTCAAGTATAACCCCCCCCCACCACACCTACCCCTCCAGGGTCAGCCGCTCCTAGAGTTGGGAGACAAAGAATGGTGGATGTAAACCTTCCTGAAACTGGGTGCCCTGTATGCCAGCCCACGAGCAATGTTGCCTAAACAGCACAAATATTCTACAGGTGTGGTATTGGGGAGCTCTGCAATGTCACCATTGACCTGTCCCTTGGTGTCATTTCCACTTAACTGCACGATTTGATGCCTTTCTTGACATGATGATTTGCCAAGTCTTTGTACCAGCCATTCTCTAACTGGGTTCCATGGAACCTTAGGGCTCCTCCAGACATGGGTAAGGGTTTCTAGAGCTGTAGCTTACTGACTTCCCATGCAACTGTCTAGTTTTAGGTCCAACACCACCGCATTACTCTAAGGGTGTCATTCTGACCACCTTTGTAAGGGGGCATTCTTCCCACTGACCACAACCAAAGTACGGGGCATTTTTCGAATGACCACCAATAGATTAATCTTAGCAGGGGTTAACCGAGACGTAAAAATTATTGCAAGGGTTCCTTTGCAGCAAAAAGTTTGAGAGCGGCTGCTTTGTACAGTGCTGTTAAAGTCAGTCTTCAGGCACAATAGGTTTACTGGTTCTAAATTAGTTGAAACCTCAGTTTACTCTATAGCAACCTCTCATAGTGTATACTTCCTTCTCCCCCAAATTTTCTGTGTATTTGTGTACGTATGGGTGGATGCATATGTGTGCGTGGCCTATTGCATTAGGGTGTGCAGCCTAAAGCTCAAACACACAAAACGATAATGCTAATGCACATGGGATGATTAGGGTTTGCACAGGCACATCCGGCACACCCTGTGCACACACCTATGGGTGGAAGTGTAGCTCTTGCTGTATGTCCATGGCTGTAAGTGCTGCAGTTCTCACAAACCCCAGGCCTACAGGCGCGTTTCCTGATCGCTCTCCTGTTGACCATTCACAAAACAGAGTTAGGAGTTGTGCATTTTGTGAATAGTAAGGAGGAGTTAGAGGCAGAGACGGCACCATAGCACTGGGGTGTTGCAGTTTCAGCTGGAGCAGGCAGAAAGTACAGAAGGGACAAGCCTTAAGTGTGCTACATGACCATAGGCCTACCAATGTAGAAGAGTAGAGAATGCTAACGCCCTGCTAGTAATGAAGACACCTTCCGATGGCCGCACCATCACTAGCCAATGGTAGAAGAGGGGATGTTGTCTCTGCTACAGAGCAATGGACCAAGGGTGGCTGAGTGTCAGGATGTGGAGTAGGACCATGAGCAAGTCTTGTGCTCCTTAAACTGTCCAATGGAGGCTTTCCTTCATGTTCAAGAAATTACCACTCACTTCCTGTGTTGTCTATGGCACAGTAAGGGAAGTGAGAGGCTATCTCCCCAATGGGACCCAGACAGCAAAAAAAAAACAGGGATTTTTACTATACCAGCGGTAAGCAAGCTTGGCACGCCAGTTGGAGCAAAACACCAAATCCCATAATATATTGCAAAACTGTAATGCCGCGTACACACGATCAGACTATATGGCGGACTTGGTCCGCCGGACAATCCGCTCGTGTGTGGGCTCCGGCGGACTTTTTCTTTCCAAAAGTCCGGCGGACATAGAAAGAAGTTTTGACTTCAAATTGTCGGACTATGGCAGGAGTCCGCCGGACTTTTGAAATGAACGGACTTGCCCACACACGAAGAAAAGTCTGTTCATTCTGAATGCGGCTCCAGGTAGACGGGACTAGCAAAGGAGGTCAATGTCGCCGCCTCCATCGGCGAGACTGACACCTCGCTGGCTCCGTCACCTGGTATGGACTTAAAGGGGAAGCCCTACACCAAAAAAGGCATGGGAGTCCCCCCAAAGTCCATATCAGACCCTTAACCGAGTACACAGCCCAGCCGGTCAGGAAAGGGGGTGGGGACGAGCGAGCCCCCCCCCCCACTGAGCCGTACCAGGGCGCGTGCCCTCAACATGGGGGGTGCTTTGGGGAAGGGGGGCCCTGCGGCCCCCTACCCCAAAGCACCTTGTCCCCATGTTGATGAGGACAAGGGCCTCTTCCCGACAACCCTGGCCGTTGGTTGTCGGGGTCTGCGGGTGGGGGGCTTATTGGAATCCGGGAGCCCCCTTTAATAAGGGGGCCCCAGATACCGGCCCCCTACCCTATGTGAATGAGTATATGGGTACCATGTACCCCTACCCATTCACCTGGTGAAAAAAGTGTAAAGAAAAAAACACAATACATGTTTTTAAAATAATTTATTGGACAGCTCCGGTCGTCTTCCGTCTTGGGGGGTCTTCTCGCTAGACTCCTCCGCTATCCGGCTTTCTTCTTCTGGGGGTCTTCTTCCGACTTCGGGGGTCTTGTCTCCTCTCCCTCTTCGGTTCTTCTTGCCGGGCCTCCGCTATCTTCTTATAGCTCTTTTACTAGTGGTGGCCCAGTCTTCTGTCGCCGCCTTCTCTTCTTCTCCCTTGAGATGTTGACTCGACGCTCTCTCTGGCCGCAATGACAGAGACGCGTTGTGCGGCAACTTATCTAGGGACAAGGGGCGGGGTCACCGGGTGATGTCACATGGTGACGCCGCCCCTTGTCCCTATACAAGTCGCCGCACAACACATCCCTGTAATTGCGGCCAGAGAGAGCATCGAGTCAACATCTCAAGGTAGAAGAAGAGAAGAAGAGAAGGCGGTGACAGAAGACAGCGACAGAAGACCGGGCCACCGCTAGTAAAAGAGCTGGAAGAAGAAAGCGGAGGCTTGGCAAGAAGAACCAAAGAGAGGGACAAGACCCCCAAAGTCGGAAGAAGAGACAGCCGTGACAGAAGACTGGGCCACCACTAGTAAAAGAGCTATAAGAAGATTGTGTGTACGCGGCATAACAGTCATGGTTCCCAGAGGCAGAGGCATGATGGGATTTGTAGTTTCACTACAGATAGAATGCCGAAGTTGACTACCCCTGCCCTACACCATGAAAAACGAAAAAAGTTTTGCTTTAGATATACTTTAAAAATCTACTTTCTATAGCAGATGAATAAACATTTCTACAAATACATAACAAATACTACCTTTTATGTATTACCTTTGTGTCACTAAGAAGTTGACAAATAATGATGTAAATATATGCATTATTTGCTGAACTTGTAGAATGATCATAAATTTTATTAATCAATGTAATATACAATCTTGAAAACAATGAATGTGGGTAAAACAGGAGGCGAATTGCTTAGAATTTTGGCTCACCAAAGGAATAAAACATTTTCTTTTGCCTCCGTCTGGAGGATACAAGCGTTCAAGCTGTTGAATATTGGCAAAGATAAGAGACGTTTCCTGTTTCCAAGATGTACAGATGCCCTGTAAGATCTAATAACATAAAAAAAAATGTAACCATGGTGGCTACAATATGACTAATATCACTGGGAAGAAGTTCCTACTTTCTTAGCTTGCTCTGATCTAGCTGTTCAAACTGCTGAACAAATAAATTGTATATGTGTGTACAAAAGAACACCAACACAAGAATTACATTTTTCTTAAAGAAAGTCAGTGGTTTTACAGTATCTCACAAAAGTGAGTACACCCGTCACATTTTTGTAAATATTTTATTATATCTTTTCATGTGACAACGCTGAAGAAATGACACTTTGCTACAATGTAAAGTAGTGAGTGTACAGCTTGTATAACAGTGTGAATTTGCTGTCCCCTCAAAATAACTTAACACACAGCCATTAATGTCTAAACCGCTGGCAACAAAAGTGAGTACACCCCTTAGTGAAAATGTTCAAATTGGGCCCAATTAGCCATTTTCCCTCCCGGGTGTTATATGACTCAAGGTCTCAAGGTCTCAGGTGTGAATGGGAAGCAGGTGTGTTAAATTTGGTGTTATCGCTCTCACTCTCTCATACATGTCACTGGAAGTTCAACTTGGCACCTCATGGCAAAGAACTCTCTGAGGATCTGAAAAAAAGAATCATTGCTCTATATAAAGATGTAGAAAAAAAAATAATTTCCCTGCACTAGCCAAATATACACTATATATATCCAAATATGTATCCAATATAAATATATCCAATATAAATATAAATATATCCAAATAAACACTGCGCTATCCAAATATCTAGAAGCTGCTAACACACTAAGATGGATATTTTAGTTGAGAAGTGTACAAATTATAAAAAAGTGTAGCGCTAAGAAATTATTGTGCAAACTTTGTGAAAATTGTATAACATCCATGTGTGTAACCACATAGATTCTCGTGATATCTATAGTGAATAATTATGTTAGTAAACACCAAAACATATTAATAAACCAATTCCATATGGACTTGTGCTTATATATATATATATATATATATATATATATATATATACAAAAATAAAACAATCAAAAGAAAAAGGAAAAGAAAAAATTATAAATATAAAGTCTCTTTGTATCAAAGAAAATATTCAAGTCCCATGTGCATAGTTAGACTTCAGATACACCATCCGATCTTAAAAGGGTTAACATGCGAACATCCATGTGCCGATACCACCACCTCAGCAGATGCGGGCCTACCGGATGTATCTGACCCAAAAGAATATATATTCCAAGGGTCGTACACGCTTTTATAATATATGTGGAAACTCGAACTCGCAGGTGCTGGAATGCCAAAAACCATCAGAGCAGTCTTTCCCAAACACAAATGGTAACAGTAGGTTTTCTCCAATCATATAGAAGCCCGACTCAGAATGATGAACACATGGAATGGAAAAGTGGGGCCATATAGCGTAATTCCATTTAAAATCAAAATTTATTAAAAAGATATAGTAACAAACTCACATTTATGTAGTTTATCAAGCGCTTTCAATAAAAAATGGCGGCAGTGGAGTCCGCCTGATGCATTTCGTCCTCATAGCCATCGTCTGGGGTGCCCATCCACTGCAGCCCAACTCACTTTTATAGCTAAATGAGCCCATTAAGCAAGGTTCTGTCTTCCTGTGTCACCGTGTGTCACTTCCAGTTTTTTTGTTTTATTTGGCACCAAAATGGCCGCCGGGTGTGCGTTCCACGCCTCTATCTCCTTATGTACTGATATATCCCACCTAGATGCCAGTAACATAACTCATTAACTGAATGCGGAATACATATACATGGCTTCTTTATATATTAATTTATTCAGCAGTCCGTCCATCCACCTTTATAATATTGTGCGTTGGAACGCACACTATCGGCTAGGAAAGTGGCGCTGTACAACGGCGTCACTTCCGGGGGATCCTAATTAGTGCTGTGAGTATGTAAATAATCCCCAGTCACATACGGGAGTGGCGCGATCAAACAATACACGTCACTTCCGGATGGTCATTAAAGAATCGCCGAGTCCTGTGCGGAAGTGACGCGGCAAAAACAATCCACACTTCCGGGTGGTCAATGGAGGACACACTATATGCTCCCGAAGCGACGAGATAAAAACCTTCAAGAAGGGGAAAGGTGATTTGAAAGTTATGGGAGTGGGAAGGGAGCTGTACAAATAAGTCTCCTTATACCAATACCCAAACCAAAATACCAAAAGGAAATGTTGGACTATACCGGTACTAAGTTGGATACATAAAGATCAGAAAATATATAGTAGAATTTCATATAGATTTTAATACAAAAATTAAAGCAAATTTACATAACACAAGAAGAAAAAATTATTACACAAAGACATATCATATTTAAAAGCTTGTACACCCCAGGTTCATATGTACAGTTACTCGTGGTGGAGTTCCATTCTAGGGGTACAAGTGAGGAGTTCCTCGACTAGTTTCGCAGAGTTTTCCGCTTCATCTGGAGGAGATCTAAAAATTGGATATACATTAGACAATGCTTACCTATTAGTAGTTAATATAGTTATACAGTCGTATGAATGTATGTAAGAGGATAAACAAAAATAAATGTAGACAAGGATATACAATAGTATTTACAAAAAGGGATTGTGGGAGAAATTTATTACCTAAGGAAAAAAAAAAAAGGGGGGGGGGGAAGGAGCAAGCATACCAAACATAAAACCAGAGTCGAGTCCACTCCAAAGAATTTCCCCCACCGGCGGACATGGGGGATATAGTGCATATGATGGAGAGGTATAGAGGTATAGGTATAGAATATGAAGGTCGAAAGAGAAAGAAATAGCATAATTTGGTATAAATGTTACCTGCTAGGGACCATGCATCGGGTAGGTGATGTTGGCCACTGTGTGTTTGAGGGTTTTTGACCCGAAGGGTTAAATATGTGTTTTAGCTAACCACGCTAGCTGTAAAACAGAGAGAGGGGGGGGGGAGGGAAGGAAGGGGGGGGGAAGGGGGACACAGGGAGAGGAAAGGAAATCCAAATAGTATGATGAGGTATGTTATAAAACTATAAATTAAGTTATAAAGCTCATTAGGACAAAAGGTATACCTGACAGGGGGGTATCCCAATAGTATGATCGATGGTCTTAATTAGACACAGTATTAAGAGAAATTACTGCCAGTAATTACTAGGTATGGAGGTCAAAATATTCCACACCCATCCAAGATTGGTCGACGGGGGTGAGGACTTCTCAAGTTCAGTAGTTCCAAAAGGCAGTAGAGTATTCCTATGAATAAATATATAGAAGGATTGGGTCTTATATAAAGAGTGCCCCATAGGGCCATACATAATATAAATAAATGGTAAATTGGGTAATGAAGCAGTCTGATAAATAACCACATACCTGGTAGTCTAGATAGCACAAGTCAAGCTGAGAAACAACAAGTTCCCATCCATCACATGGAATGCAAGCCCAGAACAGCGGTCAATCAAGACCGCTGTTATATGGGATCCCCAACGGATGTGACGTCAGACGCCGCCGCCGTTCCCGCCGGCGGGAAGCCCATCATCACACCGTCAACACCTCCACACTAGACAGGTGGGCGCCAATCAGGCGTCACACCGAAAGTGCGCTGGAGAAGGGCGGAAGTCATCAGATAGACCGATGTACAGCCCAAAAGAACCAGCAAGCCTAAAAGGAGGGGAAGAGAAGGGAATTAACTCCCCCTCCTGGCCAGGAGGTGTACATGTCCACCAGGGGGAGAAAGGAGAGAGAACCAAACAACTTCCGGAAAAAGACAAACCATATGATACAATCATCCAAATAGGGGTAAAAAAAAAAAAAAAAAAAATGTTTTATTGTTTATTTAAGTAAAAACTTCTCCAATAGTACAAATATAATGAAACAAAATACAATGAGCAGAATAAAACAAAATAGATACATAATGAATTAAATTTACAATGTTATTACAATCTTACACATTAGTATAAGAGGTTACCAAGGTCATCAGAGAGGACAATGAAGGGAAAGGAAAGAAAAAATAAATATATATATATATATATATATATATATATATATATATATATATATGAATTCCAAATTACAAAAAATATTTGTATGAAATGGTTTCATTCAACCCGGGAGGGCGAGTGGCCTCAAGACGCTCAATCCAGAGGGTTTCTCTCTGGAGGATAGTCCGGTCCCAATCACCGCCCCTAGGGCTGGGGGGAACCACCTCCAATACAAAAAATTGGACAGCAGAGGTGTCAAACCGATGGTAAAGGCCGATATGTCTCCCAATCGTTGTTAGCTTACCATTGCCTGAGTCATATAGATGGTCACCAATACGCTGTCTGAGCTCACAAATTGTTTTGCCGATGTAGAATGCTCCACATCGGCAAATCATCATGTAGACAATGCCTTTAGTACTACAATTAGAAAAAGTGCGTGAATAAAGTATTTCACCATTAGGTAATATAAACTTATTACCTTCCTTTATCCATGGGCAACGAGGGCATTCATTACATCTGAATGTACCTCGGGGGTTATGTCCCGATAGTGCTGGTGCAGTGTAATAACTTTTAGTAAGGTGATCTCTAAGGGACCGTGCTCTACGGAAAACTAGCTTCGGAGTAGGGCGGACCAATTTGGATAGTACATGATGGTCAGTAAGTAGGTACCAGTTCCTGTTTAGGATGTCTCGAAGGTTTGAATGGTGAGCAGAATAAGTGGTAATAAATCTAACAGACTCCTTCTCAATAGGTTTGGGTCGGTGATGTAAAAGTGTGTTGCGAGGATATTGGTTTACTCTGTTAAAGGATTTCCTAAGGCAGGTTCTAGAGTATCCTCTCAACAGGAGGCGGTCCCGCAGTGCATTAGCTTGTAGTTTAAAATCTAGATCTAGCGCACAATTTCTGCGTAAACGCAGATACTGTGCATAAGGTATGCTGCGTATTAATGGTTTGGGATGGGCACTGGTAGCATAAAGGAGCGTGTTTCCTGCTGTAGGTTTACGGTATAAATCCGTATATAGAGTACCATCAGGGTGTTTTAAAATTAAAAGATCTAGAAAATAAATTCTTTTAAGATCTATGTGGAATGTAAATTTTAAATTAAATTGGTTATTACCTAAGATTTGGATAAATTGGAAGAATTTATCTCTAGTGCCTGTCCAAACCAGGAACAGATCATCTAGATAGCGATACCAGAGTAAAACATCTTCTAGAAAAGGGGTTAATTGATCACAAGAGTGGACATATCTCTCCCAACCTCCTAAAAATAGATTTGCATATGCGGGTGCACATGATGTGCCCATTGCGACCCCTTGGGTCTGTAGGTAGTATTGGGTATCAAATAAAAAGAAGTTTTTAGTAAGAATAAATTGTAATAAAGACAAAATGAATTTATTAAATGGCCATGTGTTAAGGTCCTGTTCATCCAGGAAGGATCCAGTTATCCGGACGCCCAACTCGTGGGGGATACTCGAGTAAAGAGCCTCGATATCTATCGCCATGAGGAGGGCGTCTGGAGGCACCTGGATCCCATCGAGCTGTTGTAGCAAGTCGGTAGTATCCTTAATGTAGGATGGTAGACTACGTACATGTGGCATTAAATATGCATCAACAAGTTTACTGGAATTGTCTGTTAGGGAACCCCTGCCCGAGACAATAGGTCTGCCTGGGGGGCATTTAAGATTTTTGTGCGTTTTTGGGAGGGCATAGAATGTCAGGACAATGGGGAATTTGGGTATCAGGAACTCAAGGGTCTCTTTGTCAATGAGGCCCAAATTGTGGGCCCCAGTGCAAAGGTCCACGAGTTCCTGATAAAATAGTGTGGTAACTGATTGCTCGATCGGACAATACCAAGTATTATTTTTCAGAATGGTCATACACATATCCTTGTATTGTTCATGAGGCTTCACTATTAAGTCTGAGTGTCTCTGTAGGGATCTAAGTGCCCGAAGTTGTTGAGGTTCTAAATTAGGGTGAATTTTGTGCCACTGTTGTTTTTTTAAATCTTTAATAGTAGTTTGAAGAAATGTCCAAATGGCCGGGCAGGTGGTAAGGTCAGGGAATCGGCGTGAGCGTAAACAAAATTTTTTAGGGATAGCATTCGATACATTAGAAGGGTTGGATTGAGGTGAATGGGGAAGGTGAGGAAAGGAAGGAGGTAAAGGGAGGGAATCCTCCGTATTACCCTCATCCTATATGATGAGGGTAATACGGAGGATTCTATTTTTAGAAGGTTGGGAGAGATATGTCCACTCTTGTGATCAATTAACCCCTTTTCTAGAAGATGTTTTACTCTGGTATCGCTATCTAGATGATCTGTTCCTGGTTTGGACAGGCACTAGAGATAAATTCTTACAATTTATCCAAATCTTAGGTAATAACCAATTTAATTTAAAATTTACATTCCACATAGATCTTGAAAGAATTTCTTTTCTAGATCTTTTAATTTTAAAACACCCTGATGGTACTCTATATACGGATTTATACCGTAAACCTACAGCAGGAAACATGCTCCTTTATGCTACCAGTGCCCATCCCAAACCATTAATACGCAGCATACCATATGCACAGTATCTGCGTTTACGCAGAAATTGTGCGCTAGATCTAGATTTTAAACTACAAGCTAATGCACTGCGGGACCGCCTCCTGTTGAGAGGATACTCTAGAACCTGCCTTAGGAAAGCCTTTAACAGAGTAAACCAATATCCTCGCAACACACTTTTACATCACCGACCCAAACCTATTGAGAAGGAGTCTGTTAGATTTATTACCACTTATTCTGCTCACCATTCAAACCTTCGAGACATCCTAAACAGGTACTGGTACCTACTTACTGACCATCATGTACTATCCAAATTGGTCTGCCCCACTCCGGAGCTAGTTTTCCGTAGAGCACGGTCCCTTAGGTGATCACCTTACTAAAAGTCATTACACTGCACCAGCACTATCGGGACATAACCCCCGAGGTACATTCAGATGTAATGAATGCCCTCGTTGCCCATGGATAAAGGAAGGTAATACGTTTATATTATCTAATTGTGAAATATTTTATTCACGCACTTTTTCTAATTGTAGTACTAAAGGCATTGTCTACATGATGATTTGCCGATGTGGAGCATTCTACATCGGCAAAACAATTCGTGAGCTCAGACAGCGTATTGGTGACAGATATGACTCAGGCAATGGTAAGCTAACAACGATTGGGAGACATATCGGCCTTTACCATCGGTTTGACACCTCTGCTGTCCAATTTTTTGTATTGGAGGTGGTTCCCCCCAGCCCTAGGGGTGGTGATTGGGACCGGACTATCCTCCAGAGAGAAACCCTCTGGATTGAGCATCTTGAGGCCACTCGCCCTCCCGGGTTGAATGAAACCATTTCATACAAATATTTTTTGTAATTTGGAATTCATATATATATTTTTTTTTTCTTTCCTTTCCCTTCATTGTCCTCTCTGATGACCTTGGTAACCTCTTATACTAATGTGTAAGATTGTAATAACATTGTAAATTTAATTCATTATGTATCTATTTTGTTTTATTCTGCTCATTGTATTTTGTTTCATTATATTTGTACTATTGGAGACGTTTTTACTTAAATAAACAATAAAACATTTTTTATTTTTTATTTTTTTACCCCTATTTGGATGATTGTATCATATGGTTTGTCTTTTTCCGGAAGTTGTTTGGTTCTCTCTCCTTTCTCCCCCTGGTGGACATGTACACCTCCTGGCCAGGAGGGGGAGTTAATTCCCTTCTCTTCCCCTCCTTTTAGGCTTGCTGGTTCTTTTGGGCTGTACATCGGTCTATCTGATGACTTCCGCCCTTCTCCAGCGCACTTCCGGTGTGACGCCTGATTGGCGCACACCTGTCTAGTGTGGAGGTGTTGGCGGTGTGATGATGGGCTTCCCGCCGGCGGGAACGGCGGCGGCGTCTGACGTCACATCCGTTGGGGATCCCATATAACAGCGGTCTTGATTGACCGCTGTTCTGGGCTTGCATTCCATGTGATGGATGGGAACTTGTTGTTTCTCAGCTTGACTTGTGCTATCTAGACTACCAGGTATGTGGTTATTTATCAGACTGCTTCATTACCCAATTTACCATTTATTTATATTATGTATGGCCATATGGGGCACTCTTTATATAAGACCCAATCCTTCTATATATTTATTCATAGGAATACTCTACTGCCTTTTGGAACTACTGAACTTGAGAAGTCCTCACCCCCGTCGACCAATCTTGGATGGGTGTGGAATATTTTGACCTCCATACCTAGTAATTACTGGCAGTAATTTCTCTTAATACTGTGTCTAATTAAAACCATCGATCATACTATTGGGATACCCCCCTGTCAGGTATTCCTTTTGTCCTAATGAGCTTTATAACTTAATTTATAGTTTTATAACATACCTCATCATACTATTTGGATTTCCTTTCCTCTCCCTGTGTCCCCCCCCCCCCTTCCTTCCCTCCCCCCCCCTCTCTGTTTTACAGCTAGCGTGGTTAGCTAAAACACATATTTAACCCTTCGGGTCAAAAACCCTCAAACACACAGTGGCCAACGTCACCTACCCGATGCATGGTCCCTAGCAGGTAACATTTATACCAAATTATGCTATTTCTTTCTCTTTCGACCTTCATATTCTATACCTATACCTCTATACCTCTCCATCATATGCACTATATACCCCATGTCCGCCGGTGGTGGAAATTCTTTGGAGTGGACTCGACTCTGGTTTTATGTTTGGTATGCTTGCTCCTTCCCCCCCCCCCCTTTTTTTTTTTTTCTTAGGTAATAAATTTCTCCCACAATCCCTTTTTGTAAATACTATTGTATATCCTTGTCTACATTTATTTTTGTTTATCCTCTTACATACATTCATACGACTGTATAACTATATTAACTACTAATAGGTAAGCATTGTCTAATGTATATCCAATTTTTAGATCTCCTCCAGATGAAGCGGAAAACTCCCCGAAACTAGTCGAGGAACTCCTCACTTGTACCCCTAGAATGGAACTCCACCACGAGTAACTGTACATATGAACCTGGGGTGTACGAGCTTTTAAATATGATACCGGTATGTCTTTGTGTAATAATTTTTTCTTCTTGTGTTATGTAAATTTGCTTTAATTTTTGTATTAAAATCTATATGAAATTCTACTATATATTTTCTGATCTTTATGTATCCAACTTAGTACCGGTATAGTCCAACATTTCCTTTTGGTATTTTGGTTTGGGTATTGGTATAAGGAGACTTATTTGTACAGCTCCCTTCCCACTCCCATAACTTTCAAATTACCTTTCCCCTTCTTGAATTACTACTGGATGATGGTACACTGTATATTAACAATTATCTCTTATTGAGGCTATACTTCAAAAAATTCTTCTGAGGTAAAAACCTTGTCACTTCTGGGAGAACACAACAAGTACTAAAGGCTAGTGAGTGGTACCCGAGTCACACACGGAAGTGACGCGAAGTAAACACACCACGTCACCGCCGGGAGGTCCCCAATGAATACACTGATGTGCAAACCACACCCACGCCTTTCAATATATCCGTAAAAAGGCACACAGCCTACATCTCGGAAATGACACAAACTTATCCCACGTCACCCCCGAGCAAAGTATCAATGTGCCAGAAACACAGAAAACCATGGGTCCACATGTTAAAATTTGACCGAAGTTAATTTAAAAATTGAATACAAATGTGAACCCTCGTTAAATATATAATGATAGTATAAGTGGCCATGTAACGCAAATATGCCTCAACTACAGAAAAAAAATTGTAAATTAGTTGTACTCCGCATTGACACAGGAAATAAAATAGAATAAATCTTGCTGCGGGGCTTACTTATAAAAAACAACACAATCATAAATTACAAATATACAAAAATTTTTTTTTGAATAGACTATAAAAAATATAAAAAAAAATTTTCTCCATGTCCCACAAACAATGAATTTACCAAAAATGAATTTAATAAAGAGAAAAATTTTTTTTTTATTTTCCTATCTCCTTTATATGCCCATCTCCTTTTATGCTTCATTGATAAAAGCGTTAATGTCCCACTCCACGTTCATACCAAACGGGGAGTGGGACTGGAGTACATAGATCCAGTAAGTTTCTAATCGCGACACCCCTCTCGTCATAGCGCTGCCCCTCCACGGGGGTACGTATTTATCAATAGCAATGAATTGTGTTCCCTTTGGATCGCTATTGTGACATTCTTTATAATGTCTAGGGACACTATGTTTAGATTCTTTACTTTTAATCAAAGTTATGTGTTCCCCTACTCTCACTGAAAATGTCCTTGTTGTCCTTCCGACATATTGCATGCCACAAGGGCAAGTAATTAAATACACCACATATCTAGTACTACACGTAAAAAATGTTTTAATAGTATATCTCTTATTAGTAACTGATGACATAAACTCAATCGTTTTTTGCCTCCCTGATATATTATACTGGCATACGACACATTTCTTACAGGGAAAAAAAACAATTAAATTATGAAAAAATTAAGGGCGAATGGGTGGATTTATAATATTTGGTGCAATACGGCTTTGTAAGGAAGGTGCTCCTCTAAAAAGAACTTTTGCTTGCTCAGGTAGTTTGGACCCAAGGATAGGATCGTTCCTGAGAACATCCCAGTGTCTGTTTACAATGTTTTTAATTTGTTTATGTTGAACTGAAAATTATGTTAACATGGCCCATTTAAAACTATCATCGGACTCTCATTGCGGTTTAGACGCTACGAGACTATCTCTACTCGTGTTGATTACCGTTTGTACTTCTCCATCAAGGGCCTTGATGTCATAACCTTTATCATGGAATCTCTGTTTCAAGACTTCAGACTGTGCAATAAATGAGTCCACATCAGTACAATTCCTTCGAAGCCTGAGGAATTGGCTGCGTGGAACTGAACTCAACCACGACTTGTGGTGGCAACTGTCAACAGATATAAAACCATTATGGTCCGTTGGCTTAAAGTATGTTTTGAACTCAAATTTGTTATTAACTATTCCTATCTCTTCCTATCTCTATTCCTATCTCTAGGTCCAAAAAATTTATATTATTGGGGCTCATTTCATATGACAGCACTATACCTCTGTCATTATAATTTAAAAACTCAAAGAATTATTTTAAGGACTGTGAAGTGCCATTCCACAGGAGGAGTTCTGTTGGACATAGATGACATCCTCCTCCCATTTGGCCATAAAAAGTTTGGCAAGACTCGGGGCAAATTTGGCCCCCATCGCCACACCACGTTGTTGAAGATAATAACACTCATTAAACCAAAAATAACTATTCTCTGTGGCAAATTCTAATAGCTCCACAAGATATTCACATTGAAATGGTGCAAGAGAGTGTTCACGATCTAGAAAGTGGCAAACTGCTTCTATGCCCCTTCCATGCGGTATGCACGTATAGAAAGACGCCACATCCACTGTGGTGATAATGCAACAGTCCTGGAGCTCAATGTTCTCTAATCTTCTAATTGTAGCACCAGTATCCTTAAGATACGATGGTGTTTTCCTAACGAGAGGCTGTAAATAAAAATCAATATATCGGCCTATACGTGAGGTTATTGAATTAATGCCACTCACTATAGGTCTGCCCGGAGGTTTAACTGGATCCTTGTGTATTTTGGGTAAATAATATATTGTGGGAATACGTGGGGCAGTAGGAATCAAAAAAGATTTCTCTTTATTATTCAAAATTTTTAATTCATGACCTTTATTGATAAGGTCTTTAAGTTGTCTTTCAAACATATTTGTGGGATTATTTGGAAGTTTTTTTATAAGTACCAGGTTCGTTCAGGATTCTATACATTTCTGTCTCATATTGTTCCTTATCCAAAATAACAATGCCACCGTCCTTGTCAGCCGGATGTATGACCACGTCCTTTTGGTCACATAAGGATCTAAATCCAGTCATTGAGAAGGGCGGTCGGTGACTTTGTTTCACAGGAAGTTTAGCAAGATCTTTGAGTACTAAATCTTTAAAGATTTTGCCCACCGGAGAAGTGGGTACAGGGGGTATGAATAGGGATGGGTTAGATAATCCGGAGTGGACCGTTCCTGATGTAGCAGCATGGTAATCTGTCCTAAATGGATTTGTTGTTAAATACCGTTGAATGCTAATCTTACAAATTATTTATGTATGTCAATAAAAGTATTACATTTATCCAATCTCTTGGGTGTGAATTTCAACCCTTTATCAAGTACAGACATTTCTTCATGAGTAAATGTTTTTGTACTTCGTTTGAAAACGCCCTGTCCTGTTAAATCCTTCTTCTCTTTCCTCCTCTGTAATCTCCTTCCCCCTCGGCACCCTCTCTTGGGTCTTGACCTCGTTTTCGTGTGTATGGGTCCTCGTGAAAACCCTGATTTTCATAATTGTTATTAGGTTGGTTGTATACATATGAAGATGGTCCATAGCCATTCCTCCTAGTGGTTACACACGTGGATGTTATACAATTTTCACAAAGTTTGCACAATAATTTCTTGGCGCTACACTTTTTTATCATTTGTACTCTATATAAAGATGGCCTAGGCTATAATAAGATTGCCAACTGCCAAGACCCTGAAACTGAGCTGCAGCATGATGGCCAAGAGCATACAGCTATTTAACAGGGCAGGTTCTACTCAGAACAGGCTTCGTCATGGCAGACCAAAGAAGTTGATTGCATGTGCTCAGCGTCATATCCATAGGTTGTTTTTGCTAAATAGATGTATGAGTGCTGCCAGCATTGCTGCAGAGACTGAAGGGGTGGGGGGGTCAGCCTGCCAGTGTTCAGACCATACGCTGCACACTGAATAAAATTGGTCTGCATGGCTGTCGTCCCAGAAGGAAGCCTCTTCTAAAGATGATGCACAAAAAAGCCCTCAAACAGTTTGCTGAAGACACGCAGACTAAGGACATGGATTACCTGAACCATATCCTGTGTTCTGATGAGACCAAGATAAACTTATTTGGTTCAGATGGTGTCAGGCATGTGTGGCAGCAACCAGGACAGGAGTACAAAGTCAAGCATGGTGGTGGGAGTGTCATGGTCTGGGGCTGCATGAGTGCTGCTGGCACTGGTGAGCTACAGTTCATTGAGGGAACCATGAATGTCAACTTGTACTGTGACATACTGAAGCAGAGCACAATCCCCTCCCTTTGAAGACGGGGCCTAAGGGCAGTATTCCAACATGATAACGACCCCAAACACGCTTCGAAAATGACCACTGCCTTGCTAAAGAAGCTGATGCTAATGGTGATGCACTGACCAAGCATGTCTCCTGACCTAAACCCTATTGAGCATCTGTGGGGCATCCTTAAATGGAAGGTGGAGGAGCGCAAGGTCTTTAACATCCACCAGCTCCATGATGTCATTACGGAGGAGTGGAAGAGGACTCCAGTGGCAACATGTGAAGCTCTGGTGAACTCCATGCCCAAGACGGTTAAGGCAGTGCTAGAAAATAATGGTGGCCACACAAAATATTGACACTTTGGGCCCAATTCGGGACATTTTCACTTAGGGGTGTACTCACTTTTGTTGCCAGCGGTTTAGACATTAATGGCTGTGAATTGAATTATTTTGAGGGGACAGCAAATTTACACGGTTATACAAGCTGTACACTCACTACTTTACATTGAAGTAAACAATGGTAACTCTGGTCCCCAACTAGAGACACCAAAGAAACAAAAGAGAAAAAGGAGCAGGAGGACTTGCATCACTTTTGCATCACTTTTCTATATAATTTTTTCACGCTTTGGGGCTGTCAGGGCTTCCTCCTCTGGGCTGGCCGCTCAGCTGTCGGATAATTGCCAGCTCTCTTCTCTTTCCACAGTTACCAGCTGTTCCTGCTGATGCTCGTCTGACCTGCCTATTTAAAGCCTTCCAGCTCACTCTTTCCTTTGCCTTCGCGTGGTCACATCACTAGGAACCATCTCCATCTCCTGCTGTTTGTTTCAAGACTGGCTTGCTGACATCCCTCCTGGCTTCTATCCTGCTTGCAGTTGTTTTCCTTGGATCCCTGAGGTCTGCACTGGCTGATTACCCGATCTGGTTTATGAACTTTGGACTGGCTGACTACCCGATCTGGTTACTGGACTCTGGCTATGCTTGACTACGCTTTTTCCTATTTACCTTTTTATTTTTATTAATAAACAAGTGTGATTTGATTGTACTTCTGTCTCTGTCTGTTTCATGGTTCCTGACAGGGGCTCTATTTCACATCACCTTTTACTCTTCCTCATCTGTTCACAATTAATTCCTTCACTTGGTTGGGTAAATTTTGCACGTGGCTCTACTCTTACCTCAACCTTATTCCATGTGCTGTCTCCAGCATGTTTATATAGTACGCTTTCTACACTTTTATATAGACTTTGGCCTGCTTTTGACTATTTTACCGACCCCAGTCGCTGGTAGAGACCCTTGCGGTGCTTGAGAATTTCAACGGGCTGCAGCCTTGGGGTAAGACCCTGATGCCTTTTTTATGTGATTTCTTGATGTGTTTCCCTTTTTCTTCCCCCTCTTTCCCCTATTTGATTCCCCTATACATGTTTTTACATTTATATTTAAGCTATATCATATATTTTGTAGATGTTTGTATTTCCTGAAGAAGCTGAAAAAGCGAAACTAGTCAAAATACTTCACCGCTTCTATTAGCCATTGATTGTCTATATTGTCCTTTGTCAAAATTGCTTTTTTCAATAAATGTAATATAAAATATTTTTTTTACTTTGATGTCTAACTATATTTGTATTACTGCTGTTGTGCACCAGAATAGTCCTCCTGCTCCTTTTCTCTTGTGTTTCTTTGGTTTCTCTGGTTGGGGACCAGAGTTACCATTGTTTATTTAATCTAATTTGGATGATGGTGCATGTTATTTATCTAGTTTAATTTATGTCCTTTGCCATGTGAGGCCACTTCTATTATTCACTACTTTACATTGTAACAAAGTGTCATTTCTTCAGTGTTGTCACATGAAAAGATAGAATAAAATATTTACAAAAATGGGTGTACTCACTTTTGTGAGATACTGTATATACATTGTAGAAAAGTGCATGAATGAGATCAGCCCACTGCATATTTTATCCATGCATATTTAATTTTAAAACTACTCTGTTGCTTTTAAAAATGAGCACTGCAAAGACAATGCAGATTTAGGTAAGTGTTTCTGTTGTTTTCTTTCCACATAGAGAGCAGAGGTCCTCCTCTGCAGCATACAGGCAGGAGACAGACTTTTCTACCTAGACTGTAGTGGCTTTCTAAAGAATACAAAGTGTTAGGGGTATATTAACCACTTGCTTACTAAGCACTTTTACCCCCTTCTTGACCAGGCCAATGTTTGGCTCAATCGAAATTTGAATGGCAATGGTCATGCAACACTGCATTACGTTTTTATACATTTTTTGAGACAGATAGAGCTTTCTTTTGGTGGTGTGTAATCACTGCTGTTTTTTAAAAATTTTTGCAAAACAAAATAAAAAAATTGGGAAATTTTGAAAAAAATAACTTTTTTTTGTTTCTGTTTCTTCCCTGATGTGCGCTAATGAGGCTGCACTGATAGGGTGGTACTGGTGGCCACTAATGAGGAAGCACTTATATGGCTAATGAGGCACTGATAGCTGGCACTGATGAGGCAGCACTGATGGCCACTAATATGCGGCACTAATGAGCACTACTGATTGGCACTGATGGGGCTGCACTGATTATCTGTGTACATGTTCCCTGTGACTCTGGCTGGTCACCGGCTCTGCTTTCCTCATGCTGTCACGACACATAAAGGAAAGTGCTACCGATAACCGGCAAGTCTGTTTATATTGTGAACAGCTGTGATTGGGCACAGCTGATCACATGGTAAAGGGCCACTTTGATTGGTCATTTACTACGATCTGTGATCAGCCATGTCCAAAGGACACATTGATCACAGAGCATGCCAGATGCATGCCTCAGGGGGCGTGCGAGGGCTGTGGATCCTGGAGGACATCTATAGACGCCCTCCCGGAACAACTATAACGTGATAAAGAAGTGGTTAATAAAGCAATTATTGTGACATTTTGAATTTGAGATATTCACGCTACACCTGTTACTGTAGCACCTGTATGGCATACCCAAAGGGAGGCGGTAGGTGTACCCAAAAAATATAGACCTGTAGCTGCCGAACGGTAGGTCAAAGCACTATGAAACTAAATAGACCCAGGAGCTGTATCTGTGACATAATAACCACTCAGAATCAAATCGGAACAGGTAAGAGGCTGGGAGTTGGATCTGTAAAACTGGACCCACACTGGAACACTATAAACAGATAAGATCGGGGATCTGGATCAGAACTTGCCAGTGTGTTTAAGGATGATCCCAGATGAAAGCAGATGCTTGAAGAGTCCAAGACAGGGACCCCATCACAGGGGTTTGGATTCCTAAGTTTACAACTCTCAGATCCACCCTTCTGTAAGCACCACGGAAAACAGAAAGTCTACAGGAAATTGGTCTGGAGCAGATGAGTGAACTGTGGGTTACAGCAGAGCAGAATGGGTCATCAGCCAGAGGTCAGAACAGACAGCGGACTAAAAAAACAGAACCAAATTCTGAGGCAGCAGGCCAGGATAATTAGGATACAAGCCAAAGGTCAGAACATGCCAGGGGTCAGGGTAAGCAGCAGACGTGAATAGCCAGGATACCAGGATACAAGCTAGAGGTCAGGGTACTGAAAACTACTAGGGAATAAGCAAAGGGAACACAGGGACATTTTCTCCAAGGAAGCAGAGTGGGACTTCAGCTTTAAAAAACAATCAACATTGCTATTTGTTCTAACATTGGCTTTTATACTTTTTCTTGTAATAACAATTAAAACTATTGGAAAAGAAAAAACAATCAACATGAAGCAGCACCAAGAGAAATAGGCTTCGCTGAGAAGGGCGCCACTCTGGTTGGATGCAAGCAGTCAAGGAGAAGGAATGTTGCTCTGATTGGACGTGGACTCAGCACTCCAGGTAAAACCCAGAAGTGCGTACGGTCAAGCATCATAGAGACAGGGAAGGCGCTGGATCATGGAAAGTAAGTAGTGCTGACAACGTCACTGTGCAAGTCATAAAATGCAGGTTGCAGTGTCTGCAGAGCTCTGTCTTCTTAAAGGGAACATCTTGAATGGTTAAATTGTAATTCCAGTCAAAAACTAACTAAGCCTAAACCTGTTTCCACCCCCATCCTAAACATATTCTATCTACACTGTAAAAAGGAAAGATGCCCTTTTTTCTAATCTGTTATGAAGTCTCTACAGTCCAGTCCCATGATTGGGTCCCAGCGTTGGCTTTAGTGTAGAGGAGGGACAGCCAACAGCGGCTGCCCCATAGTACGCCTATGGGTGATGTTGTCAGGGCTGGGATCCTGCTATTTATGAGCAGCTCTTTTCTTTCAGTGTACAGAGGCTGCTCAGCTGTCGGTTAATTACTAGCCACTCCTCCTTTCCATAGTGACTCACCTCGTTACCATTATCTGCCTCATTAGTCCAGCCGACATCCAGTCCCCTTTGGCTATTAAGGCCTGGTTGACACCTATGCAGGTTGCAGTTTGCATACTCCAGGTGCATTTTTCAATACACATTTTTGATCCATTGAAGTCTATGGAACCAAAAAAAGTTCCTGGCCCTTTCCATAAAATGCAGAGATGTGAACGTGACCCATAGGAAACCAAGTTAAATGGACTGTAGTGTGTTTCTACAAAACTGAAAATGCCCTAAAAAATGCATAGGTATGAACCAGGCCTTAAAGTGTAAGTTTACCTTTATAGAAAATCTGTAAGGTGAACTTACACTGGACCCCCTCCCCATCACACCGCGTTCCGCTCACTTGGAGTACGCAAATCATTCGTTCTAACAGAACGTATAGCTGCTTCACTGGTCTGGGGATTTGAAATCCCCACGGTTTTCTCTCCTCTTCGCATTCAGTGACAGGATGGGCTACGCGGGTTCTGATTGGTTGACGCAGGGGATTTCTAATCCCCCGACCAATGAAGTGGCGACCCGATGCATCAGTGTGGGTGATCGCTGGACTCCGGGTCAGTGGGACCGGGGGGGGGGATTGGGAGGGGGTCCTGTGTAAGTTCACCTTACAGATTTTTCTGTAAAGGTGAACTTACCCTTTAAACAACTTTGCTTATTTCCTCTGTGCCCTTGTGTGGGCTGTGATCTCCAGTGTGTTCCTGTGTATGACTTGGCCTCACGGACTTCTCTTCCGATTCTTGTTTTTGCTCCTTACTATGCTGACTTCTGGCTTCCTGACCCTGCCTCGGCTGATTACCGGCTCTGGTATCCAAACCTTGGCTTCAGTTTTTCACTAAAAGTCTCTGAACTATTATGTTTTGCTATTTTATTAAAGGTGTGATTTTTAGCTGCCTTTTTTTGTCTCCACCTGCATTCGTTGTTGCTGCTCTTTCCTCTAGGCTGAAACTGCTGCTGGGGAAATCATATGACTGGACCGGAGAAACTTCAGAATAAGCTAATACTGGCATCTTTCCTTTTACAGTTTATATTGAATAGGCTAAGAATGGGGGTGGAAGTAGTAAGCTTAGTTAAGTTTTGACTGAAATTACACTTCTACAGTCACATAGCTAAAAGAAAGATCCTTATCCTGATGGTAAAGCTTTGTGAACTGAGCTTATGTATAGAAAGAAGAGTACAGAGGTTTTCCACAGAGAGGGAAGTTACGGAGCTGTTCTCACCAGTGTGTGCTGAAGCAGCTGGAGCACAGTGCTCAGTGAAAAATATAACGAAAGGATTGGAAAAGGAGAAAGTTAAAGTGGAACTTCACTCTCCCAATCAACATTAAAGAGTAAGTAAACTCCAGGGTTTTTCCCCCTTTTTTTCTTTCCTGCAAAGTAAAGGCACAATGTGCTAGTATACTAGCACATTATGTGACACTTACCTGCAAACTAAGCCTGTGCTGTCTCCGCTGCAAACCGCATCCATCTTCTCCTCTCTTCCTTCCAGGGCTGCGGACTCTGGCTGTGTGACTGGCTGGAGCAGTGTGACGTCACTCCCGTGCATGTGCGTGGGAGACATCGGTCACGGCACACGCTCCTGAAGGAAGAGGAGCTGTTCCTTCAGAGAGCATGCGCCAATGACATCATCTGTGCATTATACAGTAAATATCTCCTGAACGGCACATGTTTAGGAGATGTTTACAGTACCTATAGGTAAGCCGTATTCTAGGTTTACCTATAGGTACAAATCATAAAGGAAGGTATGCAATTTCTTTAATTATTTTTAAGCCTCCGATGCTAGCATTAGTAAATTCAGTTACTTCCTGGTTTCTTGCCTAGGCAAATGTAGTCATGCATCTCAGGAGTCTTCAGGAGGAAGGGTTTTCTCAGCTAAGCACACACTCCTGCATGCATACCTGAACTAAGGGTAGATGGATTCCAGGAAGTAAATGCTCCACAAATCATGTGATTTCTCAACAAAATAAAGCATTGGGACATGGATGGGGAGTATCCTTTGGATATTAAAAACGAATTAGACAATGTTCCAAAGGTAATACTGTTTTAACTGAAATGTTGCTATTTGTGGTTGTAATAGCCATGGTTGTTTTAATTTGCTTTTATTCTCTAAGCCCTTGTACACACGGTCGGAGATTCCGACAACCAAATCCGTCGGATTTTGTCTGACGGATTTTGTCCGAAACTGTTGCATACACACGGTCGGACAAAGTTGTTGGAAAATCCGACGTGATTACGTTATTTCGTTATGACGGGACTACGTTCACGCTAGTAGCCAATAGCTTTGGTGTAGGAATTTGATCTGAGCATGCGTGGCACTTTGTCCGATCGGAATTCTCTACACATGATCGGAGTATGTCCGATCGGAGCATTTTGGCAGAAAATTTTACCAACAAGTTGGAAAATTTGGACCGTCAGATACTCTGACGGAAACAGTCCGATGTAGACCACACACAGTCGGAATATCCAACAAAACGGTCCAATCGGACACAGTCCGTCGGAATCTCTGACCGTGTGTACAAGGGCCTAACCAAGTGCTCCCTGTGAACATTGTGCTTATATTTTTGAATGTCTTTTTCCTCTATCTTTATTTTGATAAAAAACAATAAAAATTGCTATTTGAAAAAAATAAATAAAGAGTTTTTGGTTTGTGTTGCTCAGATGCAGTGAAGATCTAGTTTAACCACTTAATAACCGGCCTATAGCCGATTAACGGCTATAGGTCGGTTTGCTATCTCTGAGAGGCCGTTAATTAACGGCCTCCCGGAGAATCGTTCGTGCGCGCCCCCTGGGGCGCGCACGCCGGAACATCCGTGCTCGCCGAGTTCACGGGACCCGGCGCAACACGGATCGCGGTAAAGGACCAATGGCAGCGGTCCTTTACCACGTGATCGCTCCGTCCAATGACGGAGCGATCACAAATGTAAACAATTCGGCTTGCCGGGTCAAGCTAAGGTCATCAGTCTCCTCTCCTCACACCGATGCAGCGTGAGAGGAGAGGAGAACATTCCAGTGAAACTAAAACATAACCGTGAGTGCCCAGCAGTGCCCAGCAGTGCCCAAATAGTGCCACAACAGTGCCAGAACAGTGCCAGACCAGTGCCAGACCAGTGCCATCTATCACCTGTGCCACATCTGTGCCACCTGTGCGACCTGTGCCACCTCTGTGCCACCTCTGTGCCACCTCTGTGCCAGCAGAGCCACCCCAGTGCCACCCCAGTGCATACCAGTGCATACCAGTGCCACTACAGTGCATACCAGTGCCATACCAGTGCCACACCAGTGCCACCTGTGCCCAGCAGTGCCACCTGTGCCCATCAGTGCCACCTGTGCCCATCAGTGCCATATGTGCCCATCAGTGCTCATCTGCGCCACTGCAGTGCCACATCAGTGCCGTCTGTGCCCACCAGTGCCGCCTGTGCCCACCAGTGCCGCCTGTGCCCACCAGTGCCGCCTGTGCCCACCAGTGCCGCCTGTGTGCTAATCAGTGCCACCAGAGCCACACCAGTGCCACCAAAGTCACTATAGTGCCCATCAGTGCCACCTGTGCCCATCAGTGCCACCTGCGCCCATCAGTGCCACCTGCGCCCATCAGTGCCACCTGTGCCACTGCAGTGCCCCATCAGTGCCGCCTGTGTCCATCAGTGGTGCCTGTGTCCATCAGTGCCCACCTGTGCCCATCAGTGCCCACCTGTGCCGCCTGTGTCCATCAGTGCCCACCTGTGCCGCCTGTGCCACGACAGTGCTCTGCAGTGCAGCCTCACCAGCCACAAGAATAGCAAAAAAATATTTTACTAGTGAGGAAGCCTACAAGCTTCTAGGTGGTTGAGGTATTAGATGTGTAATTTATGCTCCTAGAACGCCTGAAGTTGCTACTTCAATGTTGGACTTGTGTATGTGGCCAGGCTGTGTAAAAGTCTAACACATGTGGTATCACCGTACTCAGGAGGAGCAGCAGAATGTATTTTGGGGTTTCATTTGTGGAATGTATATGCCGTGTGAGAGAAATAGCCTGGTAAAATGACAATTTGGTGTGAAAAAAAATTAAAATAAAAAAAAATCTTTATTTTGCAAAGAATTGTGGGAAAAAATTACAACTTCAAAAAACTAACCGTGCCACGTACTAAATACCTTGGAATGTCTACTTTCCAAAAAGGGGTCATTTGGGGGGTTTTTGTACATTACTGGCTTGTTAGGGTCTCCAGAAATGAGATAGACTGTCAGTACATCAGCTGTGATCAAATTGATACATTTTCAGTGATTGGCACCATAGCTTGTAGACCCTATAACTTTCACGCAGAATAAATAATATCCACTAATTTGGGTTATTTTTACTAAAGACATTTAGCAGTATACATTTTTGGCCAAATTTATGAAGAAAAATTACTTATTTGCAAAAATTTTTAATAGAAATGAAGAAAAATGCTTTTTTTTACAAAATTTTCGGTATTTTTTCATTAATAGCACAAAAAATAAAAAACGCAGAGGTGATCAAATACCACCAAAAGAAAGCTCTATTTGTGGGAAAAAAAGGACGAAAATTTCAGATGGGTACAGTGTTGCATTACCGAGTAATTGTCATTCAAATTGTGAGAGCACTGAAAGCTGAAAATTGGTCTGGTTATTAAGGGTGTTTAAGTGCCCAGTGGTCAAGTGGTTAAGGAACAAAACCTAGATAAAAGGGACAAAGGAGAGTATATAGAGCCTCATATTAAAGGGCATAAATAAAGTAAGGTGCCAAAGGGATGCAACCAATCAAGTCAATGGCAAGAGCGAAAAAAAAAAATGCACCCACCTCCAGCTCACAATTTCTATGGGTTAGGAAGTGAATTTAAAGTGAAAAGTAAGTCACCAGCAGATCAAGGTTCTCCAGAATGGGTTCCAAAGCTTTATTTAGCGATCACACCATAACTATAATAGCACCGGAGCCACGTAGGACTTCACGTCACATGCCTGATGAAGGGGCCCTGCGTGGCTTACAACGGGTTACTATTATAACAACAATGTGATCGCTAAATAAAACTTTGGACCCATTGTGGACATCTTCAGTGTGCTGGTGACATACTTTTCACTTTGAATGTATTCAGGTCCCAGTCGGTGGTTGCTGCAATATCCACTTACATTTACAGCCAGTTTCAGAAATGTGTGCGTTTGGAATATTGTGCTTGAGGAAGTAGATTTAGGCATAAGTGGTCTACATACCACAGAACTTTTCTTGGTACAAATAGCCCTAGGGGGGGGTCAGAATGATTTTTGCATCTGACAAAGCCTAACAGATTCATCCGTTTCTGTATAGGTAAAATATCATGTTTATCTCAGCTGTGCAGAAAGAGAGTGGTGGCTTTTTCCCATGTATACAGTATATACTTTCATGTTCCTGTATTTTGTCATCATCAGAAGTATATGGAGTTCTGTATTCTAGATTTCCATTTTCTTTTTCATATCTACTCTTCACAGCATTGAGGCCTTTTTCTAATCGTTCTTCTAGCCAAGGGGCCATATGCGACCCTTTACTTGCTTTTATCTGGCCCCTGGCACTATTTCACCCACTAATACCAACAATGGGGCATTAGGCTGGCCATACATGGTCAAATTTTGAAATAATTTTCTTTTGAAAATCAGAAATTTTGTGTGTTTTGTGATCCAATGGTGCCACCATTGATTTCGAAATTCGACCATCCAAGTTTTCAATTCCACCTCCTTTGCTACAGAAAATAACTTTTGTGCCTGGGAATCTTCTTTATTTCCAGGAATTTTCTTTTCTTGCTCATGCACATTTCTTTTTTGATTACATTTCTTGCATGATTCTGCCATCATTGATTAGAAAATCTTAAATTTTTCTAAAAATGTCCAACATGCCCGATTACTCAAATTCAATGGCCATGCGAAAACTGGCTGTTGCTGCAGCCCACTATTGGTGCAAAATTCAGACGGAAATTTTTAGATAAGATTTTTGAAAGAAAATTCTTTCGAAATTCAACCCATGTATGGCCTTCCTAATTCCCACCAATGAAGGGGGCACATTTCCTCCCACTGACACCAACAATGGGGCACAATTCCTCTCAATGACATCAAAGACAGGGCCCTATTCCTCCCAGTTACACCAATAATGGGGTGCAATTATTCTTACTGAAATAATGGGGCATTATTTTTTCCCACTGATGCTGGGACCTTTTCTACTCCCACTGTCCACAATCCCCCTCTAAAGTCTGAAGGACAGTAAACTGGCCCATTATTTAGAAAGCTTGGAGACCCCTGTTCTAGCCATAGCAGCCAGGATTTGTAGCCTAGGAGTTAGAACGATTTACCTAGACTTCAAATTTCCATAGCTACCAACTGTACCTGATTTAGAACAAAGTCCCTCTGTCCCTCTTTCCGCCTCATGTGTCCCTCATTTTGGTCTGATCTATGTAGCTGTATATAAATCGCACTTTTTATCTTTCAGGACCAGTTCACACCACATGCATTCAAGTTTTTTTTTTTTTACTGCATCAAAAATGCATGGAAAGCAAGTGGTTTCCAATCACATAATTCAGACCAGTGTAGTCAGTTCCAGGGCGCTCCAGTTCCAGAAAAAAAAAGCAGAACATGCTGCATTTTTCCTGCACTGGACTGTATTGGAAGGCAGTAAAACATATCATAAATGCACCAGAATGCACTGGAACACATAAAAAATGCACCAGACCCCTGTACAGTGGGAAAAAGCATATGGAATGCATCCGGAAACGCATCAAAAATGCACTGGAACACATAAAAAATTCGCTAAAAATCTGCATGCAGAAATGCATCCGGAACAGATCGGGAGAGCCAGTTCACACCACATGCAGTCCAATGTGTTTTTCTGCATCAAAAACGCATGGAAAGTAGTTTATATAGTTTCCAATGGCATAGTTTACACCTATGCAGTCAGATCCAGGGTTTTCCAGTTCCAGAAAAAAAGCAGAACATGCTGCATTTTTTCTGCACTGAACTGTACTGGAACGTGGTAAAATGCATCAAAAACACACTGGAGTGCATCAAAAATGCAATGGACCCCAATACAGTGAAAAAAAAAAAAGCAACTGGAATGCATACGGAAACGCATAATGCACCAAAAACACATTAGAAACGTGCATGAATCTGGAGTGTGTTTTTATGGTGTGAACCAGCCCTAAAAACGTGTTTCCCAGTGCTAAACCTTTTATCCCATTTTTTAATTGTTGCATTTGTAAATTTTAAAAGCCAGTTTAAAAAAAAAGTAGTGCTAAAAAAAAAGCAAAAAAAAAAAGCAGTTGTGGGTTTAACTACCGTAATAATTTTTTTTGTATAATTCTCTTTTAAGGGGGCAAGCTGGGGGGAGGGGGGTGAGTCCTATGCCTATATACTTTTGCGAATAGGTGTCCCTTGTTCTCATCTCAAAAAGATGGGAGGTATGGAGAGCTGCTGTTTTGCCAGAAAACATGCAACAAAACACTCCTCTCGTCCTCTGCAGGAATAGGGCATTTTTTTCCCTTTTTGTTTACCTCTATTACATTTTTTTAATAGAATATCCACCCGTCTCGCCATGCACGTGATTCACATTAGGCGAATGGCACACACATTGCCCACTATGCCTCCCAGGATACGTATGTCACATACAGTTGTGCTCATAGGTTTACACACCCTGGCAGAATTTATGATTTATTGGCCATTTTTCAGAGGCTATGAATGATAACACAACAACATTTCTTTCACTCATGGTTAGTGGTTGGCCAAAGCCATGTATTATCAATCAACTGTGTTTACTCTCTTTAAAGCGGGAGTCCGCCAGGACTCCGCGTTTTTGTTTTTTTTTAAAAGCCAGCAGCTACAAATACTGCAGCTGCTGACTTTTAAAATAGTGACACTTACCTGTCCAGCGCGCCCGCGATGTCGGCACCCGAAGCCGATCTCTAGATCGTCTCTCGGGTGCTGCCGCCGCCATCTTGGGTATGGGAATCAGGAAATGGAGCCTTTTCGGCTTCATTTCCCGGTTCCCTACTGCGCATGCGCGAGTCGCGCTGCGCAATAAGGACGGTCCCCGCTGCCTCTGGGATCTGTGTGTTTCCCAGCAGGCAGCGGGGCACTTGCGGAAAGGGGCGTAATCTACGCCCCTTTCCGCAGAGAGCTATCCCGGAAGTGGGTGCAGATACCTGTACTGTACAGGTATCTGCACCCCCCTCCCCCCTGAAAGGTGCCAATTGTGGCGCCGGAGGGGGGGAGGGTTCCGATGAGCGGAAGGTCCACTTTAGGGTGGACCTCCGCTTTAATACCATAATGGCAACAGAAACTACCCAAATGACCCTGATCAAAAGTTTACATACCCTGGTGACTTTGACCTGATAACATGCACACAAGTTGACACAAAGGGGTTTGAAGGCTATTAAAGGTAACCATCCTCACCTGTGATCTGTTATCAAAAAATACTGGAGGAACATTTGTATTCATCAGCTAGGAAGCTGCGCATGGGACGTACTTGGACATTCCAACGTGACAATGATCCAAAACGCAAGGCCAAGTCGACCTGTCATCGGCTACAGCAGAATAAAGTGAAGGTTCTGGAGTGGCCGTCTCAGTCTCCTGACCTCAATATCTTTGAGCCACTGTGGGAGATCTCAAACATGCAGTTCTTGCAAGACAGCCCAAAAATTTACAGGAACTGGAGACTTTTTGCCAAGAGGAATGGTCAGCTTTACCATCTGAGAAGATAAAGAGCCTCATCCACAAATACCACAAAAGACTTCAAGCTGTCATTGAAGTTAAAGGGAGCAATACATGGTATTAAGAGCTGGTTTATGTAAACTTTTGATCAGGGTCATTTGGGTAGTTTCTGTTGCCATTATGATTTAAAAAGAGTAAACACAGTTGATTGATAATAAATGGCTTACGCCAAACACTAACCATGAGTGAAAGAAAAGTTTTTGTGTTATCATTCATATTCTCTGAAAAATGGCCAAGATATCATAAATTCTGCCAGGGTATGTAAACTTATGAGCACAACTGTATCCCAGCAGGCATAGCCTTTCATTGAAAAAAAGGAATAGTGGGTGGTGGTCCGACCAGCCAACTGGACCAGTTTCTGGTATCAGACATGTTGCCCAAATTAGGGAACAGTCTTACAGGAGGTTGCAGGTGATGTCCTCTTAACCGATTGCCGCCCGCCGGCTGTCATATGACGGCCAGGTGGCGCGGCTCTCATTCTGGGTGGGCATTCATTTAAACAGGGAATGCGCATGATCATGTGCGCATCCCTGTTTCTTCGGTGGCTGTGTGTCATGGAGACACCGCTTGATCATAGATGGTACCGCCCCACTTTGCACCATGTGTGAGGAGATTGCGGTAAAATCTTGTTACCACTTATGGTGTACACCCACTACAAACTGATTGCCCCTCCAATAAAGAGGACCTGTCACCACCCAAAGTAACTGTCACAGTTTATCTGAGTACCTATCATAGTTCATCTGAGTACCCGAGTACCTGTCACAATCCATATGAGTACCCGAGTACCTGTCACGGCCCATATGAGTACCCGAGTACCTGTCACATTCATATGAGTACCGAGTACCTGTCACCCTACCCGAACACCAGCCTGAGTACCCGAGTATCTATCTGTAGCCCATCAGAGTACCCAAGTACCTGTCACCAGGCCATCAGAGTATCTGAGTACCTGTCACCAGCCCATCAGAGTACCCGAGTACCTATCTGCAGCCCATCAGAGTACCCCTTTTTGCAGCCCATGCCTCATAGAATATACGTTGGTGTGTTTGCTTTCCAAAATGGGGTAATTTTGTGGGTAATTCCATTGTCCTGGTGCTCAAGGACCTTCAAAAGTGTGATAGGTAGGAATTAAACGAGATGTGTAATTTATGCTCCTAGAACGCCTGAAGGTACTACTTCAATGTTGGGCCTCTGTATGTGGCCAGGCTGTGTAAAAGTCTCACACATGTGGTATCGCCATACTCGGGAAGAGTAGCAGAATATATTTTGGGGCGCAATTTTTGCTATATACATATGTAGCGGCCACAACCCTTGCTGGGCGGCCTTGACTTATTGGGCTTACCAGTTACCTTCTCTTGGCCTGCTCTTCCACGTCTAGGGGTTCCCAGGGTAGATACCCAACGACTTGAACACTGACACAGATAAAGTTCTTTAACAAAGGTTTTATTTTGCAGTAGTAACATCCAATAACACAGTCTCTTGTGGGAACAGAGGGCACGGGTGTAGAACTCAGGCACCTTGAACTGCAGGTCTAGCAAAGTCTCTAATTCCACCCAGAGAGTAGCCACTCGCAGCTAGGTACTTCAAGGCTGAACAGATCTCTAACCAGTGACTCAAAACTTGAAGCTATCCTATGAATGTGTACAAGTTGTAACTAAGGATGAACAGAAACCTTTTCCTCAGTAACTGGAACGTTTCCCGTCTCCTCAATGGTACTGGAAAAGCATGAATTCATCAATGTCCTTCCCAACTCAGTAGCCAGGCACTTCCCAGGATGCTACTTGCCGGCGACACCTTGAATCCTCCCTCAGTTACTGCGCCTCAGACCAGCCGGGTCCGAGACTCGGGAACAGATGGATCCCTACCCCAGACCAGACGGGTCTACCAGGGGCCTCTAATAGGAACATGTTGTGGGATGTCAAACACCCCGTGACCAGGACCCCTCACGGGGTACCCCGGGTCTGGAACCAGAACAGACCACACGGGTCTCACGAACTCCTCTCCCTGAACACATGACCCACACCACTAAAGTACCCCTTCCCAGACTCCTCAGGGGGCCCCGGCACTCCCACTGATTGTTTCCGAGAAGGCTGATACCTAAACATCCAACCAGGCCTGGTTCTGGCCTGTCATGTGCACCTCACCGTTCACATGACCAGGCAGAACATCCAAACACAGCCTGGCCAGACTGATGTTAAGGCCTACCTATGTAATTAACCCTCGGAACCCTTACTGTTCTGAGGCAAAAACTAAATTTACATGCGTATGACATTTTGTCCAAAATGTCATCTGCTACACATGCTATGTGTTAGAAATATCTTAAAAAAATGGCAACTTTGTGTAAAAAAAAATGCATTTTTTTTTCACATTTTCCAAAAACTTCTGGAAAAAAATGAACCATTCAAAAGACTTATTATGCCTCATAGATTATACGTTGGGGTGTTTGCTTTCCAAAATGGGGTCATTTTGTCGGCAATTCCATTGTCCTGGTGCTCCAGGGCCTTCAAAATTGTAATAGGTGGTTGAGAAATGAGATGTGTCATTTATGCTCGTAGAACGCCTGAAGGTACTACTTCAATGTTGGGCCTCTGTATGTGGCCAGGCTGTGTAAAAGTCTCACACATGTGGTATCGCCATACTCGGGAAGAGTAGCAGAATGTATTTTGGGGTGTAATTTGTTGTATGCATATGCTGTGTGTGAGAAATAATCTGAGACTATGACAACTTTGAAAAAAAAAATCTTAATTTTGCAAAGAATTGTGGGAAAAAATTACAACTTAAAAAAAACTCACCATGCTACTTAATATCTTGGAATGTCTACTTTTTAAAAGGGGTAATTTGGGGGGTATTTGTACTTTCCTGACTTGGGGATTGTCTCATTAAAACATGACAGAGATCATTGCCCCCGATGACAAGGAGCAGTAGATCTCTGTCATGTTGCGAGGCAGAACAGAGAAATGCCTTGTTTACAAAGGCATCACCCCATTCTACTGCTCCGTGACACGATTGCGGGACCCCGGCGGATATTGAGTCTGCGGGACCTGTGGGCACGGAGTACGTGGTGGGCGTGCAACCACAATGCTGCAAATTAAAGGGGATGTACCTGTACGCCCATTTGCCCAGCCATGCCATTGTGCCAACATAAATTGTTGTGTGCTGGCCAGCAAGAGGTTAATTTCTCTGATACCAATGATGGAGCACTATTCCCCCCACTGTCATCACTGAAGCAGCACTTTTCCTCCTAATGATGAGGCACTATTCCTCCTACTGATGCCAATGATGACTCATTAATACCAATGATGAGCCTTTTTTTTGTTGGACTTACTGGCCAGCAAAATGGCCCTTTGTCTAGGAAGTTTGGGGCCCCTGGTCTTGATACTCTACTGTATAATATATTGCTGATATATAAACATTGTACCAACCAGACCACCTGATCTGTTCTCTGCAGCTCAGTGACTCAGAAAGCCTTAGTCACCATTCACATGTGTCTTTGTCACATTTTGCAGTTGCACTACAAGAGGAATCCTGTTCATGGTCTACTGGGCCCATTCACACCTATGCAACACTTTTCCATGCTACTTGGAATGGTACAGGAGCTTTGGTGTGATTTTGACCTCAAACTTCGAAGGGAATGATAAAATGTATAAAAATGCAGATGCACAACCATGAACTTTACCGTAGGGAGCGATCGCACCAGCCTACACACTAAAATGTCACTGTCCATTCTATAGGGGCCTGTTGTTACAATGCATGGCATCTTAACATTTTAAAATGTGCGCATTGCAAATTGTAGCTCCATTTTCTGTGTGAAGATAAAAATTATTCATACAGTGGTTCCTCTTTGTTGTAGCTGCAGATCAGCTGACCTGGGAGAGGGGGGAGGTATAGGAGGAAAGGGAGAGCATTCCTGTTCAGAACTGAACACATCTGCAAATCAGATGCATACCCATCAAAGCTTATGTGCCTGCAATTCACACCGCATTGCTTAGAAAACGCACATGATCTTTGTGCAATGCGGAGTGCGGATGCAACACCCATATGTGAACCATACCCATTGAAAATTACATGTTTGCAAATGTTCTGCAAATTGGATGCGGTGTAAGCCCAGCCTGAGGGATTATAGAGAGGGAAGGATCACTGTTCTATGGAAGGAAGGATCACTATGGTACATGGAAGGCAAGAAGGACCACTATGGCACATGGAAGGCAGCAAGGAACACTATGGTGTAAGACCAGCCTTAGGGATTATAGAGAGGGAAGGATCACTGTTCTATGGAAGGAAAGATTACTATGCTACGTGGAAGGCAAGAAGGACCACTATGGCACATGGAAGGACCACTATGGCACATTGAAGGACAACTAAGGCACATGGAAGGCAGCAAGGAACATTATGGCACAAGGAAGGCAGCAAGGAACACTATGGCACGTGGATGGCAGGAAGGAACAATAAGGCACATGCATGGCAGGAAGGATCTCTATGGCTCAATGAAGGCAGGAAGGATCACTATAGCACATGGAAGGCCGCAAGGAACACTATGGCACAAGGAAGGCCGCAAGGAACACTATGGCACAAGGAAGGCAGCAAGGAACACTATGGCACAAGGAAGGCAGCAAGGAACACTATGGCACAAGGAAGGCAGCAAGGAACACTATGGCACATGGAAGGCAGCAAGGAACACTATGGCACATGGAAGGCAGGAAGGATCTGTATGGCTCAATGAAGGCAGGAAGGACCACTAATGCCACGTACACACGTATCAGACTATCAGGCGGACTTAGTCTGGCGGACAAACCGCCGGACTGTCTGCCGGACTTTCCAAACGAGCTACCTGCCCACACATGGCACTTTTGTGGTGGACTGAGTCCGCCGGACTATCCGCCGTACTTTGAACGGACTCGCCCTCCCACCCCAAAGCACCTTTTTTCCCATGTTGATGAGGACAAGGGCCTCTTCCCAACAACCCTGGCCGTTGGTTGTCGGGGTCTGCGGGCGGGGGGGCTTATCGGAATCCGTGAGCCCCATTTAATAAGGGGGCCCCTGGATCCTGGCCCCCCACCCTATGTGAATGAGTATGGGGTACAATGTACCCCTTCCCATTCACCTGTGAAAGAAATGTAAAAAAACACAACACACAAGGGTTAAAATAGTTTATTGCACAACTCCGGGGGTCTTCTTCCCTCTTCGGGGGTCTTTGCGCTGGACTCCTCCGCTATCTTCTGCTAGCTCTTTTACTAGCGGAGGAGCCCGGCTTTCTTCTTCGCCGCCGCCCTCTTCTTCCGACTTCGGGGGTCCTGTCCCCCTCTTCGGTTCTTCTTGCCGGGCCACCGCACCTTCTTCTAGCTCTTTTACAAGCAGTGGCCCGGTCTTCTGTTCTTCTCTTCTTGAGCTGTTGCCTCGTCGCTGTCTCTGGTCACAAGCATCCTCTGGGACTGGGACATCATAATGGGCGGGGACATCATCCGGGGATGTCCCTATATAAGTCGCCGCATGCCGCGTCGCTGTCATTGTGACCAGAGACAGCGACGAGGCAACAGCTCAAGAAGAGAAGAACAGAAGGCCAGAAGACAGCGGCGACAGAAGACCGGGCCACCGTTTGTAAAAGAGCTAGAAGGCGCGGTGGCCCGGCAAGAAGAACCGAAGAGGGGGACAAGATCCCCGAAGAGGGGGACAAGACCCCCGAAGTCGGAAGAAGAGGGCGGCGGCGAAGAAGAAAGCCGGGCTCCTCCGCTAGTAAAAGAGCTAGCAGAAGATAGCGGAGGAGTCCGGCGAGAAGACCCCCGAAGACGGAAGAAGACCCCCGGAGCTGTGCAATAAACTATTTTAACTCTTGTGTGTTGTGTTTTTTTACATTTTTTTCACAGGTCAATGGGTAGGGTACATTATTAAAGGGGGCTCACAGATTCCGATAAGCCCCCTGCCCGCAGACCCCGACAACCAACGGCCAGGGTTGTCGGGAAGAGGCCCTTTTCCTCATCAAAATGGGGACAAGGTGCTTTGGGGTGGGGGTGCGCGCGGCCCCCCCTTCCCCAAGGCACCCCCCATGTTGAGGGCATGCAGCCTGGTATGGCTCAGGAGGGGGGGGGGGCGCTTGCTCGGATAAGGGTCTTATATGGACCTGGGGGACCCTCACGCCGTTTTCTCGGCGTAGGGATTCCCCTTTAAGTCCGTACCAGGTGACGGGGCCAGTGACGCCTCCTTCGCTAGTCCCGGCTACCTGGAGCCATGCTCAAAATGAGCGGACTTTTCTCCGGGCGGGAAAAGTCATTTAATTTCGAAAGTACGGCGGACTAGCACACACGCGGCCGTATTGTCCGCCGAAATGCGATTGATGTGCAAAACTACAATCTTAGTCCGCCGGACTTTTGGGTCAAAAAAAGTCAGCCGGAGCTCACACACAGGTGGATTGTCTGGCGGACTTGAGTGTGCCGGACTTTTCCACAGGATTGTTTGATCGTGTGTACGCGGCTTTAGGCACATGGAAGGAAGGAAGACATAGAGGGGTGAGTTCAGTCACAGAATTTCACTCACCCAAGGCTAGCTGTTCTCCTGAGGCTTAGGCAGTGCCGTGCACTGCTTCAAAATTCCCACCCACACAACCCCTTCACAGCCACAGGATTGACTGCACGCTGGGGTTTGTGGGCGGACACAGGGAGGAGGTGGAGCAGATCTATCCTCCCTCTTCCATTCTGTAGAGCGGGGGGCAACAGCTATGCACAATTTTTAATCTCAACATTTTTACTCAATGCAACATCATCTTTAATATTTTACCAAAAAAGTAGGTATCCGATTAGTGTTAGATGCACCAAAATTTATTTTGGTGTATTTTTAGAGAAAATTTGCATTTGATAAACTGCTTTGCAAATAAGAAAACTGCAACGACCACTATTATATTCTCTAGGGCCTCTGCTTTCCGAAAAATATATTGTTTTGGGGGTTTTATGTAATCTTAAGACCTAAAATTGGTCTCCCCTCCCATGACCAAGCTGCAGCTGAGAGGCGTGCCCGACTGCGTGGTTCCGATCTGATCGCTCTACATCCACGTGTTGTCTGGACTGTAAATCTGCTGGATGCTGGTTTCTCTCCCCCACTGCTGCACCAAGATCTGAGCAGATTTCTGTGTGTGGGCTTAACCCACCACACACTCACTGTGCAGGTTCTATGAACTATGGGAGCTGTAGTTCTTAAAGGGGTGCTTTACCATACTTGTCAATGGAGATTTATGGATCCCGGACTTCAATTCCCACAAGCCACTGCAGCAATAGGAGGAGCAACTTCACCGGTTTCCCAGGCAAATCTGCTGAGAGCAGGGAAGTCCTGGGAAAACAGCAACGGGGACAGACCTGCAGTCAAGGGCTGTGCCTAACAGCCGATTAACCAGAGCCATTAGAGAGGAACTAAGAGGACCTGTTTCTGTGCCTGTTCCCCCGCATCAAGGAGAGGAGACAGACCTGCACCAAGAGAGAGAAAGAGACGCTGCGTCTTCAGGATCTGAACTGAGAGACTGCAGCCTGTATGAGGATACGGGACCTGATCGATAGGAACTGCTGCTCGCCAAGCCATTGGCACCCGATTAGCTACCTGCCAGGAAGTAGGGAAATTAACTGGGTGTCCTAAATGCCCACCAAACTCTGTTATCCGAACAGAGATTGCTCCCACTTAGTGGATAACAGAGGGCAACTGCTAACACTCTTAAAAGGGACAGTGCACCACCTAAAGAAAGGCCCCACCAAAAGGCACCAAACATTGACTACTAGGCACCAGGAACTTTCAATTTCTCCAGGAGTACCCCCAATCTAAGAATGCATACATCACCGGCGGGGGGGGGGGGGGGCGGCAATTTCCCCCCAGGCTATGTTTTAAGGATGTTGGCAGTCCCATACACTCAATTCTCATAAATAATCTTCTTCTATGTTAAAAATGGTCGACGGCCTCTGCCATTTTTTTTACCTTCTTCAGAAAGTCGGGCCGGGCTTGGTCACGGCGGCCGGCCACTGTTGCATTCTGGGAGTTGTAGTCCGTGCTCAAGCGCAGAGGAAACTACAACTCCAGGAGACCGGAGTCTTGGAGGCAGGGCGCGCCAGGGAGTCGGGATGCGTGACTGGCTCGGGCTGCTGGCAGCAACTTTACCCCAGGACCAGGAGCATCACACCCCCAGGAGGCTGTGACATACAAGGACCTGTTGACCAGAGCTGCCAGGTGAGAGACCCCAACACCCCCACATCCCACGCCCCCATTTGTCCTGCCCCATTGATCAGGCTGCATTGCACCTTAGGAGGCTCCTTTTTGTATTCAATTGACAGGACTGTCTTTTCCATCCAATAGATATTGTTTCTTAATTTTCAATTTTTTTGCGCTGAACTGTATTCTTTTATATGTTTGATTGAGACTTTTTTTAAATTGGCATATCCCAGGTTGAAGACTATTTAGTCGAAATGCGTCGGTCCAGCTCCTCCTGCTTCCCACATTTCTTTTTATATATTTTTTTGTGATCACTTTTTAATCTTTTACCTGCATGTCATTGTATGGTTATTTTTTTAATAAACCAACCGTTGTTGAACTACGCTATGTGGGGCTTTTTGTCCTCTCTTTCACCACACTTGAGCATTGATGGTTGCCCCCTGAGTACCCCATCTGAGACTGGTGTGGAAATTTCCACTCTGGAATTATCGCTCTGGAACTACCAACCAACTCCATCCAGATTGGCGTTACAGTCTCCGTGCCTTTCTCCAGCCGGGCATCATCCTGCACTGGGAAACCAGTATTACAAGCCTTCTCGACGCACTGATGTACGGCTTGCGCGTCCACCTGCTCCGGTAAGAGTACCGATTGCTTCCTCAGAATACGTTTTATGATGTCATCTTAGTCTGCTGTGACCCCCATGTTGCCTCCGTTTGGATCCTAGAGGTATTCCTCTACTCAGTGGACTTTTTATATATGAACATTGGCTATTTGATTTATGTGTGACATTTGCACATCACCGTGTTATTATTTACCTATGTTCCTTAAGTATATCAAGGATAACCTATTTTGACATTTTTATTGTGTACACCTGTTTGTTTGTTTTTTGCGCTACACTTATTTTTCAACATTACTATTGGGACTTGGTTTTGTTTGTGTGTTAGCAGCTTCACCTTCTTTTTTTGGGTTTAGCGTGGCATTTTTCCCATTTACACAATAAGCACACTTACCTGTCAAGGGTGCCCGCGATGTCGGCCGCCCCATCCCTCGGCTCTTTGCGCCACCATTCCAACTCAGGGAAACAGGCAGTGAAGTAAATCGTGCAGCGCTTTGTGAATGGCCAGATGTGTTCTGGGACACCCACAGTTCCCAGAACACGCCACGCCACCTTCCCCGGAAGACAACACGAGGAGGAGGAGACTGAAGATCACCGCAAAGTAGGAAGTGGCAGATTAGGACGATCTGCCTAGCAACAGCCATTTCTGGTAGATTTAAAAAAAAAAGTACCAGTTACTTACCGGTAACTGTCTTTCTGGGAAATCTTCCAGGACGGCACACCTGAGAGATGAGAGGCTCCTCCCTACAGGAAACACAATCAATCGACAGCTGTTTTAAGTCCCCACCCTTCCCCTTGATCCTCAGTTTGTAGAGAAGTAACTCCTGAACCAGGTTCACAAGGGAAATCATTCCTCATAGGTACTCACCTTCTAGTGTTCTAGAATTTTCCCTCCTCCAACGGGCGGGAAGTAGGCCTGCCGTCCTGGAAGATTTCCCAGAAAGACAGTTACCGGTAAGTAACTGGTACTTTTCTCAAGTCATCTTCCAGGACGGCACACCTGAGAGGATAAACAAGTACCTCAGGCCTACCTTAGGGTGGGGCCACTGCAAAACCCTCTTGGCGAACCTTGGCTCTGCAGTGAGCTTTACCTCCATTCCATACGCTCATATGCTTGATGAAGGCATCTTAGCTGGATCATGCGGCTGATCTGCAGGTCTGCTCCACAGATGTTCCTGCCTTTTCCGCTTCAGATGCAGTATCTAGGTGAAATGGGCTCTTAAAAATGGAATCAGAAAACATGTTAAACTTGTAGGTTAGCAATGTTGCCTATCTCATACATCTAACAACCATGGCCTATTATGCCTGTAGGTGCTACTTAGAACCACTAAAAAGATAAATAAGAGACCTGTGTAAGACAGGGACACTACATTAATCAATAAGAGGGCCTGTCTTAACACTATCCTGTTGAGGGAAATAAAACTGCTTCCTTTTTATCTTTATGTCAGCAAAAGACTAAAGGGAAGCCTACTTAAGGGAAATAGATTAACAGAAGCTTGAACCCTGGGTTTAAGGCACGCCCAATCTATGTCCTTACTTACGCCTGAGAGCCTTCTTCAGGAGATTAAAGTCCCTAGCAGGAGTAGACTACCCATATTGCTATGTCTAGTTTTGCTAAAAGGGCAAAATGAAGGCCATGCACCGAGCCGAAACCTATTCGATCGGGTATACATCTTTATACTTCATCCTTAGGCCCTAATACTCCTCTGAACAGAACTCTCCAAGTTCTTACTAAACAGGGCGAATCATTATCCCCTTCCTCCAGTGTCCCATAACCCTACAGGGCTTCAACCCTAGGAAATGGTTCTGGCATCCCTGAATGCAAGTGGTCAAGGTTTTCTGACATGTGGCAGCTGCAGCCCGAACTCCTGGCCCCTCCATGGAAAAGAAGGCTGAAATACAAAAAGGTGATACATGCATTATTAATATCACAAATAAAATGATCATAGATTGTGGGCACGGCACAATAGATTTAGACAGAAAGGACACAAGCATAGACAACAATGTTGTGTGCCTGAGTGTGACTAGCTAAACCAATATATCAAATATGGGAAGAGACCCAAATCTGAACCTCAACGTAGACAAACAGTCCTCATAGTCTGGTTTTCTGATGTGCTGCCAAGACGTAAAAACATTAAGACTCAAGCAAACCCTAAATGCTGCGTATTTCTTTAGTGCAGCTAGCTAGGTCGTAACTGATATATAAATACAGAAAGGACAGGAACCCCCTTTACTGTTGTGCTTTACCTATGTACAGCAAAACAAGGCTATAAAGACAGAAAGACCCAAACTTCTATGTTGTGTATTTCTGACAAACCACCACAGTTATAAGATTAATATGAACACCAACTCCCGTGTTGTGCATTTCTGCTATGCCACAGGGAAAAATATGGAACACAAGACAATCCTTTCTGTCATGCACTTCTGTAGTGTAGTTCAGATAGAACCAACACTGAGAAAGGACACGAGCAACCTGCAGCATTGTGTTTTTCTGAAACAGAAAGCACCAACAAGCTTCAATCTTGAGTATTTCTGCTGTGCAACAACATAAAAGCAGACACTGAGGAAAAAGACAGACAGCCTTTACAGCTGCAATCTTTCTGGTCTGCTGCAAAATAAAACAATAACGTCATGATGAGTATTCCTGCTGTGTAGCAAAACCTCAATCAGAAGGGACAGATAAGTTTAGGGTTCCCACACCCGTGCGACCAAAACTGCGACTTGGGACTGCAAGACGCATGAGAAGTCATATACTATGGCTTCCAATGGGTACCATTTGTGTCTGTGCGACACCAGCAGTCCCTGATTCCTGGATCCACAGACCTCAAGATTACACAGGTCGCAGGGAACAAAAAACAAATAGCAATTTTCAGGTCGAACAAGTAAGGGGTCCCCAATGCTGTGACTCCCTGGAGGATTGCAGCCAACAAACCCCTGCTGTGTATCCCTAAGATGCAGAAAGGTAGATCCATGAGAAACACTGCTTAGCCTGATATACAAACGATTAGGCAGTAAATATAGGACATACAGGACACAAACATTCAATCTTTGTGTATGTCTGATGTGTAGTAATATACCAATACTGAGCAGAGAGGCCACCATCCTCAATGTGTCTCTCAGCTGAGCAGCAAAAACAAAATCAGAAAAAGACAAGCAACCTTCACTGCTGTGTCCTTTCTGATATGCAGCCAATAAGGCAGTATATGCAAGACATAAAAGGACAGACAACCTTCAATCTTGTATATGTCTGATGTGCAACAATATAACAATTCTGAATAGAGATAGCACATCCATATTGAAGCGATTTGGCCTTGCGACTCAACATGTCAAATCGCATGGCTAAAATCAGCACAACACCACTTTGTGGTGCTACATGGATTACCAAAGGCAGTATATGTACTACACCTGGCAGGGGTTCAATTTGTATTTCTACTATGTAGCCCAACAAATTCGAACCATCAATTTTCACTGCTGCCTTTCTGATAAGGCAGTAATACAGGACACAAAACCTCACAGACCTTAATGCTGTATAAATCTGATGTGCAACAATAAAACACTATGAATAGAGATAGCACATCCATATTGAAATGATTTGTCATGCGACTCAACATGTCAAATCGCATGTTTAAACTCGGCAGCCATTGCTGTTAATAGCACTGTCTGAATCAGCACAGCGCCACGCAAATCAGGACCATCAGACTTCACTGCTGCCTTTCTGATAAGTAACCAACAAGGCAGTAAAACAGGACACAAAGCCCCACAGACAGACCTCAATCTTGTGTATGTCTGATGTGCAGCAATATAACCATTATGAGCAGAGATGTCACCAGACTCAATGATGTGCATTTCTGCTGTGCAACACAAAACCAGAAAGTACAGACCACCTTCACTGTTGTATTCTTCTGATCTGTAGCCAAACAAAGCAGTACCTTTAGTATATAAAGGACAGAAAACAAGCTTCAGTGCAGTGCATTTCTGATGTACAGCAATATAGTCCTTATTAAGCAGAGATGTCACAAATCTCAATGTGTATTTCTGCTGTGCCACAAAAACATCCCAGCAAGCACAAACCTTCACTACTGAGGTCTACTGGTGTGCAGCCAATGAGGAGTCATGGTCTATCCCTTTATGAAATAACCAACAGGCAATTTATTTCATAGGCATAGCCTGGGCTGTAGATACTAAACCTTCACCACCAGAGAAGGAACAGATCCTAAAATGGTTGGACACCCTACTATTAGTAGTAGTTGTTGTCCTACCTTACCTCCATAGACTGAGCAAACGCTAGCCAGCACATATCCAGGTGGTGCTGATTAGCAACTAAAGTCTCAATGAGCCCAGCCCTAGAGACCAATTTAAGACCTCTCTAGAAGAGGTGGTTACCAGTTTAGCCTGGGAGGTAAATAGCTATTTGCAGGCTTCAAGCAATCAATTATGTAGCTCTTGCATAGGTTTGCACAGAAAATCCTCAATTAAAAGGATGTAGGGAGCGATCTATGGTGAATCGCCTTTAGATCTGCCACTGAGTGGATTGTAGCCCAAACCAATAAAAAAAGTTTCTTCTTACCTCCTACACTATAATATAAACACAGTGTAAAGGTGGAGTGGGAGGTTGGAGCTTATGAAAGTTACCTATAGCAAGCAACCCCCAAAAGGAGGATCTGTGACAAGGGAACCCCTACTGTGCCACACAGTAGCTTGGTCTCTGCCCATCCTTGAATGTTAGGTCAGCTTTTAAACATTGTGAAGCAACTTCAGATTCCTAGCAGCTGGGCTAATAGGGCCGGTAACCTAGTGCACCTGCTGACCAGGGGAGCTTCTGAATCCACCAACCACTGCCCAATTAATAACTTGTTCAGTGGTATACCTGGCCTGTAAGTAACTTTGTATCTACCAGGTCCCCTCTGTACGCTATATTCATCCCTACTAAATGTACCACAACTGGGCATGTAGGGAGAGGCTGGCAACCTACTGCTGCGATAACCACAGTGTCTCTGCTGTAAGAGGGAGCTGTGGCTGGTGGTTTTAGCAGTGGCGTCTGCGCTATTTGTATCCCGACCCCAAGTTCTGCACTGCACCAGTCAGTATATACACGGGGAAGGGGGAGCAATGGCCTACCTACCTCTTTCTCATCTGAGGTGGTTTAGGCACACTCGTTCCTCTGCACCACCTGTCCACCATACAGCTTCTCTGATGTAAGAGGGGCTGCAGCTGGTGTTTTTAGCAGAAGCTTAAGAGCTATTTGAATCCAGACCCCAGGTGAGATCTCAAATGCCCAGAAACCCTCTGGCTGGAATTGGGGATTTTGCAGCTAATTTCCCACGGCAAAAGGAAAGTAAAGTACTCACCGTTGTCGTCTTCCTCTTTTTGCCACAGCCAGCGGGCTTGCTTTTCCATCCTTATGGTCCACACGCAAGGAGGATAGCCGCCAAAGTGCTCCCCCCCCCCCCCAACTGCTGTCCCCATAGGGAGGTGCTAGGTTAGGCTGTGTCCTGCACTGTACCAGTCAGTCAGTCTATATACATGGGGGGGGGGCAATGCCTTCCATTCCTCATTCCCATCTTCATATCTGAGGTGGTTAAGGCAGACATACACCGTAGTAAACTGGTGCCTCCTCGCTCTAGAGAAAGGAGGATGTGGGCGCCTGCTCCTACTGACTCACAGCCTTCCCTCCTGGGTAAGAACGCCGCTGCCATTTTCCCGAAGTTTGAAAATGACGCGGGTGCTTGTTGCCACGCCCTCTCCGGCAGCCCACGCGAGCTACCGGGGACCCAGGAGTCGGGGACAAGATCCCCCTGGAAAGAACCAATGGCCAGCACCCCCGTCTGAACAGCCACCTGTACAGGTAAGGAGGGGGAGACAGGATAATGGCCCCTGAAGTTCTGGGTACACCACTGTACCCAGGGTCCTTCAGCTCTCAGGGGGGCTCTTCCAATTTCTGCTGCCCGCCCTGAGGAAAAGATAGGGGAACCCCCCAGGAAGGACAAGAATATCCTACCAGACCCAGAGGCTTCCCAGGCTTGTGGTCCGGCTCCCAGGGGGAGACCACCAGCCCCAGGCTTCGGGTCATTTGGAAAAAAACAAACAGTTTCGCTGTGTAGGGAGAAACACAATCAAAAACTGAGGATCAAGGGGAAGGGTGGGGACTTAAAACAGCTGTCGATTGATTGTGTTTCCTGTAGGGAGGAGCCTCTCATCTCTCAGGTGTGCCGTCCTGGAAGATGACTTGAGAAAAATTCTGATTTTTAGGGACATTTTTATGTATTTTTTTTTTTTTCGGTTGACCCTCCACTTTAAGTGTCAGCTTGCATTAGCTTAAATTTTTTTTTAATGGTTAGTTTATCTGTGCAGAATAGTTGCTGTGTACACTCTCCATTGGATGGACACTGGTGAGGCTGCAATGATGGGCACTGGCGAGGCTACACTTGAAAAACAAGGTGGGCATGGATGGTGAGGTGATTCAATAGTTCAATGGGCCACTTGACTGGACTTGCCCCCCAGGCCTAAGGCTGCCAGCCCTCCCCTATACATCACTGTTGGGATTGTATGCACAGGGGTACACCTGGACCCTTTTTGCTTCTTCTGAACTGGTTGAGGTTCTTTAGAGACTCTAGTAACCCACTTAAAGTTGAGTTCCAGGCTTATTAAAAGTCAGCAGCTACAAAAAGCGTAGTTGCTGACTTTTAATAAACAGACACTTACCTGCTCCGCGGTCCAGCGATGCGGCCGAACAGGGGTGCCGCTCCTCTCCGCCTTCATTGCCACTCTGGGCACCCGGCCATGACAGCTTTGGGCTTCACGGACGGGCACGCATGAGTTGCGCTGTGCTCCCCGAGTGGATAGGCGATCTCCTAGGACCTGTCGCGTGTCCTGGGAGATCGCATAGAGGGAGGGGCCGCCTAAGGCGAAAGGAGGAGCCACCTTGGCGGTCCCTGGGAGGAAGTCCCCCTCCTAATGAAGCCCCCACTCCCCCTTCCTCCAACAAAATGACATGCCAAATGTGCCATGTAAGGGGGCGAGGAGTGCTTAAAGCGGAAGTTCCATTTTTGGGTGGAACTATACTTTAAGGTTCAAGGTAACAGTGCTGTAGTTACTTTAAAGAGGAAGTAAACTCTCCCACTCTGATGCTTCTTTTCATTTAGTCCATTATAATAAGTAACTATCAAACTATAGCCACTGTAATCCAGCCCAAATCACCTATTACTTACTGTTTAAAGAAACTTTGAAAAACTTGTTTCCAGGGGTTAGGCAGCACCATCTTAAAGAGGAAGTAAACCCTGATGGGTTTACTTCCTCTTTCATTCCCTGCAAAGGCAAAGCATAATGGACTACTATGCATCGCATAGTAGCCCATTATGTGTCACTTACCTGACACAGGAGCCAGCGATGTCACCGCTGTCCCCTGTAGTCCGGCGCATCCATCTTTTCGGTGGGGTCTCGCAGCTCCGCCGCTGTCATGACGACGTCACTCCCGCGCATGCCCACGGGAGCCGACACGCGCGGCAGCTCCATTGTTGGAAATGCCGTGCTCAGTGCGCCTGCGTGCCGCTGTCTACGGCGCATGCGCCATAGACAGCGGTGCCCGTCTTCGGGCAAATATCTCCTAAACCGTATATGTTTAGGAGATATTTCTTGGACCTACAGGTAAGCCTTAATCTAGGCTTACCTGTAGGTCAAAGTGGTTTGTAAGGGTTTACAACCACTTTAAGTATTGTTTTCTGAGTCCACAGTGGAGTGTATTTCCGCCCTTACATTGAGCACTTCCTGTACTGTTAACCAAGCCTCCTTCTCAATTCAATGTTTCTATGGCAACCCTGCTTCCCTGTTCATAGCTGACTGGTTTTATTTTATAGTATTTACTTGTGCTGATTACCTAGTGCCTGTATGAGTCCTATCAGCTTCAGCTGATAAGACTGCAGTAACGCTGTCCCATTCCCTGGTTTACACTGTATGTGAGGTCACATGGTGTGTAGAAGGAAGCTCTGAGTGATTAGCAGACTCCAGGGAGTTCAGTGCTGTGCAGTAGGAAGTCCTGATAACAGATAGACAAGACAGAGAGTGTGCCGTAAATCAGGGGAGATCTGGGCATGCTCAGCAACGTTTTTCTAAAGAAAAAAAAGGATTACAACAATACTAAGCAAGTAGATATCTACATGCAGTGATCATAAAGGTTTTTTATGCTGATTTACTTGGGATAAAGTCGTAGGGGAGAGTTTACAACCACTTTAAGTGCAAGTTGGTGATTCGTTTCCCAGCAGTGCGTTGCAAATGGTCTTTAGTAGAGAACCAAAAAGCGTGTCAGTGGTGACCCGAGCAACTTATAGAGTCATGGCGGAGCAGAGGACCCATCATTGACAGTGGTGCCTTCTGCAGTAGCGCTACAATGCATGAAATAAAAAAAAAAAAAAACACACACACAAAAACAGCGCTGGCAGGTAAAGGGTTAAAAAGCATGACCGGGCAGGCTCGGGAATAGGAGCCAGCATTTAGTCACACCTCTTTATTTTAGATGCAGTGCACATTTCTTTCAATATTCAGTCTCTCAGCAGCTGCATCGCAAAAAACAACAACTTGGCAGCTTCAAGCAGCTGAACTCCTCCAGTGTTGGTCACATTAGCAGCTCTCCCACATTCATGTTTTTTTTTTTTAAGCGCACTGCCCCTTTAAGGGCCGTCTGTTTATCTGGTAGGCTCGCGCTGCCTCCCAGGAGCGGAAGAGTTAATCTGTCCAGCGCGAGCTCCACAACAGGCGGGTGGACCTCGGTGGGAGCCACGCCCCCTCGCGCACGGGCTCCAATAGGATCTGCCGCTCGCATCTCCTCGACCAATAGATTTTCAGATCGAGTTGAGGGAAGAAGGAAGGGGGGGAAAAAAAAAGAAAAACAAAACAAAAAAAACCGCCGCACGGGGTCGTCCGCTACCTCACAGTTTGGCTGCGTGTGGCCGCCTCAGCACGGTCGCTGTTGTGAGGTAACAGAACGGAGAGCGCCATGGAGACAGCGGGCCGTGTTACTCACCTGCTTGCATCATTAGCGAGAGGGGGAGGAAGAGAGGGGGGGAAGGCAGTCTGGGGAATAATAAATGTGCGTCACACGGCCGTTCTCTACGTCAGTCAGCCCTGACCCATCGGAAGGGGGCTCGCTGTGCTTTGTATGCGGCGCCAGTACACAGCCTGAGGAGAGGAAGAGCTCTCCCCAACCAACACTGTATGAAAACACACCCGAGCACGGGATATTTGACCACCGGACTGCCATCATACGGCCAGCGTGTGGTAATCCCTGTCATGAGTCAGCGCGCGGGGCAGCCCCCCCATTCTCCCGCGCATTTCTAATTTAACTGCGCCACCAGCGCCACGTCACCGCCCAACTCCCCGTCGCCGCGGTAACCAGGGTGGGCGGGGACACGCGATTTGGCTGCGGCTCAATAAAGCTGGTTGAAAGAAAAAAAAAAAGGAAGCAGTGGTGCCACGTGACTATGTGCGCATCCAGTCATGTGACTTTCTTCTTCCATAGGAAGCACCCTGGTGACAGAGAGGAGATGGGGACTGTGCTGGACATCAAGATCAAGAGGGCTAATAAAGTCTACAGGGAGGGGGTAAGGTGACCACAGAGGGGAGGGGCTGACCCTGCAATGTGCTGGACTTGGAGAGGTCATAATGAACTGAATACATCCCAGAGGCAGCAGCACTGGAGTGTTCACAGGTTTAGAGTTCAGGGTTTCCTTGGAAACCACTTGAGTAGAAAAGCCTGTCCCCTGCCTGCATGCTCTAGAGAAGGACCCCTACTGTCTGTGTGGAAGCAGCGGTCCCTCTGCAGAGGTCTGACACTGCCTTCCTTTTTTTTTTTTTTTTAAACTGCGTGGGAGCCAGAGCTCTCCAATCAGTGATGACCAACTTCTTACCTCAATTGACCACTATATCTCTGAGTCCGCACTGATGAAGTGAAGTGCTTGTTATGTCGAGGGGATTGCTGAATATACCTTGCCTGTCCTATTGCCGCAGTGCTCCTGTCACGTCACATTCGGCTACCCTTCACATTTTGCTACCCACTGGAGTGCGCATGCGTGACCCCGCCATATGCGTTCCAGCACAGAGTCCCTCGCGGGCACACTTTGCTCGACGTGCTTCGGGCGTGGCCTCGCTCGCCGTGCTTCGATGGTGGGGCTTGAACCTGGACTCGGGTGGAATGCATGTGGTGGCATCGTGCATGCGCAATCCAGCGGGTAGCCAAATGTGACGGGCCGCCATATGTGACAAAACAACACCCCTCCCCCCCCGCCTGGATGGTGGGGAGTGTGTGGGCGGAGTTTTGTGCATCATCCTATACCAGTGATGGCGAACCTTGGCACCCCAGATGTGTTGGAACTACATTTGCCATGATGCTCATGCCCTCTGCAGTGTAGCTGAGCATCATGGGAAATGTAGTTCCAACACATCCGGGATGCCAAGGTTCACCATCACTGGCCTGTACAGTGGGGACATTAAAGTGGTTGTAAACCCTGTACAACCACTTTTACCGACAGGTAAGTATATAATAGGACTTACCGACAGGTACTGGAAATATCTAGACATGTGCGATTCGGTTAGTAACAAATAGATTTCCGTACGAATTTGTTTTTTTTTTTTTTTTTTTTTTTTTTTCTTTCTTTTTTTTTTTTTTTTTTTTTATATATTCTTTATTTTTATTTTTCAAAGACAGAATTTTTCAAAAGTTATTCACACGTTATTTTACAGATCTTGAGGGTGGAGTCGTATTACCTATTACAAAGCTACCGACTCCTTAGCCCTCTCTTCTTACAAAATACATTTAAAAGAATACATCTCCTCCCTCCCTCCCCCCTCACGGGCAAAAAAAAAAAAAAAAAAAAAAAAAAAACCCAAAAAAGTCGGACGGAGTTGTGCCCCCCATTCTCCGCCCGTGTCCTTCGTTCTCCTCCTCTACTCCCCACTCCTATTTACTCAGACAAGACAGGTCCCACTCTCTATAAATGTCAGCCATTGTTGCCATTTCCCTTGGGTTGCACTCTCTGGCTCCAGGGTTTTATTGATCGAATCTTCAATCAGTCTACTCTGCTCCACCCTTTTCACCCACTCTAAGATTGTCGGCCCCTGGGGGTCTCCCCAATGATTTGGGATTACGGCCTTGGCTGCATTCAAGAGGTAGGGGATAAGAGTAGCTTTATACTGTCTTACTCCCATGTCTGTGTCGTGGAACAGGCAAGACCATGGGCATTTCCTGATCCTCATTCCAGTTATCAGGTAGATATTTTCAATTATCTTATCCCAAAAGGGTCTTATTTTTGGGCAATCCCACCAAATGTGTTTAAACGTGCCTTGTTCATTACATTCCCTCCAACACATCAAGTCCTCTCCTTTTCTTAATTTCTGCATTCTTATGGGAGTCATATACCACCTCGCTATTAACTTATATGCCATTTCATATGTTCGTGAGTCTTTCGCTAGTGTGTGTGTCATTTTTAATATTTTATTCCTTTGTTCGTCATTTCTCAGAGTCCCCAGTTCCCTTTCCCATTTCCCTAAATATATGGGTAATTCCCCTTCTCCCTCACCTCTTAATACTTTGTATACTTTGGATATCCTTTTCACTGTACTTTGTGGGTCCTTAAATAATTTTTCTAGTGGCCTTAAATCATTCATTCCTCGTAGGGGTTGTGGGAGCCCTTGTGTGAAATGTGCTAGTTGATTGTATCTCCATTTATCTAAGGGTCTATTTCCCCATTGTTGAGTAATTTCCCTATATGTTAAAATCCTGTCTCCTATCATCACCTCACCCAGTGTTACTTCTACTTTCTGTGCCCATCTGCTATAAAACATTCGCTCTTCCATTCCTGGTATAAAATATTTTGTGTCTAGTAGTGACATTAAGGGGGAGTTACATGTCCAGTTGTGTGACTTATTTATTTTGTCCCATGTTCTCAGTGTGTGCCTTGTGATCGTGCTAGCGCCTATTCCTAAGTTCCTTACTTGGGATGGTATCCAAATCATTTTTGTTAAGTCTGTCCCGCTTAAACTTATTTCCAACTCTGCCCAGTTCTTCCCCTCTGAGTTATGTATCCAATCTGCTATCCTGGATAATATTATGGCTTCGTAGTATTTTTTAAAATCTGGTAGCCCCACTCCTCCCTTTTCCTTCTCCTTTACTAGGACCTTGTGAGCAATGCGAGGTTTTTTGGGATACCATATAAATGCAAGAACAAGAGATTTTAATTTTCTAAAAAAACTACTCGGGAGGGCGATGGGGAGCATTTGGAATGTATATAGTACCGTTGGCAGTATAAACATTTTTATTACGTTCACTCTGCCTATCCACGATATTCTTTTATGTTTCATATTTTCCATTTGGGATTTAATTTTATTAAGCAAGGGTATATAATTTGTTTCATACAATTTCGTTTTTTTTGCCGTCAATTTAATCCCTAGGTAGCTCAGTTCCCCTCCACTCCATTTAAAGGGTAGGCTTGCGGTTAGGTCTTTCTGAATTTCTTTGGATACATTCAAATTTAATATTTCTGATTTAGATAGGTTGATTTTAAAATTTGATATTCGACCGTATTGTTCTAATTCCTTCACTATCATTGGTATTGATACTCTGGGGTGCGTCACATACAAGAGCAGGTCGTCCGCAAATGCAGACACCTTATACTCCTTCCCTCTTACTGCTATTCCTCGTATGTCCTGATTGTCCCGAATTGCTGCCAATAATGGCTCCAGGGCAATCACAAAAAGAATCGGGGAAAGAGGGCATCCCTGTCTCGTCCCGTTGAATAATTCAAAGGGGCGAGACAGGGAGCCATTCACCCTAATCCTAGCTGTCGGTTTTTTATACAATGCTTTTACCCTCTGCATCATTTTCTCGCCCAGCCCCAGATGTTCCAGGGTCTCATTGATGAACTCCCAATCTGCTCTGTCAAATGCCTTCTCGGCATCCACCGACAAGAGCAGAGTGGGAGTCTCTCTTCTAATTACTTCCTGTATCAGCATTACTGACTTTAAAGCATTATCCCTTCCCTCTCGTCCCCTGACAAAACCCACTTGGTCGGTATGGATCCACTTGGGGAGGAGAGATTTAAATCGTTCTGCCAAAATTTTCGCATATAGCTTTACGTCTACATTCAGTAATGAGATCGGCCTATAGCTTTCCATCGCTGCTGGATCCTTTCCTTCTTTTAAAATCAATGAGATGTGGGCAAGCAGGGCCTCTTCACGGAAGGCCCCCCCATCCCCCACCTCATTATAATAGTCGCAAAGCTTGGGTGCTAGGAAATTTTTAAATTTTTTGTAGTACATGATGGAATAGCCATCTGGTCCGGGACTTCCCCCTATAGCTGTTTCCTTAATTGCCCTTTCCACTTCCATTACTGAAATAGGGTTCTCTAGTTCCTGCAGATCTTCACTTGACACTTTTAAGCTTTTAAACTTCTCTAGGTAATCCCTGGTTATTTCTTTCCTTTTCTCCTTCCCCTCTCCTCTCCTTCCTATGTTATATAATGCACTATAATATGCCTGGAAGTTCTCTGCAATATCCGGTGTTGCGAATTTCATCTCCCCCTCCCTATCTCTGATCCTCGATATATAAGTCCTGTTCTTCTGTTCCTTTACTCTTCTGGATAGCCACTTACTTGATTTGTTACCCCACAAGTGTCTCTCCCTATTTATTCTATGGAAAGCTGTCCTCCTCTCTTGTTCTAGATATTCTTCTAGTTCTCTTTTTTTTTTTTGTAGTTCCTGTGATTCCTGGAGCCCTCTGGGTCTGGAAGTTTGTTCTAACTCCTCAATCTCCTTATATAACTGTCTCTTCGCCTTCTCCCTGTCTTTCTTTTTCCCTGCGCCAATTCCAATCAAGGTCCCCCTGATAACCGCCTTATGGGTCTCCCAAATAGTAGCCTTCGAGCACTCTCCTGTGTCATTCGTCGTATAGAAATCACTTAATTCCTGCAGGACTTTTACACTTACATCTTGTTCAAGGATGAGTGAATCATTTAATTTCCACGCGCTTCCTGTCCCCATCTGACCCTGTATATCTAGTTGGACACTTACAGGGGCATGATCTGACAGAGTAATTGGCTTAATTTCTGCTTTTTTTAAAAAGGCTACCAGTTGTTGTCCTACAAAAATATAATCTAATCTTGTAAAAGTTTTGTGTACGGAGGAGAAGTGGGTATAGTCCCGCTCTTTCTGGTGGGTAACGAATTTGTTAGTATTCGTACATTCGGATCAATCCGAAACATCCGAATAGCTGAAAGAACCAAAATACGAAAATTACGAATATGCAAAGTAACAAACACGCGAAAATATGAACTTACAAACGGACAAACTTATGAAACTCCGAAACAGTAAAAGAAACAGTAAAAGAAAGAAAATGACATCTATAACGAATGCTTTACAAATTTTCAGTCCTTTGTCTGTTTGTAATGTTGTTTGTTCATGTTCTCGAATCGTTCTTTTGAATGGACAGTGTAAGTGTATCTTAATATGTATGTTCGTAATTTCGTGTTCTCCAATCGTTCTTTTGAATGGGCAGTGTATTAGTGATCTATCTCACTTTACCACTTCAGCCTGATCCATTTGGCTGGCCAAAGGCCATTTTTTTATTTTTTTTTGCAATTTGGCACTGCGTCGCTTTAACTGACAATTGCTCAGTCCTGCAACGTGACTCCCAAACAAAACTGACGTCCTTTGTTGCCTTAATAATAGAGTTTTTTATTTTGGTGGTATTTGATCACTTTTTGCGGATTTATTTTTTTGCGCTATAAACAAAAAAATTTGCTACAATTTTGAAAAAAAAAATTTTTTTTTGCTATAATAAATATCCCCCAAAAATATATATTAAAAAACTTTTTTCCTCAGTTTAGGCTGATGTGTATTCTACATATTTTTGGTAAAAAAAAAAAAAAAAAAATCACAGTAAGCTTTTATTGATTGGTTTGCACAAAAGTTATAGCGTCTACAAAATAGGGTATAGTTTTATGGCATTTTTATTAATAATTTTTTTTATTATTAGAAATAGTGGCGATTAGCAATGACTGCGACCATTATGAAGGATAGATTGTACACTTTTGGTGCAATTTTGGGACCATTCACATTTATACAGCGATCGGTGCAATTAAAAAATGAATTGATTACTTTGTAAACGTGACTTCCTTTCCATGAGACGATCGCGGGTATGCCTGCAGACATTGAGTCCACGGGACTCGCGCTCACGAAGCTCCCGGCGGGCACACACGCCCGCAACCCGCCTCTTAAAGGGCAACGTACAGGTACGTGGTTCTGCCTGTATGTGCCCTTCTGCTGCAGTATATCTGCGTGAGGTGGTGGGGAAGCGGTTAATATCTTTAGCCAATCAGCTTATCCCTTTTGTGTCTGAGTCGCACTGCATTCCTGAATCTTTTAAGATTCAGTTGAGGAGGAGGTCTGGTGACTGAGGGAGTGGACTGGAGCAGGGGTGGACTGACTAGTTGGCCACTCAGGCACTGCCCGAGGGCCCCGGGCCATTAGGGGGCCCCATAAGGGTTGCCAGCCTCAGTAAAACCAGGGACAGTATGTAAAAATCTGTGTGTTTTTTATTTTTTTTTTATTTTTTTTTTTATACATCTGTCTCTGAAATGTCCCTTAGAGCCGGTTCACACTGCGGGCGATGCGAGGCGACACGACTCGCCTCGCCGCGCTCTGGCAAGTCGCCCCCGTTCTGTACAATGGAACCGTTCTGAGAGGAGCGACTCGAGTCGCTCCGACTCAGAAAAAAGGTTCCTGTACTACTTCTGGGCGACCTCGGGGCGACTTGCATTGACTTCTATACAGAAGTCATCTGCAAGTTGCCGCTGAGGTCGCGGCAGGTCGCGGCGAGGCAAGTCGGTGTCGCCTCGCATCGCCTGCAGTGTGAACCGGCCCTTACCGACATCCTTTTGGTCTAAAAATCCAGAGATTATAGCTGCCCCACCTCTCCAGTACCTTCTCAGCCAATAGAAACATGTCTGTGTATACTGTGTGATTGTATACTGTGTGACCCCCATAATCTATTGCCTGGGGGCCCCATGAGTTGTCAGTCCGCTCCTGGACTGGAGTAAGTACAGGACTTATTAGAAAAGCGAGCATAGGATCATTATTCTTTATTTTCTGAGAAGGTATGAATCGATGAAAAAGGCAATATCACAAAAGTAACAATTACTAAATTACGAGTAGTGTACTGAATAAATGAAAATTATTATCGAACAAAATTATGAATTTTGAATCAAAGAAAATTAGACTAACGGAATTATGAATCATTTCCCATTAAAGAAAATATATCTGTTACGAAAATACGAACGAGTCCAAATATAAAAACCCGAGTTCTACGAAATTACAAATCGTTATGAATGAATGGAAACGTGAAGAAACAAAACCATTTTTTTTTCTTTTTTGTGCACGTGTCTAGAAATATCTCCTAAACGTGTACGGTTTAGGAGGTATTTACCATATACGCTTGTGCCGATGTCATCAACACAAGCGCACTAAAGAAATGGCATGTGCCGTGACCGTTGGCTCCTGCGCGACTACGGCTAGTCAGTCAGAGAGTAGGAGTCTGCGGCCCTCGGAAGGAAGAGGGGTGAAGGTGGATGCTTCCTTTGCAGGTAAGTGCAACATAATGGGCTAGTATGTGATGCATAAAAGCCCATTATGCTTTTACTGTGCAGGGGAAAAAGAGGAAGTAAAACCCATCAGGTTTACATCCTCTAACCCTTATGGTAAGTTTAGGATACTGGATCACAACTTACAGTGGAGTAGACGTGTGCAATTCGTTTTGTTCTGAATTAGTTTTTTCACAAATTTCGACAAATTTTGTTAATTTGGAAACCTCAAAATTAACGAAAAAACCCATTTAACAAATTTTTCGGAATATTCGTAAAATTAAAAAAATCTGAAATAATAACTAACTATTAAATTATAGGTATTGGAATTTCCTTTAAAATTTGACTATTAGCGAACGTAACGAATTTATCCGAAAATAGCGAATGCCGCATCTAAATGAATGGAACGTAACAAATTAATAATAACAATAATAATACACTTTTTATTATTCTTTATTATTAATTTGTTCCGTTCCATTTGTTTAGATGCGGCATTCATTAGTTCAGATAATTTGTATCTTCGGATAAATTTGTTGCATACGTTCGCTAACAGGCAAATTTTGATAGAAAATTCCAAACCTATAATTTAATAGTTTCGTTATTTAGAATTTTCATTCTTTTTTTGAATTTACGAATTGCGATCATAACGAATGACCCAAAAAACAAATTAAATCAAAACAAACACATTTTTTGGCAGTGCACTTGTCTACAGTGGAGTCTACTGGAGCTAATAGTAATGATGGGTGTTTTCGCCTTAAAGTGGAGTTCCGCCTGCCTGAAAAAAAAAAAAATAATTAAAAATGTAAAAGTCAACAGCTACAATTACTGCAGCTGCTGACTTTTAAAATAAAGACACTTACCTGTCCAGGGCTTCGGTCTGAACTGGGGGTTGAACTGGGATTTAAAATGGTTGTTACCCCTACAGAGTTGGTAGCCAAAGGCCAAGCTGAGTGGAGTGCAGGAGAAGTGATCAAGTGACACCGCAGGGATCAGTGGGCATAGTTCAAGATGGATTTAGTTGGTAAGGAGAAGCAGAGCATGCACAAAACGGTGGCAACGCTGCAGAGCCTAGATGAGCCTGCAGATGGCCATCGCTAACCTTGGAGGACACCTTGCTGGTAGGATCAGCAAGTATTTTCATGAAAAATTAAAGTAGATTGCCAAAAACCGATCGTTTTGAAATTTTATTACACATTAAAATATTTCAGTCGCTCTAACTTTCAGAATCTGGCTCACACTTATGCGATGCCAGACATCGCACGTGATTCGCACCGCATTGCTGTGCGCATCACATGCAAAGTCTGTGCGATGTGAATTTAGCTATACCGATTATATGGCTAAATTTGCATCGCATTCAGACCAAAATGGTGCAGGACCCTTTTTTTTGATCCACACTGGAATGGGATCGCATTGATGTTCATACCCCTGCACTTTCGATTCCCGTCTGCTTTCACAGTTTGCACTGCGTTCTGCGAACTGATTTGGGGGTGTCATTAACTTTGCAGTGACACCCGCAGCGGTTCGCAGAGAGCAGTGTGATGTGGGAACCCGCACAGGAATCACATAAGTCTGAACCCAGCCTTCATGTAAAAAATGTTTGTTTAGATGCATTCGATTCTAATAATAATCTTCTAATGATTATAAGACAACTAAAGTGTTTCTGTAGCAATGAATACATGGGAAGGTGCTTGATGAGCGCCACCTGGTGTCCAAAAGCAGGATTGCATATCTGCAGTACCACTGGAAAGATTTGCTGTTGTGTTCTGTAGCCTCAAAATGATCTTTCTCTCAGTGATGAGGTCTATAATACTTCCGCTGCAAAAGTCAAAGATGCCAGTGTCTTCTGTTTGCTCCTGAGACTGATATAAGCAGGTGCTTTAAAAGTTCTTAAATAAAAACCTTGGTGTATTTTCAGTGCACACATTACCATTATTATTGTCATGTTTAGTGGTATAAAGGCAAAATCAAAAATGACATATATGATGCAGTCTGTCACGAACATTAACACAGCAGTTTGTTTATTTTAGTCTGCTGTGTTTTTTTTTTTTTTTTTTTTACCTGCTTATTTTGCTATTATTTTTCAACTTCCTTTAACCGCTTGCTGACCGTATACGGTGTATGTGTATATATCTATATCTCTATCTCTGCAAAACAACTCCTCTGCACAGGATCCCATACCTGTATGTGATCCCGCACTTCTGGGTCAGGGGTACGCACCGCCAGTGACCTGCTCTTGCTGTGTCCAATCAGCGGGTCCGGTGGGCGCAATTTCTGCCGTGACCCACCGACCGTTCCCAAGAGAGGCAGAATGGCGACCTTCCTATGTAAACAAGGCAGACTGCCGTTCTGTGAGGAGGAGAGGTAGTGATTCTGTGTTTCTGCTAAGCAGGAACACTGATCCCTGCCTTCCCACAGTACAAGCACCTCCCCAACAGTTAGCAAGCACTCCCTAGGGACACATTCAATCCTTTCATCGCCCCTTTCCTGCCAGTGTCATTAGTACAATACAGAAAGGAGCATTCAGATAAGAATTTTTGTCTTTAGTACAGTGACAGTATATATTTTTTAGCATTTATCACTGTATTGGTGTCACTGGTCTCCAAAAAAAGTGTCAGTGTCTGATTTGTCCACTGCAGTGACGCAGTCACCAGGCATTGCAGAGAGAGGGGAGATGTCACTGAGACAAATACTATCCATCAGGGCTCGAGTCCTGCTGGAATGCGTGGGAACAGCGTCCCTGCACTTTTTTCAAAGCAGGAACGCTGTTCCCTTTGCAGGACTAGAGCCGCCCGAGCCGAATGAGATGTATGCAGACTAGCGCAAGAAGCGCCTGTCTGTAATAGGTTCTCTCTCATGTCACTCATCACTGTTCGTTCCCCGGCAGCCCCTCCTCTCTTCTCGTCTATCCCCATTGGCTTGTGACATCATCTGGGATAGACGAGAAGAGAGGAGCGGCGGCCGGGGAGCGAGCAGCGCTGCATGATATGAGAGAGCACTTACTACAGACAGACGCTTCCTGCGCTACTCTGCATACTGGCAAGTAAGATCCCCTCACATGCCCTGTAATGTGCCCCCTGATGTGCCCCATTCCCTGATGTGCTATGTGCCATGTGGCCTGATGTGCTGTGTGCCCCGATGTGCTATGTGCCCCATAATGTGCCCTGATGTGCTATGTGCCCCATGCCCTGATGTGCTATGTGCCCCATAATGTGCCCCATGCCCTGATGTGCCCCGGTGTCCTATTTTTTTTTTATTTTTTTTGGTGGGGGAGTGGATCTTGGGTGGGAGTTCCCACACTTTTTTCCCCAGGACTTGACCCCTGCTATCCGTTATATTTGGTGTATGCAGGAAGATGGGGACTACCTGGTTACCCACTGATTTGGGAGCCTTATTCCAAGGCTTTGGCTAGCTCATTTCCCGCTGTTTGCCAGAGCACACACCAGATAAATGAGAACATGCCAGTCCGCACCTAACCACTGGAATTCAGCTGCTGCTGCTCATCTGTTATTTAACAGCTTTGGGAATTAAATGTTCTGTACCTATTTTGTTCCTAAGCTGACGTTTACCTGCACCCCCCCATCCTGACAGTTGCCTCACTTGTGACATGAAGCCACTCTGATTGAATTAAATTATTTTTGATCGTACTCATTCCTACTCTCTACCCCTGATGAAAGTATTAAACTGGAAACACGTTGGGTACCAGGGATCACCATCCACTGGAGAGTACTAGTGCCATTTTATATACACTGTTGCATTATATTTGTTTTATCATACAACATTTGTTATCGGATGTCTTTTCTGTTTGATCATTTATGTTTGATCATTTGTTTCATGTAACAATAAAAAATATTTTCTCATATCGTCTTCCAGGACAGCCTTTGAGATATAGGGCTCCTCCCTCCGGGACAGGAAACACGTCAAGCCAATTAAATAAAAGGTGTGGTCCTCCAGGCCCTCCTCAGTTTTTGTGTTTCCTGCCGGACGGGAAGGAGCACGTCTTGGAACTGGTAAGGGGAGCTCCTTCTCAGGGGTTTTACCTGGGGAGAGCGCCTTGATGGACCTGACCCTTAGCACCCCTCGGTCCGAACGAAGGGAGGAGAGGGTAGCTTTCAGTCCCCGCTGCCATTTAAACGTTCGGAGAGAACGGGACCCCGATACGCGGCAATCTCCCCCTCGGAGCGCTAACCGCTCGTACCTGTCGGTCGGAGGCGGCGGGAGACGTTCGCTCTACCGACCGGCGTTCGGGTACTGTGAGCGGTGCGTTCGTAAGAACGCACGGCGTCGGGGCGGAGTTTTTGCGCTCTGGCGTACGGAAGTGGGAGAGACGCACTTCCGCCGGATTCGCGTCATCAGGGGGCGCCGCAGGACCCGTTCCAGTCCTTTGGGCGCGGCGGTGTGACTACAGGGTTGCCTGGAGCAGTGTGAAGGCTCAGAGAGACTGAGTGATACACAGGAACCATGGAGAGTGCGGTTGTGCAGGTGGACTCCGGTTCAACAGGCTCCAGTACCTCTCAGGTAAGCTTGGTGAGGGCAGACCAGGACTTACACTGGCGGGTGGGGGGTCACTCTGACCCGTAGCACCTTCCCGGGGTGGAGAACCTGCTGGTGAAGGGGGGCACTTCCTAAACAGACCCTAGAAGCACAGTGGTGTGGTCAGGGGTGGTATTTTAATGGGACCCTGTTTTTCTTTGTTTTTAGGTTAAACAGGACAGAGCCCAGATACCTTTACCCAGAAGGAAATGTGCCGTGTGTGGGGCTAAGTTAGGCACCGGTTGGGAGAAGCCGCTTTGCCCAGATTGTGTCAGTAGCCTGGTAAAAGAGGACTCGGTGGCAGCTTGTCACAATGTTTTAACATCCGTAAAGGATGAGATTGCATCCACCTTCCAATCTTTTAAAAACATGATGGATAGGATGCAGGGTCCTTCTGTCTCTTTACCCAGAATTGGACGGGTCACAAGGGAAGAGGCAGAGGAGGTATCTTATTCAATCCTCCTCAACCCTCCCCTAAAACCCAGTGACTCCTGCGTCCCGGTGGGAGGAAGACTGGGGAAGTTCCTCCCACAGTGGGAAGCTTCAACCGAAAGTCCGTTCATTCGAGATCTTGTAAGGAACGGCTACAGGTTGGAGTTTGGTTCAGTTCCCCTCCCGAACTTTCAAGTAACAAGGTTACCAAGGGACCAAGAGAAAGCAGAGGCTTTGGCTCTTCTTCTGGGGGATCTGGTGGACCAAGAAGTAATGGTGCAGGTACCTCAGGAGGAGCGAGGCTTGGGGGTTTACTCCCACGTATTCGTGGTAAAGAAACCTTCGGGGAAGTTCAGGTTAATACTGAATCTCCGTCCCCTGAACAGATTTATAAAATACAAGCGGTTCCGGATGGAGTCAATCTTCTCGGTAACCAAATTCCTGTTTCAGGGCTGTCACATGGCCACAGTGGATCTCAGGGATGCATATTTGCATATCCCGATTCATCCGGAATCTCAGAGATTTCTCAGGTTGGCGGTGAGGTTGAACACGGGTGTGTTACACCTCCAGTTTCGAGCTCTCCCCTTCGGGCTTTCAGCCTCACCAAGAGTCTTTACAAAAGTTCTGGCAGAGGCACTGGCCCCATTAAGGCTCAAGGCTATAACAGTGATCCCATATCTGGACGATCTACTGTTCATAGCCCAGTCGGCCCAACAGCTGCAGAGGGACATACAGGAGGCTTTGGGGTTTCTGCGCTCACTGGGGTGGCTGATAAACCAGGAAAAATCCCAGCTGACCCCCTCACAGGAGGTCCTGTATTTAGGATACAGGATTTCTTCAGTGGAAATGAGGGTATTTCTTCCGGAGGAGAAGATCGGCAAGCTAGAGCAGGCGGTAGCCCAGCTTCAATCTGGTCGGGAAGCCCAGATCAGGGAGGTGATGAGAGTCCTAGGGTTGATGACATCATGCTTTCCAGCGGTGGCCTGGGCAAGACATCATCAGGGGATCTGCAAGTTCGCTCAGACAATGTGACAGCAGTAGCCTACCTGAACAAGCAAGGGGGAACCAGAAGCCCTGCACTACAGGTAATTGCGGACAAAATCTTCTGCTGGGCAGAGAAGAATTTGTCCTCAATATCAGCCATTCACCTAAAGGGAACCCAGAATTTCCTGGCCGACTTTCTCAGTCGCCAGAAGATAGGTCAGGACGAGTGGGCCCTCAACAAGGAAGTGTTCGAGGAGATCGTGTCATGCTGGGGAAGGCCAGAAATAGACCTATTTGCAACAGAAGGCAACAGGAAGGTGACACAATTTTTTTCGGTTCACCCACAGGATCGGGCCAGGGGGATAGACGCCCTTGCCAATCCATGGCGGTTTGGCCTGTGTTACGCCTTTCCTCCCGTAAGGATGGTGGCGGAGGTTCTGCAGAAGTTCCGTTCGGAAACTACGGACCTCATTTTAGTAGCTCCTTTTTGGCCAAGGAGACCCTGGTTTGCCAGCATAAAGAGATTGGCCGTACATCCTCCGCTGTTTCTACCAGTCAGGGAGGACTTACTTTCCCAGGGGCCGATCCTGTGCCCTCAGATAGAGAGGCTCAAGCTTGCGGCCTGGTATCTGAGGAACAAATCTTAAGGTCACAGGGTTTCTCAGAGAGAGTGATTAAGACCTTGTTAGAATGCCGTAAACCTGTTACTAGGGCAATTTACGCCAAGGTAGGAAAGAGGTTTAATTCCTGGTTGCGAGAACAGGGGATTGCAAGTCCCGGGGTCCCGGCAGTCCTAGATTTTCTACAAGCAGGGGTAGAACTGGGCCTATCTATCAGCACTCTAAAGGTACAGGTGGCGGCCTTAAGTGTTTTCCTTCAGTCCTCCCTTCAGCAGAATCCATTTGTCAGGAACTTCTTCAAGTGCTCTATCTAGATCCAGGCCTGTGAGAATGAAGTCCTGTCCTACTTGGGATTTGGCCTTGGTTCTTAGAGCTCTGACCCAAGATCCATTTGAACCATTAGAGGGAGCTTCACTTAAGTGGATTGTACTAAAGACTGTTTTTTTGATAGCGATCACGTCAGCTAGAAGGGTCAGTGATCTACAAGCGCTCTCGGTCAGAGAGCCATTTCTGTTAATCTTAGAGGACAGGGTAGTACTTAAGACTGATCCTAGTTTTCTTCCTAAAGTGGTGTCCACTTTTCATAGGACACAGGATATTATTTTGCCAACTTTTTTCTCAACCTCAGACAAGGATGAGGCGAGATCTTTAAGTTTGTTAGACGTCAGGAGAAGTCTATTGATTTTTTTAGAAGCCACTAAGGTCTTCAGGAAGTCAGACTCACTTTTTGTTAATTTTTCGGGCGCCCGCAAGGGCTGCAAGGCGTCCAAAGCGTCTATCGCCAGGTGGATACGAATGGCGATAGTTAAAGCCTATGAGTTAGAGGGGAAGCAGGCACCCTTAGTTAAGGCACACTCTACAAGGGCGGTTTCCGCATCATGGGCAGAGAGGGCTGGAGCCTCTCCGGAGGAGATCTGCAAAGCAGCAACGTGGTCCAGCTACTCAACGTTCGCAAGACATTACCGTCTGGATTTATGGTCTGATAAAGAGCAGACTTTTGGACGTAAGGTCCTCCAGGCAGTGGTCCCGCCCTGACAAGGTGAGCTCCTTGCTTATCATCTCAAAGGCTGTCCTGGAAGACGATATGAGAAAACCGGAGTTAGACTTACCGGTAACTCTTTTTCTAGGAGTCTTCCAGGACAGCCTGGCTTCCCACCCAAAGTTGTTTAAATTGGACTAAGTGGTGAGGATGTGTATTAACATGATTGTTAGTGTGTTATGTCTTTCAGAGCCTCCCGGCGGTTCTTGGAGTAAAACTGAGGAGGGCCTGGAGGACCACACCTTTTATTTAATTGGCTTGACGTGTTTCCTGTCCCGGAGGGAGGAGCCCTATATCTCAAAGGCTGTCCTGGAAGACTCCTAGAAAAAGAGTTACCGGTAAGTCTAACTCCGGTTTTTTCTACATACATCAATGTCTTTAGCCTTCAAAGTCCCATTTAAGGGGGAACAGTTCTTTGGTTATATACAGTCCCGCTATAAGTTGCTGATCGCCGCCATTACTAGTAAAAAGATAAATAAAAATCCGTAAATATATCCCATATTTGTGTTTGTAGATGCTATAACTTTTGTGCAAACCAATCAAACGCTTATTGGGATTTTTTTTTATTTTTTTTACCAAAAATATGTAGCAGAATAAATATTGGCCTAAATTGATGGAAATTAGATTTATTTTTTTATTTATTTTTTTGGATATGTTTTATAGAAAGTAAAAAATATTGTGGTGGTTATTTTTTATTTTTTTTTATTTTTTCTCAAAATTGTCGATTTTTTTATTTTTTTGTTTCTAGTGCAAAGAGAAAAAAAAAATGCGGAGATGATCAAATACCACCAAAAGAAAGTTTTCTATTTGTGGGAAAATAAGACATATGTTTTATTTGGGTTACAACTGTGCAATTGTCAGTTAAAGTAATGCAGTGCCTTATCGCAAAAAAAATGGCCTGGTCATGAAGGGGGGGGGGGATATTCAGGAGGGCAAGTGGTTAGCTGGCAGAGGGCTGAGACAAACCCTTTGAGGAAACCGTCTGGGCAAATTTTGCCTAATACTGAACTTGAAATCACTGAACAAATGGGTGATCTACAAGAAATTTTGGATGGAAACAATCTTTACGGTGAAGTCCATTCTTCCCGCAGGTTGCTTCATGGCCTCCCTAGATTTGAGGGACACTTATTTACACATTCTGATCTATGAGGAATCTCAAAAGTTTTTGGAGGGTGGCAATCAAGTGGGGAAAGCAGGTCCGACATTTCCAATTCAGGGCCCTGCCATTTGGCCTGTCCTCATCCCTCAAGGATTTTTATGAAAATCCTGGCGGAGGCACTGACCCCCTGAGACTGAAAGGAATCTGTCATCCCATACTTAGACAACCTTTTATTTTTTGCCCCCTCTGCTCCAATTACAAGGAGGTGGAGGTGGCCACTTGCTTTCTGGGAAACCTGGTGTAGTTGATAAACAGTACCTCGATCTTCTGCGTCACAGTTCACCAAGAACCCTATCTCAAAGAGGAGAAAATAGAAAAGGTAAAGGCAACAGCAGCCTTTTTTCAGAACAGCCTGGCATTTTCCATTCAGCTATGTCGGGTCTGGGTCTCCTGGCAGCAGTACCATGGGCGAGGGCCCATTTCAGGTGTCTCCAGGCCAAAATCCTGAGTAGCTGGGACAGCGTGCAGGAATCGCTGGACACGACCTTCTGCCTATCTCCAAAGACCAAGAGATCTCTGTAGTGGTGGAGGGACGAAGAGAACCTCATTCAGGGTCTACTATGGTCTCTTCCGGTGTCTGTCCATATCTCTATGGATGCCAGTGCCTGGGGAATTTTTTAGCCAACACCAAGTGTATGAGTCAGAATATTCACTAAACGGGGAAGTCTTCCAGCTAGGGGTAGAGAAATGGGGCCTTCCAGAGGTGGACTTGTTCGCCAACAAATCATATGCCAAGATTCCAGTGTACTTCTTGCTGGAAAGCGAAGTAGGGGCCAAGGGGATAGATGCCTCAGCTCAGAAGTGGGCGTTTTTGCCTATGCCCCCCCCCCCCACGTTCAAACTTATTCCCCTGGTCCTGAGGAAGTTTGTTTTAGGAGCATACCACAATGATCCTGGTGCTCCCTTATTGGCTGAAAAGGCCTTGGTTTTCCACGCTGCTGTGCCTGACAGGAGAGCCTCCCCTCATGCTACCCTAGAGGGAGGATCTGCTGTCCCAGGGCCCAGTTCTTTTGCCAAAAATAGAGAGGCTGAAATTGTTGGCTTGGTGTCTGAGGAAAGCTTCCTGAGGTCTAAGGGGCTCTCGGAGAGGTGAATTCAATTCTTTCCCATTGAAATAAATAAATTGCTTGGGTTACTGTTAGGCTGCTTTCACACTGGGGCGGGAGCAGCGTCGGCGGTAAAGTGCCGCTATTTTTAGCGGCGATTTACCGTCGTTTTAGCGGCGGTGTGCGGGCGCTAGCGGGGTGGTTTTAACCCCCGCTAGCGGCCGAAAAGGGGTTAAACCCGCCCGCAAAGCGCCGCTGCAGCGGCGCTTTGCCGGCGGTATTGCCGCGGTGTCCCATTGATTTCAATGGGTAGGAGCGGTATAGGAGCGGTGAATACACCGCTCCTTCACCGCTGCAAAGATGCGGCTAGCAGGACTTTTTTCACCGTCCTGCCAGCGCATCGCTCCAGTGTGAAAGCCCTCCGGCTTTCACACTGGAGTTAAAGGGGCCGGTTTTTTTCAGGCGTTACACAGGCGCTATTTTTAGAGCTGTAACGCCTGAATACCGCCCCAGTGTGAAAGCAGCCTTACATTTTGGAAGGTTTTCTGTTCGTGGCTAGACACCAAGAAGGTGTCTGCAGATATTCCAGCCGTCTTGGAGTTTTTACAAGACTGTGCGGACCAAGGACTGGCCATTAGTACATTGAAAGTTCAGATATTGGCCTTGTCTGTGTTTTTTTTTTTTCTTTTTTGGGAGCAACCCATGGCATTAGGCCCGCTAGTTATCATGGTTCTTTAAGGGGTTAGCCAGGATTAGACCCATTCTGTTCAAATTTCTGCCAAAATGTTGACAGTATTGCAAGGTTGGGTAACGTGATCGCAAAAGGAAGAGCTGTCCTTTAAAATGGGTCACGGTCAAAACTGTCTTTTTAGTGGCCATCTCCACAGCCAGATGCATTAGCGAACTGCAGGTACTTTCCATTAAGGAGCCTTTTCTGCAAATTTTTGAAGACAGACTGATATTGCGTACAGACCAGGGTTTTTTGCCTAAAGTGGTGTGAAAATTCCACAGGACTTAGGAAATTGCTTTGCCTTCTTTCTGTGTGTCCCCAACCAATCGAAAAAAAAACATAATTCCACCAACTGGATGTGAGCCTGTCTTATGGTATCTGCAATTGTCGGAAAGCATCCAAATGCTCTATTTATTTTGCATTCGGGAAAAAAATTGGGGTTCCAAGCTTTGAAAGGCACAATTGCAAGGTGGATTTAAACAAGCTATTGTGGAAGCTTACAAGATTTAAAAAAAAGGAATGTCCTTTTTTTTTCCCCCCTATGGCTCACTCCACACGGGCGCTATAGGCTTCTTGGGCAGAGCGAGCTGGAGCGACACCAGAGCAAATTTGTCGAGCATTTGCGCTGAGATTGAACCTTATCTCAGCGCAAGACCAAACATTTTTGAGAGAAAAGTCCTCCAAGCTCCTCCTGAGGGCGTCTTCTGCCTCAGAGTTAGAGGAGGATGTGGGGATCACCATGCAGAGCCTGCAAGAATTTGGGTGGCTGTTGAACCTAAAGAAGTCGGTGATTGTACCGACCCAGCATCTGGAGTATCTAGGCTTGCTGCTGGACTCCATGGAAGTGAGAGTTTTTTTCCCTTCAGACAAACTGCAGACTCTCAGATCCGCGGTAAAACTGCTTAAGAACCGCAAGTAGTCGTCGCTCCACTTTTGCATGCGAGTCCTGGGTCTCGTGGTAGCCTCCTTTGAGGCAGTACCTTTATGCCCAGTTCCACAACAGAGTCCTGCAGAAGGAGATTTTGACAAATTGGGACAAATCTCAGTTGTCTCTGGATCCTCAGATCCAGGTGAGCCAGTCAGTCAGATTCACTGATCTGGTGGCTGAGGTCCCCATTGCTTCAGTCCGGGAAATCGTTCCTGCCTCTGAAATGGACAGTGATCACAACGGACGCCAGCCTATCCGGCTGGGGTGGAGTGATGGGGGTTCAGTTGGCTCAGGGCCTCTGGTCGACAGAAGAATCCAAGTTGCAGGTCAATCTGCTCGAGTTGAGAGCGATCAGGCTATGCCTCTCCACATGGTTGATGAGAATTCAGGGGCGTCCGATCAGGATCCAGTCAGACAACGCCACGGCTGTGGCATACGTCAATCACCAAGGGGGAACAAGAAGCTCAGCCGCTGCACAGGAGGTGGCTCGCATACTTCGGAGAGCAGAGCGACACGTACCAGCCCTGTCGGCCATTTACATCCCGGGAGTGGAGAACTGGCAGATGCTGGACCCAGGAGAATGGGCGTGGCATCCGGAGATTTTCAGGTTACAGTGCCTGAAGTAGGGCACACCAGACGTGGATCTTCTGGCCTCCTGCCTCAATCGGAAGGTGCCAAGATTCGTGTCCAGGACGAGATCCGTGGGCAGACGCGCTGGTGGCTCCGTGGGATCAGTACCAGCTGATCTATGCCTTTCCTCCACTGAAACTGTTACCACGCTTGCTTCGAGGAGTGGAAGGCCTCGGCGTCCTTGGTACACGGATCTGGTGCGTCTGGTGGCAGATGCTCCCTGGCGACTGCCGTTGTGAGAGGATCTTCTGTCTCGAGGTCCGATTCTCCATCCTGCTTTACCATCGCTGGCTTTAACAGCATGGATATTGAGAGCCAGGTGTTGAGGAACCGGGGTCTGTCAGACTCGGTGATCCCAACTATGTTAAGAGCACGAAAATCTTCTTCCCTGAAGATATACAATTGTACATGGAAGGCCTACACCTCCGTGTGTGAGAAGGGATGACATCCGCGCCTTTTTTCTATAGCCAGGATCCTGCTGATTCTTCAGCAAGGAGTAGACCAGAAATTGGCTCCAAGCACCATTAAGGGGCAAATTTCAGCCTTGGCTGTCTCTTTTCAGTGACTCCTGGCGTCTCACTCATTAGTGAGTACCTTAGTTCAGGGGGTACGACGTGTAGTCCCTCCGGTGCATCCACCGTTACCCCCATGGGATTTGAACCTGGTGTTATCGGCGCTTCAAAAACCGCTGTTTGAAAATATCAGGGAGATTCCCCTGTTGACTCTTTCCCAGAAAGTGGTCTTTCTAGTGGCCATCAAATCGGCCAGGAGGGTTTTGGAACTGGCGGCCTTGTCTTGCAAGTCGCCCTATCTGGTTATCCACAAGGATAAGGTGGTGTTGCGGCCGCAACCGTCTTTTCTACCGAAAGTGGTCTCGGCTTTTCATATTAATGAGGACATTGTATTACCCTCTGTCCTAAGCCAAAACACCCTAAGGAGGTGGCCCTTCACGCTCTGAAGGTGTATCTGTCTACCACTGCTCGGAGGTCAGACTCTCTGTTTTCTGTGGCTGGTCCCAAGAAAGGCGGTCTTGTCGGCCACCATTTCCAGGTGGATCAGACAGATTGTAGTGCAAGCCTACGCCTTGAAGGGGCAGGTGCCTCCCTTTCCGGTCACGGCCCACTCCACAAGGGCAATCGGAACGTCTTGGGCCTTCCGACACCAAGCGTCTGTCGCTCAGGGGTGTAAGGCGGCGACCTGTTCGTCTGACCACACGTTTACCAAGTTCTACAATGTAGACGTCAGTGCGTCGACTGCCTGTTTTGGTCGCAAGGTTTTGCAGGCGGCCCTTTTTTCCTGTTTTATTTTTTATTTTTTTCCTTAAAAACACAGTACCATTAAGTTAATGCGCTGTTGCATTACATTCCACAGTTTTGTTTTTTTTTGTGTGTGGTTGTGGGTAGTCGCTCCTGTTGAGGGTACCTTGGTTTGGTGGATTTCTCCATGCATTGTTTTTTTTGTGAGTAAAGTTTCACTAGTTCCCACTTGCCATGGTGGATGACGTTTTTATGCTGATTTCCCACCCCTCGTTTGGCACTGCTTGGGGATGTCCCAATGGCCAAGATGGGAGCTGTGTCGGTCGGTGAATATAAGAGAAAATAGGATTTTTTTGTACTCACCGTAAAATCCTTTTCTCTGTAATTCAATGACCGTCACAGCACCCGCCCCTCCTTTTTTATGTTTACGTTATACTGCTTGTTGACGTACTGATGGCTGCATGGCAGGCTGGAGGGTTGTTGCCCAAGGGACGGCTCCCTGAGTTCTGAGTGTTGTATTACAACTAATGCCTAGTATCTCCTAGTAATAGGGCATAACAACCCAATGGCTAAGAGAGGAGCTGTGTCGGTCGGTACATTACAGAGAAAAGGATTTTACGGTGCATACAAAAAATCCTATTGTTCACAAAGTCTGCTGCCTCAGTTTTATATGATGGCAATTTGCATATACTCCTGAATGTTATGAAGAGTGATCAGATGAATTGAAACACTGTTCAGCGGACAAAGTTGGGCGAACAGTCCGCCCGTGTGTACGCGGCCTAAGAGGGACATTTTATTTATTTTTTTCAAATGACAATTTTTTTTTCAATTGCATTTTAGTGTAAATATGAGATCCGAGGTCTCTCTGACCCCAGATCTCATATTTAAGAGGACCTGTCATGCTTTTTCTATTACAAGGGATTTTTACATTCCTTGTAATAAGAATAAAAGTGACACAACATTTTTTTTAAAAGAACAGTGGAAAAAAAAAAAAAGTTAAAATAAGAAGAAAAAATAATAATTTTAAAAACGCGCCTTGTCCTGCCCGCATATAAAATCGGCGTTCGAACCACACATAGGAGGTAGCGCCGTGATCGGTAGAGCGAGAGCAATAATTCTAGCCCCAGACCTCCTCTGTAACTCAAAACGTGCAACCTGTAGAATTTTTTTAAACGTCGCCTATGGAGATTTTAAAGGGTAAAAGTTTGTCGCCATTCCATGAGCGGGTGCAATTTTGAAGCGTGACATGTTGGGTATCAATTTACTCGGCGTAACATTATCTTTCACAATATAAAAAATAATTGGGCTAACTTTACTGTTGTCTTATTTTTTTATTAACTAAATTATTTTTCCCAACAAAAGTGCGCTTGTAAGTCCGCTGCACAAATACGGTGTGACAGACAGTATTGCAACAACCACCATTTTATTCTCTAGGGTGTTAGAATAAAAAATATATATATAATGTTTAGGGGGTTCTAAATAAAGGGAAGAAGAGGCAGGTAATATAAAACACTCAGAGGAAGCTTCATTAGCATTGCTGGTTTGTCATACCAACGGCGACCACAAGAGGGCGCCAGATTCCATAAGGAATCATAGGACCGCAGAAGGCCTCAAAGCCGCGGCCTAAATTTTCGGCCGCCGGCGGAACGGCCCGACGCGATCACGATGGGGGGGGGTCCACAGAGACAGGATACCCCCAGCTGTGCTGCCCCAGGCGCGAGGTCGCTATTTCTAGTCGCCAATGCAACCTGGCGCCCGGGTTTTGTCGAGCCCTGGCATAGAGTATCTTTTATAAGAGAGATGATGCTGCTACTTTATTGTCCAATGAGCATGCTGGGTGTGTTCCTTTTGACCATACTATGCTGCCAAACCATTAGCTGTCAAGAATCTGACCATGTTGACAGATGGGGTGTCAAACAAAAAATGTGGTGGGGTGGCCGATAAAATTTTGTATTTATCCGCTCCCTATACCCTTCTCTCCACCCAACTTTTATGCCATGACTTACTTCCGCAATTGAGCAACTTTTAAGTGTCTTATACTTTGTTACTGCAATTGCCTATGTACCTCCAAATAAAAACTACTGGTATATAAAAAGTATTTGCTTGCCTAAAGTTTCGGAAAAGAAAAATAAATATAAGCAAATGTTCTGTGCTGTCCGGTTCTCGTTTTCATTGTAGTGTGTGTGTGTGTGTGTGTGTGTGTGTGTGTAAATGACTGACCATTCTCTGCTCTTTTTATAGGAAGTCTTATCGGGAGTTGTCGTGGTGATGAGTAAGGACACGGTTCAGCATCAAGGCATCACCCTGTCAATGGAGGGGTCCGTTAATCTGCAGCTTAGTGCAAAGAGCGTTGGTGTTTTTGAGGCCTTCTACAATTCAGTGAAGGTAAATATACTATAGCAGACGGTAATGCTCCATTTCCGTTCACACAGGGTCCTCTTCACCTCTTAGGTACTGGGCGGTCCTCAATAATGCATCTGTTTATGTTGAGAACCGTGAAAAAAATAGCACTGGACGCATAGGGTTAACCACATCCCGTCCGACCTATAGCAGAATGACAGCCCGGGGATGGCTCTTTCGTTCTAACTGGGCGTCATATGGCAACCAGCAAAGCAAGCTGCTTGTGCGCCATGATCAGTAGTGGGTGGCGATCGGTAGTGGGGGGGGGTCGCTCCGACACACCGCATCTCCGATCGTGGTAAAGAGCCTATGTGGTAGGCTCCTTACCATGTGTTCAGCTGTGTCCAACCACATCTGATCACAGTGTAACTAGGAAGTGCCGGTTATCAGCATTCCTCTATTCACGCTGACAGGGTGCGAGTAGAGAAGACCCGATAAGGGGTCTAGATACAATTTTAGGAGTGGCGCCTTTGCTGTGGTGTGGCATGTTGGTTTCCATTTATTTGCATTTGTGACTGCAGGGGCCCACACAGCGGACAATGATGGCCTGCATTGACCATGTCCTCAGTCTGATACTGAGCGTAATTCAAGCTGGAAGATGCTGGACATCTTATGGTGGAAAGGAATTACTACCCGAGGCTTTCATTTTCCCAGTGGAGGTTAAAAAGACCCCTAATTGAAAGCCTGGAAGAAATCCAGAGTCAATTTGCAGAAAGTAAAAGAGCACATAAACGTGATACTTGCTAATGATAAACTACCCTTCATCCTCAAAGACCTGCAGCCCAAAGTCTAAAGATTTGGAACCCATGGCTTAATTACCGTATTTATCGGCGTATAACACGCACCACAAGTTTAGGAGGGAATTTAAAAGAAAAAAACTTTTAGGAGGGAAGTTTTAAGGGAAAAAAATTTTACATTGAAATGCCCATTAATGCAGCCTTGTCAGTGTCACTTGCAGCCTTGCATTGCAGCCTTGTCAGTCATTTGTAGCCTTCCATTGTAGCCTTCCATTGCAGGCTTGTCTCCTTGCCATTTTAAAAATGACGCCACCGAGATACAAGGCGAAAGATACAAGGCTGCAATGGATGTCCTGTGTATCTCGGCAGCTTTCGGGTATTTTCGGCCACACTCGGCCGTTCTCGGCTATTTTTGTTCCTTCTCGCCTATTTTCGGCCGTTCTTGGCGACTTTCCGAAAGCCGCCAAAAATAGCCGAGAACGGCAGAAAATACCTGAAAGCCGCTGAGAGCGTGAGAAAAGGTTAGGAAGGTTGGGGGATCGGTGTATAACATGCACCGCCGATTTCCCCCTGATTTTAGGGGGGAAAAAGTGCGTGTTATGCGCCGATAAATACGGCATGCCCTTTCCTCTCTGAATCCCTCTGTCCTTGGCTATCTATAGTTTTTCACCTTTGTTTTGGACCTGGACCCCTGGAAAAAAAATATATCATTGCCCCACTCGCTCTACCTATTTCTTCCCATTCCTTTTTTCCTCATGACACCCTTTTCCCCTTGAACAATATCCCCCCCCCCACTAGAGTTGCCACCTCATCCCTTTAAACCTGAACACATATTAATTACACAGGTTCTGTGGTTGATTAAGGTGGTAATTAAACTGACTTGGTGCCTTATCTGCATTAAATTAGCCTCAGAACCTGTGTAATTCATATGTGTTCAAGTTTAAAGGGACGAGATTGCAATCCTACCCCCTACCCCTTGTTGGAGGACTATTACAAGTAATTGCACAATTCTGCCCCCCATGGTCCCAGAGAACCCACTATTGAATTTCACAACTGTGTATGCCTTGATCTTTGCTGCCTCTGTATGTTGGTCAATTGCCCCTGTGTGGGCAACACTGTTCTACCTTACTTTGGAAATATTTATTCAAGTAAAAAAATGTAAAACCAAAAGACACCTAACGTGTGTGTGTGTGTGTGTGTGTGTGTGTGTGTGTTTTTTTCTTTTTATTCCCGGAAGAAGACTTTTTTTTTTTTTTTTTTTTTAAACTTTTAATACTGAAAGGATGTGTTTCCTGACCCAGTAAAAGTGCCTGATTGTAGGGAGACCTGTCAGACTGGGCCACCACTAAATCTTTACATTGCAGTTATCCGACACAGATAAAAATGCATTCTAAATGCAACTAGGTCAGTTTTTAATTTCTGCCTGGATTGTTGCTTTAAAGAGCAAATCCACTCCAAAAACATTCCCCTCTGGGTGATCTATGTACATTGCAGGGATTTTAACAAACTTTGTTGCAGAAGAAATTGCTCTGTTTCTTTGTCCATGTGTGGAGTGAATCTGTATGGGAGTGGTTTTATAATTCTCAGCTGCTGCACCTGCAGGGCTCTAATAAGGAAATTGGTGTGGTTTGCATCCCTTTAGACATAATTTTCCTTGGGGAGTATCTCACAAAATACATTTTTGTTGCAGGGGATGCCAAAAATCTGACTTGTATCTTAGGGCAGACTTCTGGGAAAATCAGTGAGCCAATCACACAAGCCAGAAATTACATTTTCAGGGGGTGTTCTATACCATCTGTGTTCAGAACGCCTCCAGGTAGCTATATTACATTGCATTTTACATAAAATTACAGAGCTGCAGATTGAAAAGGTAAGATAATTTAAGATAATAACATTAAATCACAATATGACTTGAGTCGCAATTATTAATGCTGTATTCTTTCTTTCTTTCTTTTTTTTTTTTTCTCTTTCCGCTTTGATCTATATTTTTTGTCCCATGAAAGTGGAGTTGCCTTTTAACATAAGTCTTTGGCTAGTCTGTATAGAGCAGTATGTAATCCCTTATTTAATATTAAGTCCCTAAATGCGGCAATTGATTTATTTCAGCCAATTCAAATCATTAGCAGCACTGTAGAGATGGTAAAGCCAGGAAAAGTTCCCAGTGGTAAAACAGAAATTCCTTTTGAATTCCCCCTTGTCATGAAGAGCAATAAGGTCCTATATGAGACGTACCATGGAGTGTTTGTCAACATCCAGGTGAGTGAGGCGGCTTTCCATATCCTCTGTGTTCTAGAAATGTGTTTCATTCTGGTCACAGGCAGTAATGGAGCGTGACCCAGAGCAATACCAATAAAACTGCATGTTTCTGCATTATGAAGCATTAAAAACTAATTGTTTACTCAAAAAATGCAACATACATTTGCATGGTCTTGCTGTAAATATATGCAAAATGCAGCACTAAGATTTTTTTTATTTTTTTGTGTACTAAATGTCTTCAATGTGCATTTTCTTACCAAAGCAGAGTCAGTAATTAGCCATCGGCATAAGACTCTATAGTAGCAGTGATGTGCCACTACGCATCAGTCAACGGCTCTCTGCTCTGCCCCTTGAGCGCTCACTGGAGCTCTGAGCTGTGGAGGGGGCGGGAGCAGCTGGCTCAGGCTCTTAGCGGCTCGCTGAGAGCCTAAGCCATCTGCCGGTCTGGCATCTGCGTGGGTTGGGATCTTTCCAAAGCCTGGGTGGGCTCTGTGACAGCGGGCTGTTGGCTGAAACGAGTCACAGGAGTGCAAAATGAGCTGTGATCCATAGAGAGAAGGCCAAAAAAGCTTTGGACATACTTTTCCTTTTAGGCTGGGTTCACATATCTGCAGCCACAGTTTGCAGCATGGGGTTCGTTGCATCCCTGTACACTGGTTCAGGTGTGATTCGGGTCCGAATTTTAGTCTGAATTCGCACCTGAACCGGACCCAAATGTGCATCAGACCCTTTTTCAATCTGGGCTGCCCCGGACATGTGTGAACCGGCTCCATTGAGAACCAGTCACACTTGCCTGTCATGCGAATTGGATTCTGGGAAACCCACAACCAATTTGCATATGTGTGAAGCCGGTCTTACAGGCAAGTGTGACCGGATCTGTGTAGTCAGTTCACACATGTCCGGGGCAGCTGCGGTCAGGATTGTAAAAGGGTCCGGTGCGTGTTTGGGTCCAGTTCAGGTGCGAATTCAGGCTAAAACTCGGACCTGAATAGCACCTGAACCGGTGTACAGAAACGCACCAGACACGCAGATATGTGAACCCGGCCTTTAGGCATTTTTATACAGACAAACATGTTTTATTGAAAGTGCAATGGAAGTTTAAGCAACAGAACAGTTTTTTAAATATGTTGTAAGAATAAGTCTTACTACACATTGGGGGAGATTTACTAAAGGTGGTGCACTCAGAATCCGGCACAGCTGTGCATGGAAGCCAATCCACTTCTAACTTAAGTTTGTTGAATTTAGCTTTGACAATAAAACCTGGAAGCTGATTGTTTACTGTGCAGAGCTGCACCAGATTTTGCATTCTCCAGTTTTAGTAAATCTCCTCCATTGTTTTTGTTGCTCCTGTCCTGTGGGCGACAAATGCATGTAGCATTTTGTTCAATTTTTTCCCATTGCTGGCATAGCATGGTGTACAGCAGGCTACCCCCCCCCCCCACTGTTTTTTTTTTTTTCTTGTTCAATAATGTTTCTTGTAGGTATATCAAAAATGTACAGCAATGCAAGGACATGTGCACATGCACAGCATAAGCAAAGGAGGAAAGGCCTTCTTCTCAAATGGACAAATCCAACTTGAACAAAACATTTGGGGGGGGGGGACCCCATAATTACCAAGGTAGTCAGGACCTTTATGTCAACACCGCCTTAGTGGGCAGTCCTGACACCAATAAGCAACCAAAAAGGGCTGAAAAACCCATGAAAAGAAAAAGGGCAGAGAGCAAGACAGGGAAGAGAGGGAAAAGTAAAAAAAAAAAAAAAAATAGAAGAGGAGCAAGAACCTGGGGTCACTCGAGACATCAGTTAGAGCTGACCCATGCTTGTCAGGGGGAGATCAGGGAAGGCAAATGTCAACCATGGTTCCCAGATTTTGAGGAACTTGGCGTGCGTGTTGTGGAGAATACAAGACATTTCAACGGTATCAGTGTGTATTATTTATATTATTATTATTATTATTTATTTTTATTTTTTTAGTAAAAAAAATTTTTTCAATTATTTTTACAATTAAACCTTTCAAAATATTTGTTTATTACAATTCTTTATTTTTTTATTTATTTTTTTATCAGCCCTGTTGGGGGGGGGGGGGGGGGCGGCTTTAGTGAGATATCTCCCTTTTGAGACAGAGAAAAAGACCAAGGACACATTCCGCAGTCCCTTTTTTCTGTATCCTCAGCTGCACTTAAGATGAATGGACAGGAGACAGAGGCTCCTCACCATTCATATACTGAGACATTGTAAACAGCTTGCGATGCTCAGTTATGAATGGACAGAGTCAGTGATCACTGACTGTTCATTCGGAAAAGGAAGGAGTCAGTAAATTACATATATACCAACTCTTTCCTCCGCTCTCCATCTTGACCGGAAGGGGGACACGGAGGGGATCTGGAGGGGGACCGGAGGAGGACACGGGACAGTCGGGGATGATCGGTGCGGCGGTGGGGGAGTTGCAAGCACCGACCTCCCTGTATAGATTTCAGTAAAGCAGCTGAAAGCCACGGGGAGGGAGAGAAGGAGAAGCGGCTCCTAGCTGCTTCATTTAAATCTATACAGGGATATCGGGGTGCTTGTAACTCCCCCCTCGCCATGCCGATCATCCCCTGACTGCCCAGGTATCGGGTAAAGCATCAGAGCATTTGCCCGAGTACAAGTACTCTGGTAATGCTCGGTAACGGTGCAACCCTACTGACAGCAAAAAAAACATGACTGTGATTGTAACCCCTCGCCATTATATCCAATTTGCCTTTTTAGTCAAATCTTGACATTTCACTTCAGTCAGAACATATTTAGTTTTGTATTCAGCAGACCTTTATTCCCATCTTTGTCCTCGCTTGCTGTCAAGACGGGCTAAAATGTTTTTAGTTTTTGAGTAGGAAAAATTCAGATGTTCCATTTTAAAGTTTTGTTACTGTCTGCATCCTCATTAGGGAGATTGTTTGTTTTTCTCTGTCCCTGTGACCCTATGAGAATTGAAAGGCACATGTGTCACCAGCATAAACAAGAAACCATAGAAGTTCTAACCCTTCACCACTCTGCAAAAAAAATGTGTTTTCTGCCTCCGTATGTAGACATTTGTAATTGATATTGGGATTGTCCTATTTTTCTTCCAGTACACCCTCCGCTGTGATATGAAGCGATCTCTGCTGGCCAAAGACTTGACTAAATCGTGTGAGTTTATCATTCACTCACAGGTAGGTGCTGCACAGAGGTGTCACCAAAGCTGGGCATAAATGGGGCAATAAGATTGTAGATCTAGCCTATTATACTTGGGGGTTCAGTTACACTCGCAGTGTTGCTGAGCGTAAGAACTAGTCAATGCAACAATATAATTTCCTTTATGTACTTTAACCTCATTTGATACCATTGTGCCACATTGGCGTGCATTGAAAAAAAATAGGATATGTTCCATCATCTTGCAGTATGTTCTGACATGCTGTAATGCATCACAATGCTCTGCAGCACATACAGCCATGGCAAAAAGTTTTGAGACTGACACAAGTATTCATTTTCACTGACTGCTGCCTCAGATTTCCCCCCCCCCATAAAGCTTTTTATTTAAGAGAAAAAAATAACATACAGAGATTTAGGACAGTAGTTGTATGGTTAACAATTGGTAAAACATATTTGCGTTACAAGTGAGAGTCATGTAGCAATGCATAAACCTTGAGAACATTGGTCCATTTCTGAGTCATTCTACAGGTCCATGTGGACAACAACAAAGAGCTGCAAATGGCTCAAACAACAAGGTCATTTAAAGGTCTATTTGTTTATGGATAAAGTGGTCTTGGTCATCTATTTCTAAGAGGTAAGTGGGCGTAGAGGAATCGGTTGTGGTATAGGTTAGGTCTAACGCTGGGATATATTGGTAATATGTCAGAGTTATGGTGAATGTGATGGAATGGGCTTAAGTAGTATATGCATGATATTCTTTTAAGAGAGGCTTGGTTAGGGGAGTGGGGGGAGGATGAAAGCATGAGGTGCCTTAGATTTTAAGATGGCAATTTGCATATAGTCCAAAATGTTATGAAGAGTGATCAGATTTGCATTGCAATTAATTGCAAAGTCCCATTTTGCTATGAAAATTAACTTTAATTCCCCCTCCCCCCCAAAATTTCCACTGCATTTTTCAGCCCTGCCACAAAAAGGACCAGCTGACATCAAGTCAGTGATTCTCTCGTTAACACAGGTGTCAGTGTTGACGAGGACAAGGCTGGAAATCACTCTGTAATGCTGATTAAGGTCAGGTTCACACTGGTATGACACGACTGTTGTATGACTGTTGATACGACTTTTCCCTGCAACATCGGTCCTACTTCCATCTGACTTTATTGAACAGGATATAATTATGCTCTGACTTTGTCATAGTCCCACTTGTTCTTTGACCAATCAAAACAATCTCGGTGTGACATAAATTCCTTTTCCTGCTGCTATAATCACCATGTCGGATGTCACAAGTCAGATGGTAAGGACAAGGATCTGACTTCAGCGATATTGAATGGGCTGAAGTCGGACCAAAGTAGTGCAGGGACCTTTTTCAAAGTCGGACCGACTTGTGTCAGACCAGTTAAGACGGCTCTCACAGGGAACAATTGATTTGTACACCTCATGTGACTTGTGCTCCCAAAGTCAGAGCGTATGTCACACCAGTGTGAAACGGGCCTTAGTTAGAATAACGGACTGGAAGCTTTAAAAGGAGGGTATTGGTTGAAATAATTTGTTCTTCCTCTGTTAACCATGGTTACCTGCAAGCAAATGTGCAGTCATTGCTTTGCACAAAAAGGGATTCACATGCAAGGATATTGCTGCTACTAAGATTGCACCTAAACTAACCATTTATCGGATCAGGAAAGGAGAGAGGTTCAATTGTTGAGAAGAAGGCTTCAGCGTGCCCAAGAGTCCAAAAAGTCCAGCAAGTTCCAGAACTGTCTCCTACGGTTAATTCAGCTGTGGGATCGGGGCACCACCAGTGCAGAGCTTGCTCAGGAATGGCAGCAGGCAGGTGTGAGTACATCGGCACACACAGTGAGGAGAAGACTTTTGAATGGCAGCAAAGAAGCCACTTCTCTCCAGGAAAAACATCAGGGACAGACTGATATTCTGCAAAAGATACAGGGATTGGACTGCTGGGGTAAAGTCATTTTCTCTTTCCAATTGTTTGGGACATCCGGAGAAAAGGTGAGCACTACCATCAGTCCTGTGTCATGCCAACAGTAAATCATCCTGATACCATTCATGTGTGGGGTTGCTTCTCAGCCAAGGGAGCGGACTCGCTCACAATTTTGCCCAAGAATACACAGCCATGAATAAAGAATGGTACAAAAACTTCCTTTGAGAGCAACTTCTCCCAACCATCCAAGAACAGTTTGCTGAGGAACAATGTCTTTTCTAGCATGATGGAGCACCTTGCCATAAGGCAAAAGTTATAACTAAGTGGCTTGGGGAACAAAACCTCAACATTTTGGGTCCATGGCCAGGAAACTCCCCAGACCTTAATCCCATTGAGAACTTATGGTCAATCCTCAAGAGGTGGGTGAACAAAAAAAACCCCAAAAATTCTGACAAAGTCCAAGCATTATGTAAGAATGGGCTGCCATCAGTCAGGTTGTGGCCCAGAAGTTGATGGACAGCATGCTGGGGAGACTTGCAGAGGTCTTGAAAAGAACGGGTCAGCACTGCAAATATTTACTTTTTGCATAAACTTAATGTAATTGTCAATAAAAGCCTTTGACATGTATGAAATGCTTGTAATTATACTTCAGTATACCATAGTAACATCTGACAAAAAGATCTAGAAACACTGAAGCGACAGACTTTGTGAAAATTTTATATTTGTGTCATTTTCAACTTTTGGTCATGGCTGTAAAATTTGATTACAAAAAAAGGAAAAAGATTAGCTCTGCAATTATTATAACAACTCATTGCAGCATGCATTCTCTGTGAACATTCTTTATATGCACAGTAACGCACACTGTGGTATGAATAAGCCCTGAAAAGAATGGTATAGAAATGGGTGTAGGTTTTATGAAATGAAATGGATGAATTGTATGAAGACTGATTATTTTTTTTTTATTTTTTGCAAAATGTATTTACATTTTTTTCTAAGTGGATGTAAAACTGGCAACACACATTACAATCTCTTCTGTCAGCTGTCTTTCTTAGGCCTTGTGCTATGACATAGGAGCGTGTTTTTAAGATTTTAACCTCTTGGCGCCGAATGCATGCAAATATGCGGCCTCTCAGCGCAGAGCGGTCGCATATTTCAATAGCGCCGACAGAGCTGTGCCGAGAGCATGTACCCTGTGCACAGTGACTGGCGGATCACGGAAAGTTCCCGATCGCAGATTGCGATCGGGGACTTTTCCGATCATGTGGCATCTGTGGCAGCCAAATCATGTGGCCATATGCCCCACCTCCTGGAATAGTAAACCCCTTAAAGGGCTGGTGGCAGCCGGTGCCAAGGGGGTTAAAGTGGAAGCAAAGCATAACATGAACTCTTTCTAAAAATGTTGCCTCCTACTTAATCTGCATTTCCAATGTAGGAAGGATCTTTGTACTTGCCTATCTTTCTTAAATCTTTAATTCAGTCTGGTCTGGTTACTTGAGCCTTAAAGGGATTGTAAAGTAAATTTTTTTTTTTTTTTTTAAATAACAAACATGTTATACTTATCTCCACTGTGCAGCTCGTTTTGCACAGCGTGGCCCCGAACCTGGTCTTCTGGGGTCCCTCGGCGGCTGTCTCTGCTTCCTCCCGCAGGTACTTATCATGTTCATGCGAGCTCCCTTGCATGGTGAGAAGCATCAACGTGATGCTATAGCCGCTCGCTGTATCACATGGCCCTGTCCCCCGGCAATCCGTGTCAGTGGATGTGATTGACAGCAGCGCGAGCCAATGGCTGTGCTGTTTTCCATCCATCCACTCCAGCCAATCAGCATCCAGGCTGAGTGGTGAAGAACGGCGGGGGAGAGTGCGGGATTTTCGAGGGGTGAGGTAAGTAAAATGGGGGGGCTAGGGGTACAGGCACTGTCAGATGTTTTTTCACCTTAATGCATTAAGGTGAAAAAACCTTTACCTTTACAACCCCTTTAATGCCTGGTACACGCGTTTAGAAAATCGTATGGAAAAATACCGCTTTTGAAGCGATCGTATGATCATCAGATCGTTAGTACAGAGCTTTTGAGAGCCAATCATCCAATTTTTTGTTTTTTTTATTTGATCGGACAAGCACGAAAATATTCTTCGTACGATTTTTGTTTAATCAGTACAGCTATCTTTCGAAAATGCAATACAAATGCAGTAAAACACATGACATCACTTCTGAATTTTTATTCTGTCGTACTAGAATTTTTGTGACTTTAGTAAACGCATCGGATTCAATCTGAGATTAGCATGCAAAAAAAAAGAAAATGAACGATCATCCATCCAATAAATCTTCTTGTGTGTACCGGGATTTAGGCTCCCCTGTGTCAGTGAGTGGCTGCTGCAAGGGAAGAGGAGGGAGCAGATATCGAGTGCTCCCTTACACATGAGAGGGAGAGCTACAGGATCACATGACCAGACTGGTTTAAAGGTAACTACACAGATCTTTGTTACACAGGGTGTGCAGGATAGGTAGAAGAATGTGGGGGGGTGGGGGGGGGCATTTTTAAGAGTAGTTTGGCTTTTCTTCCACTTTATTGCACGTTGACTTTGCAACGTATGCGAACCGCACCATTCAGTAAAATATGATCGTTCTCATACTGGGGCCTTGTATGGCCAACCTAGCAGCAACTGGATTTGGATCTTCATTTTTATTTGTGTCTCTGTAGCCTCAGAAGACGAAGCTGACCCCAAGTCCAGTGGATTTCACAATCACACCTGAAACGTTACAGAATGTGAAAGAGGTGAGTTTTCATGTACATCTCTTGGCAGATAATTAAAGGTAACTACGCTTACTTAAATGCTATTCAATTCCACCATATATCATTGTAGGAGGTGGTATATAGAATATTATTTAAGTAAGCACAGCGCTCTTTTCAAATTGTATTGCTATTTAATGCACAGAGGGTCTGGCATTACATAGAGCTGCAGCTGGGGTTTTACATTGGCAAACCTCACGGTTTTTTGTTTCTAAAAATAGAGGTCACATAGCATTGGGGTGTGTGTGTGTGTGTGTGTGTGTGTGTGTGTGTGTGTGTGTGTGTGTGTGTGTGTGTGTGTATATATATATATATATATATATATATATTATTATTATTACAGTATCTCACAAAAGTGAGTACACCCCTCACATTAAGATTTTACTATATATCTTTTTATGTGACAACACTGAAGAAATGACACTTTGCTACAATGTAAAGTAGAGATCGTACAACTTGTATAAGGCCTCTTTCACACGAACGATCCGTTCAGGTCCGCCTGTCTGTTTTTTAGGTGGACCTGAACGCACACTCCATAGGCCTCTATGGAGCGTTGGATGTCAGCGGTGACATGTCCACTGATATCCGACCCTCTCCGATCCGAAAAAGTGTGATGGAGGAAAAACCTACTTTTCCATCCATCTGAGGATCGGATCGATTGAGGACGGACTCAACGGCCCCCCCATAGGGGAGAGCGGCGCTCTGACAGGTCCGTCCCTGCACACTGTGCAGAGACGGACCTGTCGTCGTCTTCCTCAGCGGGGATCCACAGAGCGATTCCCCCGCTGAGCAAAGCGGGCTCCGTACACAGACACGTCCATGTGAAGGAGCCCTAACAGTGTAAATTTTGCTGTCCCCTCAAAATAACTCAAAACACAGCCATTAATGTCTAAACCGCTGGCAACAAAAGTGAGTACACCCCTAAGTGAAAAGGTCCAAATTGGGCCCAAAGTGTCACTATTTTGTGTGGTCAGTACATCTTTTTGGTTTGTGCACCTTTTTTAAAGCTGAGCACTGGTCACAAAACTTTCTTTTAAATAATATTTTTCAATAGCTGCAAAGTATATAAGTCCAATTTGGGAAAACTCAAATATCATCATATAAATGTAACAGTGACATCGCTGAGCCTGTAAAGAGAGAAGAGCTGTGGGGGAGGGTCCCAGCATGCCCACTCATGACAGAATGCCTACAGAAAAATACAGGAGGGGGTGGAGACCAGACCAGTCACCTTGCACAAAGCGTGAGAGCAGCAATGAGCGGCCTTTAATATAGAAAGCTTCTGCACGCTTGCAGTTTAATGCTGGATTACTGCAATCATACCAAGATTCAGGTGTGTATGTGTATATTGTAATATATAATTTTTTTATTAATAAAGATTTGTTTTTTAGACAATATATGTTCAGTTTTAACCCTTTCGGTGCTGTCAATGTAAGGGATACATCGGTGGCAGTACTGGCCTGTGAACCTCCACTATAGGAGTCAGGAGTTTTTTTACATTTGCTCACATCAGAGAGATCTGTCACTTTCTTGTGGAAGTGACTTAGGCAGCTGTAAAGTTTATTTTTTTTTTATTTTTTTCCAATTCCACATTAATGGTTATGTAACCCCCCCCCCACAGGCCTCCTTTTTTCTCCAGCAGCTGTCCCACACTCCTCTGTCCTTCCTGGGTACCCGGGACCTCCCTGGCACCTGTCAAGATGGAGAGTGAATGATAAGTGAAAATTCTGTGAATAAGATTGAAAGTGATCAGCTCTGGTCATCTCCAGGGTTTGCTGGTCTTCGTGGCTGGGGAAGAAGCTAATCACGCATAATTCAAATGAGTGCAGAGGTGACATTAGGGGTCTCAAGTCTCCTTTTTAAAGTAGCAATCCATCCTAAAACCAAAATCCCTGTATCTACAGATATCCATGATCTAACACTAACCTTTCTAGCCCTGTAAAGGAGAAATCTGTATACATACCTTTTCTGCAACTGACTTGACCCAATCCCACGCTGAGCTGTCAGCGGCAGCTTCGCTGTGGAGGTGGGTGCAGAGGACACAGCAGACAACGGAAGCCCCATAGTAAGTCTATGGATGACCTCACTCCCCATTCATTTCACAGCCGTTGCTGGCTGTGTGCTCTTCAATACTTCAGCCGCTGGAGATCGGGTCAGATCGGCTTCAGAAAAGGTATGTATACTGGTTTCTTTACAGGCTCCTACCAAAAAATTTTTTTTTAAAAAAAGTGAACGTATCATTTAAAAAGAACATGTCACTTGCACTATGTTATCACATAGGGGCTTACCGCTTCAATATCAGGCACTTTTACCCCTTTGTTGCCCAGGTCAATTTTCAGCTTTCAGCGATGTCACGTTTTAAATGACAATTGCGCGGTCATGCAAAACTTTAGAAATTGTTTCTTTTTTTTTTTTTCACACAAAAGAATGCTCTTCTTTTGGTGGTATTTAACCACTTCAGCCCCTGCTCAATGACCAGGCCATTTTTTGCGATACGGCACTGTGTCACTTTAACTGACAACTGCGCGGTCGTGGGGCGCTGTACCCAAACTTTACATCCTTTTTTTTTCCCCCCACAAATAGAGCGTTCTTTGCGTGGTATTTGATCATTGCTGCGGTTTTTATTTTATGCGCTATAAGCAAAAAAAGCGACAAAAAAAAAAACCACAATATTTTGTAATTTTTGCTATAATAAATATCCCCAATTAAAAAAAAAAAAAAGCTATTTTTTTTCCCCTCAGTTTAGGCCGATATGTATTCTCCTACATATTTTTGGCAATAAAAATCGCTATATGCGTATATTGATTGGTTTGTGCAAAAGATATAGCATCTACAAAATAGGCGAAAGATTTATGGCATTTTTATTATTATTATTTAGTATTTTTTTTTTAATGGTGATCTGCGATTTTTTTTTTTTTTTTTTTTTTTTATTTATTTTTTTTTTTTTTATTGGGACTGTGGCATTATGGCGGACAGATCGAACACTTTTTTTTTGGGACCATTGACAATTTACAGCGATCACTGGTATAAAAATGCACTGATTACTGTGTAAATGTCACTGGTACGGAAGGGGTTAACACTAGGGGGCAATCAACGGGTTAACTGTGTGTGTTCTAACTGTAGGGGAATGGGACTGACTAGAGATGGCAGATCTGATTCCTAGCTAGTAGGAACACAATCTCTCTCTCTCTCTCCTCACAGAACAGGGATTTGTTTGATTACGCACACACACGTCCCTGTTCTGGCTCTCGTGCCCGCAATTGGGCGTGGCCGGCAGTCATCGCAACCACCGGCCACGCACATCGCCACCCTTGCAGTGCAGCGCGTGCTGGCTATCCCCGCTTATAGAAGCCGATGTACAGCTACAACGGTTTGCGGGAACATCCCGTATAATGACGGCGGCTGGTCGGCAAGTGGTTAATCACCACTAGGTTTTTTTATGTTTTGCTAAACAAAGTCCAACCATTTTGGGGGGGGAAAAAAAAAAGCTATTTTCTGAGTTTCTGTTTATAAAATTTAGCAAAAAATCTTTCTTCATAAATTTAGGTTAAAATGTATTCTGCTACATTTCCTTGGTCAAAATACTCCAAATCAGTGTTTGTTGTATTAATATTTAGTTTGTAGGATAGTTAGTCCACAAATTCTGGTATACTGTATATATCTCAAAATTGACCAATTCTGATGTACTGAGGGCCTATCTCATTTCTTGAGGCTTAAAATGTCAGGACAGTACAACTATCCCCCAAATGACCCCTTTTTGGAAAGTAGACAATCCAAAGTATTTAGTTGGGGGCATAGTGAATGTTTTGAAGGTGCAATTTATTTGTCACAATTTTTTGGAAAACGAAAACAAGAGCTGAGCTTCTCCCGGGTCTCTCGTTCCTCTTTGGCTGAGACTGCAGCGGGAGCCTTTGGCTCCTGCTACTCTCAATCACAGGCAGTGAGCCAATGAGGAGACTGAGAGGGGCAGGGCTGAGCCATGGCTCTGTGTTGGTGTGTGTGTGTGTGTGTTTGTTTGTTTTTTTATGGATGTATAAAGAAGGGCTTGGGAGTGAGCACATATCAGTGCCCCCAGAGCAAGTAGCTCGCTATTGGGGGCACTGGCTGAAGAGGAGGACCCAGAGGTGTCGGTAGGGGACCCAAAATAAGGATGCTCTGTGAAAAAACACTGCATAGAGCAGGTAAGTATAACTTGTTTACAAAAAAATAAATAAAAATAAACAAAAAATAAAGAGACACTTTTCAAAATCAGAAAATTCGTTTTTTTTGTGATCCGATGATGTGATTCATTGATTTTCGAAATTCGGCCGACCAAGCCTTCAATTTCACCTCATGTTGCTACAGAAAAGAATTTTCTTGGCTGGGAATCTTCTTTTCTCTCCGCACATTTTCTTTTCTTATTACGTTTCTCGCACGATTCTCCCATCATTGATTAGAAAATCCTTTTTCTAAAAATTTCCAACATGTCCGATTCCTCAAATTTTATTTCCGCACGAAAATCGGCTGTTGCTGCAGCCCACTAATGGTGCGAAATTCATACGAAAATTCTTAGATACGATTTTCGAAAGAAAATTCTTTCGAAATTCGAACCGTGTATGGCCGGCATAAGGCCCCTTTCACACAGGCGGACGTTCTATGGAGCAACGGATGTCAGCGGTGACATGTCCGCTGACATCCGATCTGCTAAAGTGTGATGGAGGAAAACCCTATTTTTCCATCCATCATCGGATCGGATGAAAACTGACTCTACCGTCCGTCTTCATCCGATCCCCCATAGATGAGAGCGGCGCTCTGACAGGTCGGTCCCTGCACAGTGTGCAGAGACCGACCTATCATCTGCCTATTCAGCGGGGATCGATGGAGCGATTTCCCCCCCGCTGAGCAAAGCGGAGCCTGTACACAGACACGTCCATGTGAAAGGGCCCTAAAGGTTAATTTTTAAGTCCCCTGCCCCCACATACACACAAACCTAAACATGTGCATTTGGTGCGCTTTCTTTTACTAGTAATGGCGGCGATCAGCGACTTATAGCGAGATATTGCAGTGGACAAATCGGACACTGACACTTTTTGTGTGCCTAGCTGGTGATTCAGTGTAGTGGGGGAGGTGCTTTTACTAAGGGACAGCATGGATTGTGTTTCTGCTTTACAGGAACATGGTGTATATGCCTTCTGTACTGACAGAACGGCAATCTGCCTTGTTTACATAGGCAGACTGCAGTTCTGCAAGTGTGTAAGCAAATGAACTCCTTCACACACACACAGCTGTGGGAATGAATGACATGGCAGTGTGGGCGGAGCCCCGCGCGGCTGCACTATTTTCAGAAAGTGACAGCTAGTACAGGGAACTTCTCCCCATACTGCTGTTACAGGGAGGGGGGAGGATCAGGGAGCAGCTGCAGCTTTGGGAACATGTTCCATGTTCCACTCTAAAAAAAAACGTGACCTTGTCCTTTTTTAAGATCTGCTATTTGCTAACAGTCAGGCCTGCCCTGGATAATGACTTTTGGAACCTAAAGTTCTCTGGTGCTTGTGGGGGGATGAGAACATTTCTTGTCACTTTGATATACGAGGATCTTTGTGTTGTCAGCAGAGGCTGCAGGTCTTTAGTGTCCATCTCCATCTGGTCAGTGCAAAAGGACACAAATCTTTTGAAGTAGAACAATGTGCGTTCCTTCAGTAACTTCATAATCCGCCACTGAGCTGCTGTCTGGAACATGATGGGCTTTTTGGCTGCCCTGTGAATGTTCACAGCCTGTTTTTATTGCAGCATAGAGAAATATTTGTTAATGATTTAAATGCCCCCTCCTGGAATTCCCTGTTCCCCTGTCAGTAATGTGCCGCCTGTCACTTTCCCCAGACGTTAATTCAGGGTGACTACTGATGGCGTGTGACTCGAAAACCGCCAACGCACTGAGGATCATTACTCTTAATCTGGCCAAGCTACTGCTTTGGAGAAGCTGCAGAGAAAGCGAAATAAGTTTTGTGCCTGGACCCATCCGAACAGTACAGTGTGAACCTTCCAAACGATCCTAATATACAGAGTGGCAGAATGTGAGGAATTTGGCTTCTTTATAATTGGGGTAGAATTACAGTAAATTGGAACAAACTGTACTGTACACCTTAAGGTGCCGGTTTATAATACACACTGATCCGTGTGGGCTGCTGGGAAGCATTTGAAGTTACAATGAAAGATTTATTGATGTGTACTATGAGCCGCAGCGTTTAAGGAGGTAATGCACTTCTAGAGTTTCCTAAAGGTGGTAACCTAGTATAGCACCATCAAAGTTCATTTTATTTTATATTTCTTGGTGGTATATTATCCTTTTGGTGTCAGTTGCCCAGTTTGCTACACTTTTGCAGCAAGGGGTTAAATGGTTACCAAGTCATTTAATATCTGCTATGGCATGGATATGCAATTAGCGGACCTCCAGCTGTTGCAGAACTAAAAGTCCCATAAGGCATAGCAAGACTGACAGCCACAAGCAATACCCCCGGAGGCAGAGGCATGATAGGACTTGTAGTTTTGCAACAGCTGGAGGTCCGCTAACTACATATCCCTGTCCTATGGGTCTTAACCACTTGCCATCTGGAAGACTTACCCCCACGCTCCCCCTTCTTGACCAGGCCATTTTTAGCAACACGGCACTGCGTTACTTTAACTGGCAATTGCGCAGCCGTGCGACGCTGTACCCAAATAAAATTATCCTTTTTTTTTTTCCCCAAAAATAGAGCTTTCTTTTGGTGGTATTTGATCACCTCCTGCTTTTTAAATTTTTTATTGTTTGCGCCATAAACAAAAAACAGACAATTTTGAAAAAATAATAATAATAATTTAGGTCAATATGGATTCTTTTACATATTTTTGTTAAAGGGGTTCTGCACTCATAATACAACATTTGCCCATTCTGTTGCCTATAATTAATATATCTCATAATGCCACCTGTTTTTTTTTTTTGATTCACCTACCTTTTGTAATCTTCAGTACTTTATTTTAAACCCCTGCGGCGATGGGCGGTCTCTTGCGGCGATGGGCGGTCTCTTGCGGGGATCAGCGTAATTTCCTGTTGAAGCCCGCACTGTCTCCTGTGATCTCGTTCGTGTAATCCCAGGAGACATTGCGGCTAATGCACCCGACATCTCGCGAGATTTCGGGTGCTACAGCCGACATCTCGCGTGATTTTGGTAATTACAGCCGAGATCTCGCGAGATCTCGGCTGTAATTACCGAAATCACGCGAGATGTCGGCTGTAGCACCCGAAATCTCGCGAGATGTCGGCTGTAGCACCCGAAATCTCGCGAGATGTCGGGTGCATTAGCCGCAATGTCTACTGGGATTACACGAACGAGATCCCAGGAGACAGTGCGGGCTTCAACAGGAAATTACGCTGATCCCCGCAAGAGACCGCCCATCGCCGCAGGGGTTTAAAATAAAGTACTGAAGATTACAAAAGGTAGGTGAATCAAAAAAAAAAACAGGTGGCATTATGAGATATATTAACTAGAGGCAACAGAATGGGCAAATGTTGTATTATGAGTGCAGAACCCCTTTAAAATAAAAATCTCTGCAGCAAACTTAAAGTAATTGTGATGTGATCTGTTCTAAAAAAAAAATTAACTAAAAATAAGAAACATGTTATACTTACCTGCCTTTTGCATAGAACAGCCGGATCCTCCTCTTCTTGGGTCCCTGGCTGGTGCTCCCTGCCCCCCTCCTGCCGAGTACCTCCACAGCAAGCAGTTTGCTATGGGGGCACCCAAACCGAGCTGCAGCTTTGTGTGTCCATTCGGAGCCCCGTTCACCCCCGCCCCTTCTCTCTCCTGATTGGCTCCTGCTTCTGTCAAAGTCAGTTAGCCAATGGCACCACTGGTGTGTTTCAGACAATCAGGAGGGAGAATTGGCCGAGGCACTTGTGGACATCGCTGGACAGAGATGGTGCTCAGGTAAGTATTAGGGGGGCTGCTGTACACAAGGTTTTTTTTTTTTTTTTTTAATCTTAATGCATAGAATGTATTAAGATAAAAAAAACGCCTTTACAACCACTTTAAAGCAAATGTAAACCCAGTGAATGGAATTTAGAGCTGCAATTATAGGGCCTTATCACTGCAATTCGTTACAAAAGTGCATATGCATTGTGCACTGTATGCTTTGGGAATTCAAAAAAAAGAGAGGAGAGCCCGTTATGTGAACTGTCATTTACATGCTCATCATGTGTGTATGAAAGCAGTGTTATTTTTTTAAGCCTGTGTTACACCTCAGTGCTTCTGACCTCCAGTAGCCTCTTTGCAGCCACTTCCTGTCTACATGCACTCCTGCAACAGCTGCATGGTTTTTCATAGGCGGGTTTTCTGGTGCTGACAACAATGCAACCCGGGTGACCATGCAGAAGCACAAGTTGGGAGGCGGGGACAGAGTGTTGTTGCCCCAGGAAGTGCCTGGATAAGTACTTTCATGGTAGGATAACAAGATATATTATTTTAATGAAAGCTGTGGATAAAATATTGGAAAAACACCCCAGAAGTCCTTTACTTTTATAAGGTCATCCCAAATGTTGCACACTGACAAAGCCCAACAGTGACTTTAGTAAGAGCAGCTTCAGCCCAGGCTATCCCGGCCATGCCACCAACGCGTTTCACTCCAGGACGAACACACATTGGAGGTGTGGCCTGGACAGAGCCTAGGCTGGTGCAGCTCTTAGTAATTGTTGGGCTTTGTCAGTGTGCAGCATCTAGGGTGGTTTCCCTTTTTATATTGCATCCATCTCTCCCCTCGCCTGCACCCTCAGTGGGAGTCACTGGATTTGGATAAGAAAGGAGCCTGGAGCGTCATTCCTAATTCTTTGGTTTTAGAATGACTTTACCTTATAGAAACTTATGAGATTGTCTTTATTGGGTTTACATCTACTTTAAAGCCTAGCACAGAGGCAGCCTGTCAGTGTCTGTGCCAGTTATGGCGAACCTTGGCACCCCAGATGTTTTGGAACTACATTTCCCATGATGCTCCACTACACTGCAGAGTGCCTGAGCATCATGGGAAATGTAGTTCCAAAACATCTGGGGTGCCAAGGTTCGCCATCACTGGTCTATGCCTTGCAAAACGGATTTCACCAAATGCTGGTACCTGGAAGAAGGAAACAGCTAAGCTTTGTTGCATAATTTGGTCTACTTCCCTGAGCTCTTGGTAAGTCTCCATGGACCATTGAGGATGGTGAGGATGATATATTAGGGTGTTGGCAGTCAGAACTGCTAATTTCGCACAAGATCAGCCAGGAGACCAGTAGGACTGCATTAAGAAAATGTAGGTCTGTTTTCCAGCTCATTCATTGCAGTCTATGAATAGATTACTATTCAGATTGGAATTCTTTTATATCATGTTTTGCAACTGCTGCATGTTCGGGACCTTTTTAGGCTTAGTTTACACTATTGTGATGCGGGAATCCGCTCAATTCCAGTGCGGGTTCCCGCATCGCATGTCTCTGGCATGCAGTTTGGGGTGTCAATACAAAGTTAATGACACCCCCCAGATCGGTTGCCAGATCGCAGTGCAAACTGCCAAATGGTGCAGGAATTGGATTGTGTGGGTGTGAACACTTATGCAATCAGATTCCAGTGCGGCCCAAAAAAAAAAAAAAAAGGGGGTCCTCCACCATTTTTTTGCAAATGCAAATACAATTTGTATAGCTGAATTTGCAGTGCATGTGATATGCACAGCAATGAGGTGTGAATCACATGTGATGTCTGGCCTCGCACCGATGTGAACCCAGCTTTAAGGCCTATAAGGAGGCTTCTGTCTATCCAGTCCAGAGATTTATATAGCGCAGCCAGGAGCATAACACACCTTATAGTTGAGGTATACAGGGGTGTCTGCACTTCACCCAAGCCTGCTGATTAGACACTTGGGGAGCAGCAGATTGATAGGGTCATCCTTCTGCTTACTTATTCAGAGCTTTGCACTCTCCTCCTATCTGCCTGTTGTCAGTACATTTGCATGCAGTACAAGTTTATTGTTTGCCCACCTTGACTCTTTCTCTCAATCTGTTGATGTATAGGAAATTGAGAAATGCAGATACCCAGCCACATTCAGGCATTTAAATACATTTAGTGATGTCTTGATGATTATAAAGATGTATTGTATCAGTGTGCAGCCTTAACATGACTGACTCTTGTTCTTCAGAGGGTCTCTCTACCAAGATTTCTCATCCGAGGTCACCTGGACTCCACCAACTGCCTCATCACACAGCCTCTGACAGGGGAGCTGATTGTGGAGACATCTGAGGTCGCCATTAAGAGTATTGAGCTGCAGCTGGTACGAGTTGAGACTTGTGGTGAGTTTACAGTGTGGTCCTATGCTTCCTTTTAATGTCATGAAACCTTCTTCCTTGCACTTTTTTAACATTTGCATATCAGTTGCAATCTTTTTTTATCGTACATCACGGGACACAGAGCTATAGTTGTTACTATGTGGGTTATAGGCCACCTTCAGGTAATGGACACTGGCACGCCCTAAGACAAAAAGTCCACTCCCTATATAACCCCTCCCACTACTGGGAGTGCCTCAGTTTTTTCAACAGTGTCTAAGTGGTCACGAGTAAAGATGTGCTGTTCTCCACTGGAGCAATCCTTGCTGGGGCTAGCCATGCAGCCGGATCCATTCAAAGTGTCTTTTAGGCCGAATTGAATGGTACCCTGGCCTTGTGTCTGAAGAAATTAGGTTTTGCCTGTAAACTCTTCTCTTTTTAGAGAGCTGGACCCGGGATCCAGTACATGTGGTATTAAGGCCATAAAGTTTTACTGGTGGTGGTGCTATTACAGGCCCAGGATTGTGGTTTACCCCCGAGGATCTCCAGCTCCTGAAGGTTTGTTAACGAAACCCACCGTGAAGGGTAAAGATTGGGTCTGTTGGTTTTACCACAGAAAACCCTGTGGCGGAAAAGGTAAGTGGAGTTTTCTAAGAAATCTTTGAATTTTCTTATGCATGTCTCCTTTAAATTAGTAAATGTTGTCATGCCTATGTGTCACCACTGGGGGCTGTATAGAGCGCATACATTTTCATGGTTCCTCAAAGAGATCACGCTGTGTCCAAAACAGCAGCTTCGTTTCCTCCAGCCAGCTGCAGACTTCCGTTAAGTCTGGGGGGTTTTCCTCCTCAACAGACACCTCCACCTGTGCTGTTTTCTCCCCCTCTTCACGAGGAAGAGCGTTGGGAGAAAAACTGAAAAAAAGACGTTCGGCACGCTGCCCTTTTGGGCGGCTTCCAGGCTCTCTCCTTGCCATTTTTTCCCCCTCTCAATGATCCCATAGGATCAGAAGCCCGCACTCGTGCGGGAAAATTGTTTTTTTTTTTTTTTTTTTTTAAAAAGAGGGGAGGGGGGCAGGGGCCTAGCACAGTGTTGGCGTCCTCCAACATTTGCGCGGGGTTCTGTGTTTTAAAAGCACCATGTTTACTGCTGCGAAGGGACTCAAGAGCAAGAGGGGCATGAAAGAGGTTTAGTGACGCAGGCATTCCTTTTGACACATTTACTGTTGCATCAGGCTGAGCATTAATAGCAGTGGCAGGGCTGGACTATTGCTCAAGCAGTGGATGCGTTCCTTCTGGTAGTACCTCTGCTTTGTGCATTGGGCAATGGTCGGACGGGGGGGGGGGGGGGGTAAAAACACCTCAAATAAGGGCTCTAGAGAGACTTCTACAGCCACTAGGAAGCCTAAAATCATCTAAAAAAAGATGGCTTCCTCCCCTGAGAGTGATATGGCTGGTCAGAGTGAGCAATCAGGGACGTCGGGTGTTACAGCTGTTTTTAGCACTGCAGCCCCTGTATATATTACTGAAGAGGTTTTTTCCTCAACCATTTTAGGTTTAGAACAAAGATTTGATGCCTTAATTGCGTTCCAGAGTGGGATTAAGTGTAATAGGTCCCCGTCCATTACCCAGGACCCTCAAACTGAGGAACAGGGGGCGAGAGATGACTCTTTTCTCTCGAGGGACCAGGAAGAGTCTAATACGGATGGATCAGGTTCACAGGAAAGGTTGTTGGTACAATCCTCTCACTGAATTGGTCTGCTCCACATATTTGCTACCAGTAGCAGAGTTAGTCGATGAGCCCACTTCTTGCTTGGGTTCGCTAAAGCCTCCCCAACCTATTCATGCTTTTCCTATCCAACCTTACTGAAAAAGCTTATGTATTCTGACTGGGAGCACCCATATAAACAACAGTTTTTTTCCTCCAAAAAAGTTTTCAACACTTTATCCTATGGAGGAAGAGTTTAATAAAACATGGGGGATTCCAGCAATTGATGCTGCTATATCCTCTGTGAACAAGAACCTGACTTGTCCTGTAGACAATGCTCAAAGTTGCAATTCCTGTTTAAAAACAATATTTCTCTGGCAGGTTCAGTCTGCTTTGGCAGCGATCGGGGTATGTCAGTCCTTAAAATACCAGTTTAAAGAAGTGCTCAAGATCACTCCTGATCAGCAGGCCCAAGATTTGGCCGGCATATCAGAGGTGTTATGTTTTATAGTAGACGCTATGAAAGCCATGCAAAAAGTTCTTGGCTAATTTTCCATTTCATGGTGAACGAATGTGTTAAAAAGAAGTTTAAGTATCTTTCTCTCCTCCAGTGCCAGGAGCATCTGCCTCCAGGGAGTCGCGACGGCCTCCACCGTCAAATTCAAGAGGTAAACCTCAGGGTCAAAAGAGGCCCAGGAGGAGGAAACCCATTAAACAAAATTCTAAAACCTCCTTATGAAGGGGCACCCCCACTCGCTCCAGTGGGGGGAAGACTTCTGCAGTTCTCAAGGGTCTGGCAGGAACCGTGCCAAGACAAATGGGTGGCTTCCTCAATATCTCTAGGTTACAGACTAGAGTTCTGAGAGTTGCCATCTTCTGATTTTCTCAGATCAAACGTTCCCAGAGACACAGAAAAAAAGAAGTCTCTCTCTTTCTGGCTTTGGATCATCTCTTGTCTCAAAGAGTGATATCGGTGGTCCCCATGGAAGAGCGAGGGTTAGGGTTTTATTCAAACCTTTTTACGGTACCAAAACCAAACTGGGACGTCGGACCCATTTTTGATCTCAAAGATCTTAATCGGTTTTTGAATATCCACTCTTTTCGCATGGAGTCAATACGATCATTGGTCTCCATTCTACAAGGTTGAGAACTGCTAGCGTCAATCGCCATCAAGGATGCTTATCTACATGTACCCATTTTCCCCGCTCGCCAGAAATATCTACGATTCGAGATAGAAAATATTCATTTTCAGTTTATAGCTCTGCCTTTCGGTCTAGCTACTGCACCTCAAGTGTTTACAAAGGTTCTGGCTCCCCCTTTAGCCAGATTAAGGGCTCAGGGTATAACGATTCGGGTTTATTTAGACGATTTACTCTTGATAGATCAGTCAGTAGCCCGCCTAAACCAGAGTTTGGTCACCACAGTCAGCAACCTGGAATACCTAGGTTGGATTCTCAACCTAGAGAAATCCTCCTTAAAACCCTCAAGGAGATTGCAGTACTTGGGCCTGATCATAGATACAGCTCAGAAGAGGGTGTTCTTGCCCCAGGCAAAGATCAGTTCCATAAGGGAACTGATTCAGGTGGTCAAAGCAAAGAATAATCCTTCTATTCAACTTTGCATGAGATTGTTGGGAAAGATGGTAGCTTCATTCAAGGCCGTTTCATTCGAGACTGCTGCAAAACAGTATCCGGTCAACTTGGAACAAAAAGGTCCAAGCTCTAGACTTCCCGATGTGTCTAACCCCCAAAGTACGTCAAAGCCTCAGTTGTTGGTTGATATCCAAGAATCTTCAGAAAGGAAAGTCCTTCCTACCAGTTACCTAGAAGGTGGTGACAACAGATGCCAACCTTCTGAGTTGGGGAGCAGTCCTGGAAGAAGCATCTGTCCAAGGAAAATAGTCTAAAACGGAAATGACCTTGCCCATCAATATTCTAAAAATTCGGGGCAGCACGCCTGGAGGCTCAGATTACGGGATTGTCCTGTCAGGATGCAATCCAACAATGCCACAACAGTGGCCTATATCAATCACCAAGGGGGGCACGAGAAGTCATGCGCCAGAGAGAGAGGGGAATCATATTCTATCCTGGGCAAAAGACAACTTTCCTTGTCTATCGGCAGTCTTCATTCCAGGAATAGAGAATTGGCAGCAGGACTGTCGCCAACAATTGTTCCCAGGAGAATGGTCTCTTCACCCCAACATCTTTTTGTCGATATGTGAAAGATGGGGAATTCCAGACACAGATCTGTTTGTGTCCAGGTTCAACAGAAAGATCGACAACTTTGTGTAAAGGACAAAGGATCCACTGGCATGCAGAACAGATGCCTTGGTTTGTCTGTGGGATCAGTTTTCACTGATCTATGCGTTCCCTCCTGTTTTGCTGCTTCTGCGCCTTCTTTGTAGGATCATGCAGGAAGGGAAGGAGGTGATTCTTGTGGTCCAGGAGATCTTGGTATGTAGAGATCGTAAAGTTGGTGGTAGGGGACCCATGGATCCTACCACCGCGGCCAGACCTCTCGCAGGGTCCGGTATTCCATCCTACCTTACAAACGCTAAATTTTAACGGTTTGGCTGTTAAGACCCACATTCTGAAAGACTGTGGGCTGTCGGGTTCAGTAGTTTCTACTTTAGTTAATGCTAGGAAGCCGGCCTCCAGAGTCATATATTATAGAGTCTGGAAGGCATATGTCTCCTGGTGTGAATCCATGGGTTGACACCCCAGGAAATATGTCTTGGGTAGGATCCTTGAATTTCTACAGATGGGATTAGAAATTAAGCTGGCCTTGAGTACTATCAAAGGCCAGGTGTCGGCCTCATCTGTTTTTTTTTTTTTTTTGACCACTTGTGTAATACTCTCTGGTTTGTAGCTTTATTCAGGGGGTAACACGTACTAATCCTCCAGTTAGGTCATCTACGAACCCTTGGGACATGAATTTGGTCCTGTCGGCATTACAGAAACCGCCTTTTGAGCCGATACAAGATATTCCCTTGGTCCCTTTTTGAGAAGGAAATTCTTGGTTATCTGCAAGAAGAGTATCAGAGTTGGCTGTTCTTTCTTGTAAAGCCATATTTGATTATTCATAAGTAGTGATGGCCGAACGGTTCGCCCGGCGGTCGTTTCGCGGCGAATTTCCGACTTTCGCCGTCCGCGGGTTCGAACGCCTTTTTCCGTCGTTCGCCCCGGCGGACTTACGTGTTTAATGTATACAAGAACTTTAACCTTTCGTGACACGTTTATCATGTGTTACAGGACAACCAATTGAGACATGACAGCTCATGGACACTTGGACATTCCCCCTAACCTATAAATACACCCGATCCGGTGGCCATTTTACATTCTTTCTTCTGTCACTGTAGGGAAAGGATCCTGTGTGGAGTAGGGACAGAGAAAACGCTAGCTATTTGGTACACAAAAGTTCTTTTCAGGACTGGTATAGGTGTTAGGTCAGCAGCCTGAGTTTCTTTTGTCAGTTTAGATAAAGGGACAGAGCGCTGTATGCTGCTATTTTAGGGACAGCTCAGCCAGATTAGTCTTTCTTCATCATCATCATCATCATCATCATTAGCTGTTACTATCAGGTCCACAAAAGAGCTGTTCCAGCTAATCGTTCCAGCCTACTCTTTTTTGCCAATTTGTATAGGGACAGGCAGGAAGCAGTGTGTCAGGCAGTGAGGATAATTTTAAAGACTTGCTGTTACTATTAGTTCCACAAAGGTTCTTTTCAGGACTGGTATCAGTGGTACGGTAATAGGCTTGTACACGTATAATATTCTTTCTTCCAAATATAGAAAGAATATTATACTTGACTGCTGCCCTTCTGCTGCAGTCTGCTAATCATTCACAACTCACTTGTTCCACAAAGCTCTTTATCAGGACTGGTAACTTGGTCTGTCTAGGGTGCTACGGTACATAGGCTTGGGTGCGGTACAGTCTGCTGTTCTGTAAGGACCGCTATCGGTCCACAATAGATAGGGTTGCCGTGCACTACTGCTGACCGCTGCCCTATACTGCAGCAGTCCTTCAGCGGTATAGGGACTGACGCACAGTCTGCTAAACACTAATACACAACCTGCTTGGTCCACAAAAGTTCTTATAAGGACTGGTAACTTGGTATAGGGTGCTACGGTACATAGGCCTGAGTGCGTTACAGTCTGCTGTTCTGTAAGGACCGCTATCGGTCCACAATACATAGGGTTGACGTGCACTACTGCTGACCGCTGCCCTATACTGCAGCAGTCCTTCAGCGGTATAGGGACTGACGCACAGTCTGCTAAACACTAACACACAACCTGCTTGGTCCACAAAAGTTCTTATAAGGACTGGTAACTTGGTATAGGGTGCTACGGTACATAGGCCTGAGTGCAGTACAGTCTGCTGTTCTGTAAGGACTGCTATCGGTCCACAATACATAGGGTTGCCGTGCACTACTGCTGACCGCTGCCCTATACTGCAGCAGTCCTTCAGCGGTATAGGGACTGACGCACAGTCTGCTAAACACTAATACACAACCTGCTTGGTCCACAAAAGTTCTTATAAGGACTGGTAACTTGGTATAGGGTGCTACGGTACATAGGCCTGAGTGCGTTACAGTCTGCTGTTCTGTAAGGACCGCTATCGGTCCACAATACATAGGGTTGCCGTGCACTACTGCTGACCGCTGCCCTATACTGCAGCAGTCCTTCATTGGTATAGGGACTGACGTACAGTCTGCTAATCACTAACACACAACCTGCTTGGTCCACAAAAGTTCTTATAAGGACTGGTAACTTGGTATAGGGTGCTACGGTACATAGGCCTGAGTGCGTTACAGTCTGCTGTTCTGTAAGGACCGCTATCGGTCCACAATACATAGGGTTGCCGTGCACTACTGCTGACCGCTGCCCTATACTGCAGCAGTCCTTCAGCGGTATAGGGACTGACGCACAGTCTGCTAAACACTAACACACAACCTGCTTGGTCCACAAAAGTTCTTATAAGGACTGGTAACTTGGTATAGGGTGCTACGGTACATAGGCCTGAGTGCAGTACAGTCTGCTGTTCTGTAAGGACCGCTATCGGTCCACAATACATAGGGTTGCCGTGCACTACTGCTGACCGCTGCCCTATACTGCAGCAGTCCTTCATTGGTATAGGGACTGACGTACAGTCTGCTAATCACTAACACACAACCTGCTTGGTCCACAAAAGTTCTTATAAGGACTGGTAACTTGGTATAGGGTGCTACGGTACATAGGCCTGAGTGCGTTACAGTCTGCTGTTCTGTAAGGACCGCTATCGGTCCACAATACATAGGGTTGCCGTGCACTACTGCTGACCGCTGCCCTATACTGCAGCAGTCCTTCATTGGTATAGGGACTGACGTACAGTCTGCTAATCACTAACACACAACCTGCTTGGTCCACAAAAGTTTTTATAAGGACTGGTAACTTGGTATAGGGTGCTACGGTACATAGGCCTGAGTGCAGTACAGTCTGCTGTTCTGTAAGGACCGCTATCGGTCCACAATACATAGGGTTGACGTGCACTACTGCTGACCGCTGCCCTATACTGCAGCAGTCCTTCAGCGGTATAGGGACTGACGCACAGTCTGCTAAACACTAACACACAACCTGCTTGGTCCACAAAAGTTCTTATAAGGACTGGTAACTTGGTATAGGGTGCTACGGTACATAGGCCTGAGTGCAGTACAGTCTGCTGTTCTGTAAGGACCGCTATCGGTCCACAATAGATAGGGTTGACGTGCACCACTGCTGACCGCTGCCCTATACTGCAGCAGTCCTTCAGCGGTATAGGGACTGACGTACAGTCTGCTAATCACTAACACACAACCTGCTTGGTCCACAAAAGTTCTTATAAGGACTGGTAACTTGGTATAGGGTGCTACGGTACATAGGCCTGAGTGCGTTACAGTCTGCTGTTCTGTAAGGACCGCTATCGGTCCACAATACATAGGGTTGCCGTGCACTACTGCTGACCGCTGCCCTATACTGCAGCAGTCCTTCATTGGTATAGGGACTGACGTACAGTCTGCTAATCACTAACACACAACCTGCTTGTTCCACAAAAGTTCTTATAAGGACTGGTAACTTGGTATAGGGTGCTACGGTACATAGGCTTGAGTGCGGTACAGTCTGCTGTTCTGTAAGGACCGCTATCGGTCCACAATAGATAGGGTTGACGTGCACCACTGCTGACCGCTCACCTATACTGCAGCAGTCCTTCAGCGGTATAGGGACTGACGTACAGTCTGCTAATCACTAACACACAACCTGCTTGTTCCACAAAAGTTCTTATAAGGACTGGTAACTTGGTATAGGGTGCTACGGTACATAGGCTTGAGTGCGGTACAGTCTGCTGTTCTGTAAGGACCGCTATCGGTCCACAATAGATAGGGTTGACGTGCACCACTGCTGACCGCTGCCCTATACTGCAGCAGTCCTTCAGCGGTATAGGGACTGACGTACAGTCTGCTAAACACTAATACACAACCTGCTTGGTCCACAAAAGTTCTTATAAGGACTGGTAACTTGGTATAGGGTGCTACGGTACATAGGCTTGAGTGCGGTACAGTCTGCTGTTCTGTAAGGACCGCTATCGGTCCACAATAGATAGGGTTGACGTGCACCACTGCTGACCGCTGCCCTATACTGCAGCAGTCCTTCAGCGGTATAGGGACTGACGTACAGTCTGCTAATCACTAACACACAACCTGCTTGGTCCACAAAAGTTCTTATAAGGACTGGTAACTTGGTATAGGGTGCTACGGTACATAGGCTTGAGTGCGGTACAGTCTGCTGTTCTGTAAGGACCGCTATCGGTCCACAATAGATAGGGTTGACGTGCACCACTGCTGACCGCTGCCCTATACTGCAGCAGTCCTTCAGCGGTATAGGGACTGACGTACAGTCTGCTAATCACTAACACACAACCTGCTTGTTCCACAAAAGTTCTTATAAGGACTGGTAACTTGGTATAGGGTGCTACGGTACATAGGCTTGAGTGCGGTACAGTCTGCTGTTCTGTAAGGACCGCTATCGGTCCACAATAGATAGGGTTGACGTGCACCACTGCTGACCGCTCACCTATACTGCAGCAGTCCTTCAGCGGTATAGGGACTGACGTACAGTCTGCTAATCACTAACACACAACCTGCTTGTTCCACAAAAGTTCTTATAAGGACTGGTAACTTGGTATAGGGTGCTACGGTACATAGGCTTGAGTGCGGTACAGTCTGCTGTTCTGTAAGGACCGCTATCGGTCCACAATAGATAGGGTTGACGTGCACCACTGCTGACCGCTGCCCTATACTGCAGCAGTCCTTCAGCGGTATAGGGACTGACGTACAGTCTGCTAATCACTAACACACAACCTGCTTGTTCCACAAAAGTTCTTATAAGGACTGGTAACTTGGTATAGGGTGCTACGGTACATAGGCTTGAGTGCGGTACAGTCTGCTGTTCTGTAAGGACCGCTATCGGTCCACAATAGATAGGGTTGACGTGCACCACTGCTGACCGCTGCCCTATACTGCAGCAGTCCTTCAGCGGTATAGGGACTGACGTACAGTCTGCTAAACACTAATACACAACCTGCTTGGTCCACAAAAGTTCTTATAAGGACTGGTAACTTGGTATAGGGTGCTACGGTACATAGGCTTGAGTGCGGTACAGTCTGCTGTTCTGTAAGGACCGCTATAGGTCCACAATAGATAGGGTTGACGTGCACCACTGCTGACCGCTCACCTATACTGCAGCAGTCCTTCAGCGGTATAGGGACTAAGAGTTTTGTCACAGGGTCATTTAAAAAATGACATGCAGAGGAAGAGGCAGGCCCTTCCGCAGGGGTGGTAGGGGTAGGGCAGGAGCAACAGGCTTGAGCCAAAGTGGGAAGTTGCAGAAGGTGCGTTCAATTACTTTAAAGGATGCACCAGACTTGGTTGAGTGGCTCGCTCAGCCTTACTCTTCTGCACCCTCCTCATCCTCTCGATCTGCACCCTCTTCTTCACTCTCTGCTATGTGCACCCCCAAAGACACTACCACCAACAACACGACCACCACCACCACCACCACATACCTTCCGCTTGAGTCACTGGAATTATTTTCCGATCCATATCAAGAGGACATTTCTGATGCGCAGCCACTCTTGGTATTGGATCAGGAAGAGGAGGTAGCAACAAGCGCTACTCAGCAGTCTGACGCCAGTACCCAGATCAGCCCAAGGAGGAGGTTGGTCCCCGGTGTTGCTGCCTACTCTACTTATAGCGGTGGGGAAGGTGACGTTGATGATGACGTGTCTAGTGATGTCACGTGGGTGCCCACAAGAGAGGAAGAGGAGGGGAGTTCAGAGGGAGATATGGACCAGCAGATAGGGAGGAGAAGCAGCAATGACTTACATTGCACAGCAGGGACAAAGCAGACTGCAAATGTATCAGGAGCGAGTCATCGACCATGTACGGTCACATCTGGCGCTCCCAGGACACCGGCACATGGCTCCGCAGTGTGGGCTTTTTTTAACGTGTCCGCTGCTGACAATAGCGTTGCCATCTGCAATCTTTGCAGTCAACGCGTTAGTCGCGGTAAGCCCAATACTCACCTAGGGACAACCGCCTTAAGAAGGCACATGAGCAGCCATCACCGAGCCCAGTGGGAGCAACGGAACACACAAAGCCACACTGCAGGCTCTCACCGTCCAGCCTCGTCTTCTACTTCTCCTTCTCCTCTCTCCTCACAATTGTCCTCCACTCCACCTTCCATCACGCCAAGCTCACATTTTTCTGCAAAAAGGCAGGCTTCCGTGGGCCTAATGTTTGAGCGTAAAAAAATGATGACGCCGGATAACCCTCTTGCCCAACGGTTGGCGGCTGGCTTGTCAGAACTCATAGCCCGCCAACTACTGCCATATAAACTGGTGGACTCGGAGGCCTTTCGCAAATTTGTGGCCATTGGAACACCACAATGGAAGGTCCCAGGAAGGAAGTATTTCTCAGAGAAGGGCATCCCAGAGCTATATGGCCATGTTCAGCGGCAAGTGAATGTATCTCTGGCACACAGTGTCGGTGCCAAGATACATCTGACCACAGACACGTGGTCTAGCAAACACGGGCAGGGAAGGTATATCAGTTTTACTGCCCACTGGGTGAACCTTCTGACGGCCGTCAAGCATGTAACCCGTGGCACCCGTGTAGATTTGGTTTTACCGCCACGGATTGCATGCAGGCCTGACTCTTCTTCTCCTCCTCCTACTCCATCCTCCTCCCTCTCCTCCTCAGCTGCCTCCTCCTTTTCCGCTGCTAGCGTCTCTTCCACTGCACCGCCCAAGCTCCCCAGAACCTATTCCACATGCCAGGTGAGACGTTGCCATGCCGTGCTGCGTCTGTTGTGCCTGGAAGCAAAGAGCCACACTGGCCCGGCACTCCTTTCAGCTTTGCGTTCACAGGCAGATGAGTGGCTAACACCGCTCAATTTGACAGTTGGTAAAGTGGTGTGTGACAACGGTGCCAATCTGCTTAGCGCATTGAAACAGGGCAAAATCACGCACGTGCCGTGCATGGCACACGTCTTAAACTTGGTCGTGCAGCGATTCCTTGTCAAATACCCTGGGGTCCAGGACATCTTGCGGCAGGCAAGGAAAATCTCGGCCCATTTCAGAAGATCTTACACGGCCATGGCTCGCCTTGCTGACATTCAGCGGCGACACCATCTGCCGGTCAGACGTCTTATTTGCGATTGCCCGACGCGATGGAACTCAACCTTCTATATGCTTGATAGGCTGCTCCAGCAGAAACGTGCAGTTAACGTCTACCTGTATGAACTCTGCGAAAGAAACGGTTCTGGGGAGCTGGGTTTTTTTTCACCGCGCCAGTGGCTGCTCATGCGCGACACATGCAGACTTCTGCGGCCATTTGAGGAGATCACCAAACTGGTCAGTCGCAGCCATGGCGCCATCAGTGACATGGTACCTTATGCCTTCTTTCTGGAGCGTGCATTGCGTCGTGTCATTGATCAGGCTGTGGAGGAGCAGGAGCGGGAAGATGAGGAAGTCGCAATGCTGGATGAATTCCCAGGGGGGGCTACTCTATCTGAGACAAGTCAACAACAGGAGTCTGATGAGGAGTCAGAGGAGGATGGTGCCGGGGCGGATGAGCAGGAGCAAGAAGAGCATGCTTTAAACCTTTCTGGGATCCCTGTTGTGCGAGGATGGGGAGAGGAGAATGAAGAGGACGACATTATCCTGGATGATGAGCAGGAGCCAGGCCACCACACCGCTTCCACTTTAGTGCAAATGGGGGCCTTCATGCTCCAGTGTTTTAATAGGGACCCCCGTATAAAAAGCATGAGGGTCAAGGACCAGTACTGGGTGGCAACGTACTTAGACCCCCGGTACAAACACAAAATGGCGGAAATGTTACCGCCGTCGCAGAGGGCTGTCAGAATGCAGCACTTCCAGGCCTTGCTTCGAGAAATGCTGCATTCTGCTTTTGCGTGCGCTGGCAGAGGAGCAATTCCCACTCCCAGAGAAGGATTTGCGGGTACCAATCCAACAGCGCCTGCAAGAAGAGGCCGGTTTGAAGATGTGTTGGTGACTTCGGATATGAGGTCATTCTTTCAGCCGACCCATCGACAGGTGTCATCCGGATCCAGCATCAGGGAACGCCTAGACCGTCAGGTGTCCGACTACATTGGGTTAACGGCCGATGTGGACGCTCTGAGGAGTGATGAACCCCTAGACTACTGGGTGGGCAGGCTTGACCTCTGGCCAGAGCTTGCCCAATTTGCAATCGAACTGTTGGCTTGCCCCTCATCCAGTGTCCTGTCCGAAAGGACGTTCAGCGCAGCAGGGGGGATTGTGACCGATAAGCGTACTCGCCTAGCTCACCACAGTGTTAACTACCTCACATTTCTAAAAATGAATGAGGCATGGATCTCGGAGGAATTCAACACATGTGATCAGTAGACCATGTATATGTCTATAAACAATTTTTGGAATCAAGCACACAGACCTTCTTAATTCATTTGGCTCACTTCCCTGACCCAAAAAAGCACACCGTACTATATGCCCCTACCCTCCTCTTTGAAGAGGTTGAGCGGTGTCATATTTCTACTGGGGCTGCTTATTATGAGGGGTTCCCACCATCCCTGTGCTGTGCTGACTTCCTCCTGGGTGTTCTTATTATGAGGGGCTCCCACCATCCCTGTGCTGTGCTGACTTCCTCCTGGGGGTTCTTATTATGAGGGGATCACACCATCCCTGTGCTGTGCTGACTTCCTCCTGGGGCTGCTTACGGTGCTGCTGTCAGCGCTGTATGTCACGGAGCTGCTGTCAGCGCTGTATGTCACGGAGCTGCTGTCAGCGCTGTATGTCACGGAGCTGCTGTCAGCGCTGTATGTCACGGAGCTGCTGTCAGCGCTGTATGTCACGGAGCTGCTGTCAGCGCTGTATGTCACGGAGCTGCTGTCAGCGCTGTATGTCACGGAGCTGCTGTCAGCGCTGTATGTCACGGAGCTGCTGTCAGCGCTGTATGTCACGGAGCTGCTGTCAGCGCTGTATGTCACGGAGCTGCTGTCAGCGCTGTATGTCACGGTGCTGCTGTCAGCGCTGTATGTCACGGAGCTGCTGTCAGCGCTGTATGTCACGGAGCTGCTGTCAGTGCTGTATGTCACGGAGCTGCTGTCAGCGCTGTATGTCACGGAGCTGCTGTCAGCGCTGTATGTCACGGAGCTGCTGTCAGCGCTGTATGTCACGGTGCTGCTGTCAGCGCTGTATGTCACGGAGCTGCTGTCAGCGCTGTATGTCACGGAGCTGCTGTCAGCGCTGTATGTCACGGAGCTGCTGTCAGCGCTGTATGTCACGGTGCTGATGTCAGTGCTCTGTATTACGGTGCTGCTGTCAGTGCTCTGTATCTCCTGCACCCTCTTGTTTGCCTACCCTGGTCCCTGACCTTCCCTCTCCTCCATTGCCTTCATTAGCTCCATAGTCCTGAATTGTCAGAACAATTTCCCAAATAAAAAAAAAATGCTTGTAGTTATCGATCCCAAATTCACCTCATACATGTATTATGCTATTGTCCAGGTGGTGGGACTACGTGCTACCCCCTAATAATTACCCCGTGGCCGCAAATTCGACCTAAAGGTTTGCGAAATTCGCCTCCCATTGAAGTCAATGGAGCCCGCGGCGAACGGTCGTTTTCGCGAACGTTTGTGTCCGTTCGCGTTTCGCGAAACGTCCCGTCGGAAGTTCGTCCATCACTATTCATAAGGAAAAGGTTGTATTGCGTCCTCATTCTAATTTCCTACCGAAGGTAGTGTCCGGTTTTCATTTAAACCAGGATATTGTTTTGCCTTAATTTTTTCTAGAACCTCGTTCTGTGGAAGAAAGGTCACTACATTCTCTTGATGTGGTGAGAACAGTCAAGGTCTGTTTGAAGATGACCGCTCAGATTCGGAAAACAGATGTTTTGTTTGTGTTGCAAGAAGGTACTAAGAGAGGTCAGGCAGCATTGAAATCTTCTATTACTAAATGGATTTGTCAAGTGATTGTTCAAGCTCATGGCTTAAAAAGGAAAATACCACCTTTTCATAATAAAGCGCACTCCACCAGGGCTGTCAGTGCATCACCAAGCCTCCATGACTCAAATCTGCAAGCCGCAACTTGGTCTTCAGTCCATACATTTACCAGGTTCTATCAAATAGATGTAAAAGGTCATGAGGATATCGCCTTTGGGTGCAGTGTACTGCATGCTGCAGTATAAGTCCTCTAGTCTTTTAGTGCCCTACTTTTGTTGTCTCCCTCCTCTCAGTTGGCATTGCTATGGGACATCCCACATAGTAACTACTATGGCTATGTATGGCTCTGTATCCCGTTATGTACAATAAGAAAATAGGATTTCTCTTACGTTCACCGACTGACGCAGCTCCTCTCTTAGACCATTGGGTTGTTACGCCACCTTCAGGAGAAGACTAGGCATAACATGTTAACATGTAATAATAAAAACTAGAACTTTCTAGTTCCACCCAAGGGGCGGTCCCTTAGGTAACAACCCCACAGCCTGCCTTGCAGCTTCAGTTTTTTTCTGCCTAGTGAAGGAGAAGGACCTAGGCCCATCGGTCCATGTTTTTTTATTTTTATTTTTTTATGCAGAAGCTTTGCTTTTTGCGCAAGATTAACCACTTGCCGACCGCCGCACGCCGATGTACGTCGGCAGAATGGCACGGGCAGGCATAAGGGCTTACATGTACGTCCCTTGCCTCCCGCGGGTCGGGGGCCCAATCGGGCCCCCGCCCGGTGCCTGCGGCGGTCGGTATTCGTTCGGGAGCGATCCCGGACGAGGGGACGGCCATTCATTCATGGCCACCCCCTCGCGATCGCTCCCGGCGAATGAAAATGTCCGGTGACATCACTTCCTCTCCTGTAATGTAAACACAGGAGAGGAAGTGATGTATTCTCTCCTCCGTGTCGGTAGTTTTCGTTCCGGCACCGAGGAGAGAGCATCGGTGAGTTGCACAAGCACTACACTACACAGTAGAACATGCCAGGCACACTCACACCCCCCCTTTACCCCCCGATCACCCCCCAATTACCCCTGCCCCCCCCGTCACAGTGACACCAATTGCTTTTTTTTTTTTTTTTTTTTTGCATTGGTGTCATTTGTGACTGTAATAACTGTTAGGGCAGTTAGGGTTAGCCCCCTTTAGTTCTAATGTGCCCCCCTAACCCCCCCCCAATAAAGGTTTAACCCCGTGATCACCCCCCGTCGCCAGTGTCACTAAGGCAGGGTTCACATTGCAGCGGTTTATGAGAACGAATGTGATTCGCACCGCACTGCAGTGCAAATCACATCCGATCTCTGTGCGATTCGAGTTCAGCCATTCGCCGCACCCGCCGCACCCGCCGCAAACTCGCACGGGACCCTTTTTTTGGTCCGCAGCAGAATCGGATCGCATGGGTGTTCACACCATGCGATCCGAGTTTGCAGATCGCACTGCGATATGCGAACTGATCTGGGGGTGTCATTAACATTTCACTGACACTCCCAGCAGTTCGCATAGGGCAGTGTGAACTGCCACCGGGAGGCATGCGATGCGGGAACCCGCCGCGGATTCGTGGCGTTCCCGCATCGCTCCAGTGTGAACCCAGCCTAATAAGCGATCGTTTTTCTGATCGCTGTATTGGTGTCACAGGTGACGCTAGTTAGGCAGGTAGGTATTTAGGTTCGCCGCAGCTTTTTATAGCTCCAGGGACCCCCATATACTACCGCATAAAGCCCCCTGATTGCCCCCTAGTTAACCCTTTCACCAGTGATCACCATATAACTGTTACAGGTGACGCTGATTGGTTAGTTATTTTTTTTATAGTTTCAGGGCACCCGCCATTTATTACCTAGTCTCACTAGTGTACCCCTAAATTTAGGGGTGTCTACTTTCCAAAATGGGGTCATTTGGGGGGGGTTTGTGCCATCTTGGCATTTTATGGCCTTCAAAACTGTAACGCCCTTAGAAAGCCTGAAGGCGGTGCTTGGTTTTCGGGGCCCCGTACGCGGCTAGGCTCCCAAAAAGTCCCACATATGTGGTATCCCCGTACTCAGGAGAAGCAGCAGAATTTATTTTGGGGTGTCATTTCACATATGCCCATGGCATGCGTGAGCAATATATCATTTAGTGACAACTTTGTGAAAAAAAAAAAAAAAAAGTTTGTAATTTTCCCGCAACTTGTGGCAAAATATAAAATATTCCATGGACTCAACATGCCTCTCAGCAAATAGCTTGGGGTGTCTACTTTCTAAAATGGGGTCATTTGTGGGGGTTTTGTGCCATCTTGGCATTTTATGGCCTTCAAAACTGTAATAGGTAGTGAGGAGTGAAGTCAAATATTTACGCCCTTAGAAAACCTGAAGGCGGTTCTTGGCTTTCGGGGCCCCGTACGCGGCTAGGCTCCCAAAAAGTCCCACATATGTGGTATCCCCGTACTCAGGAGAAGCAGCAGAATTTATTTTGGGGTGTCATTTCACATATGCCCATAGCATGTGTGAGCAATATATCATTTAGTGACAACTTTGTGAAAAAAAAAATAAAAAAAAATTTTTTTTGTCATTATTCAATCGCTTGAGGCAAAAAAATAAAATATTCAATGGGCTCAACATGCCACTTATCAATTTCCTCAGGGTGTCTACTTTCCAAAATGGGGTCATTTGGGGGGGTTTTGTACTGCCCTGCCATTTTAGCACCTCAAGAAATGATATAGGCAGTCGTAAACTAAAAGCTGCGTAAATTCCAGAAAACGTACCTTAGTTTGTAGATGTGACAACTTTTGCGCAAACCAATAAATATACAATTATTGACTTTTTTTTTACCAAAGACATGTGGCTGAATACATTTTGGCCTAAATGTATGACTAAAATTGAGTTTATTGGATTTTTCTAATAACAAAAAGTAGAAAATATCATTTTTTTTCAAAATTTGCGGTCTTTTTACGTTTATATCGCAAAAAATAAAAATCGCAGAGGCAATCAAATACCATCAAAAGAAAGCTCTATTTGTGGGAAGAAAAGGACGCAAATTTTGTTTGGGTACAACATTGCATGACCGCGCAATTACCAGTTAAAGCAGCGCAGTGCCAAATTGTAAAAAGACCTCTGGTCATTTACCAGCAAAATGGTCCGGTCTGAAGGTGGTTAAAGTTTCTGTGATCTGCTATCAACAGCTGGCTGGGTGACTGGCTGGATTCTCTTATCCTTGTAGTCTCCCCAGGCTGGCCAGAGCGCGTGTGTAGACCAGAGCTCCCCGCTGGGTCGGCCACAACATGTCTCAGCTCCAGAGGCGGCCGGTGAGCGTAATTGCTCCGGGGGAACACACCGGGCTACTGATGTCTGCGTCAGTGTGCTGGGCCAGCAGCCACCCCGTACTGTTTGAAGAGTGGGTCTGTGATGGAATGTCTCCCAGCTCTGCAGGACTGGTAAGTACAGCTCTCCCTGGCTCGGTGGGGCTGAGCAGCTGGGCATTCCCTGGGAGGTCGATTCGGGAGTCCCTCACCTCCCTATCCCCCCCCCCCTTCCCTGTGGGGATGCTGCTGAGCGGCGTGTGTTCATAGACAGGGGCTCTCCAGGGGGGCTGCACTGGCTGGCTGTGCCCTGGATATGTGTAGGTCTCTCCCTGGAGGTGTCTGCAGATCGCTGCAGCGCTGTTTCACTGCCATTTCTCTGCTTGTTCTTCACTGTCCCTCATGGTATACAGTGCTTGGCGGCCATTTTTGGTGTGACCAAGGAGCAGCTTGCTCTGTGGCCATTTTACTGTAGTTCGGCGGCCATTTTCCCTGTGATTATGTCCTTTATACTGGACGCTCTGTGGCCATTTTCTTGAAGCCTGAACACGTTTTTGTACAGCGCAGCATGGTCTCCTATGCACCTCGGAGCTGACACAGGGCACTATTAGCTGGACGGCGCAGAACCAGTCAGGGTGGTGAGTCCTGCGGGAAAGAGCCCCTCAGCCAGCGGCAGTTAGGAGGGTGGGACCATCACTGTCCTAAGTCCCCAACAGGTGGCAGACAGGGTAGGGTCAGCATGGCTTCAGAAACTGGTGTTTCTTCCCCCCAAAATCCAGGAAATTGCAACCGATTCGCCTGCAGACAGTGAAGTGCCTCTGGACGCTTTGTCGGCGGTCCTTAATTTGTTCATTGCCAAGTTGGAGGCGGTGACCCCTGTTCTGTCTTTTCAGATAACGCTGACCAGGACCGATTGGACAGTGAGGATGAGTTTCCTTCCGGGTCCGTGTGCGACAAAGCGCTTGTTGGAGCACTTATCACAGCTGTGCGTGATACTCTGAAAATTCAGGAACCAGCAGATCCCTCTGCTGATGTAGCAGTCCCTTTTGGGTCCCGTAAGCCAGCCTGTTCACCTAAGGTGTTCCCGTATCTGACTTATTTTGATAAATTCATGTACAAGGAATGGGGTCGACCGCAACGGACCTTTTCGGTCCCCAAATACATGGCGGTGCGTTACCCCTTTTGAGGAGAGCCTTCCCAAAAAGTGCTCGGCTTCTCCGGTCGTGGACCCCCCCAGTATCCAGGTTAAACAAAGTAACCACGATCTCGGTAGAGGGGACTCCTGCATTTAAGGATCCCATGGACAGAAAGGCTGAGGCAGTGGCTCGTTCCTTGTTTACGGTTGTGGGGTCAACTATGCGACCAGTGCTGGCATCCGCACTTGTGTCGCAGACACTCACTGAGTGGGCAAAACTGTCGCACCGCAAATTGGGAGAGCAACATGCCTCTCCTGTCTGTGTGGAACTAGCAGACCAATTAGTGCAAGGCCTTAGTTACATTTGTGACGTGGCCCTGGACACTCTTCCCCCCTGTTGTCCAGGGCTTCAGTGTCAGCAATGGTGCTGAGGCTCCTGATTTGGCTAAAATGCTGGTCTGCTGACCAGGCATCTAAGAAAGCCCTGACGGACCTTCCCTTCCTTGGCGACCGGCTGCTCTTTGGAGCCTCATTGGATGACATTATAAAAAAATACCACAGGTGGTAAGAGTACACTACTCCCACAGGCCAGGAAGGCCAAGGACCCACGCCGTAGGCAAGGGCCCTCATTTTCCACTCTCAAGCAGCTATTTTGTCCGCCTCGGCGAAGCGTCTCCAGCCCGACAGGATGACATCTGAAGGACCAAAGCGTCCCTGGAACCGCAAGCCTGCGAGCAAAAGTGCTACTGCATGAAGGTTTGCCCCCACCCGCAACATGGGTGGGGGTTGCCTTTGGGAGCTTGCAGCCCGGTGTACCTCTCGGCTGTCCGACCAATGTGTCTGCGATCTGATTTCCTCAGGCTACAAGATAGAGTTCCTCTCTTGGCCACAAAACAGATTCTTCCCCTCCAGCATAACCGTACTGCCGGCTCGCCGGGAGGCCCTATTGGGGGCAGTAAGGGACCTGCTGAGTCACGGGGTGATAGTACCTGTTCCGGAATCGCAACGTTTCAAGGGGTTCTACTCCAACCTGTTTGGACGTACCCCTTCCTTTTTGGGGACTACAATCTAGGCCCTAAAATCCCTCAATTACTTTGTAAAAGTACAGAAGTTCAGAATGGAATTAGTTCGCTCAGTAGTCTCTGCACTCCATCAAGGGGACTTCCTGGCATCTTTGGACATCCAGGACGCATACCTGCATATGCCTTCAGCATCAGAGGTTTCTGCGATTTGCAGTTGGGGAAGCCCACTAACAATTTGTGGCTCTCCTTTTTGGTTTGGCTTCAGCCCCCCGAGTCTTTACCAAGGTATTGGCTCCTGTTTTGGCGTTGCTACTGCAACGCGGGATCGCAATCTTTGGTTACCTAGATGATCTCCTCCTGAGAGCATCTTCTGCCTCAGAATTAGAGGAGGATGTGGCGATCCCCATGCAGACCCTGCAGGAATTTGGGTGGCTGTTGAACCTAAAGAAGTCAGTGATTGTACTGACTCAGCGCTTGGAGTACTTGGGCTTACTGCCGGACTCCATGGAAGCGAGTGTTTCTCCCTTCAGACAAGCTGCAGGCTCTCAGCGCCGCAGTAAAACTGCTGATGAACCACAGGTGGTCATCACTGCGCTTCTGCATATGAGTCCTGGGACTCATGGTGGCCTCCTTCGAGGCAGTACCATATGCCCAGTTTCATAGCAGAGTCCTGCAGAAGGAGATTTTGACGAAATGGGACAAATCTGCGTTGTCCCTGGATTGGCAGATTCAAGTGGGCCAGTTAGTCAGGGATTCCCTGCTCTGGTGGCTGGGGTCCCCAGCACTTCGGTCCGGGAAGTCATTTCTACCTCTGAAATAGACAGTGATCACAACGGACACCAGCCTAACTGGCTGGGGTGGAGTGATGGGAGTTCAGTTGACCCAGGGCCTCTGGTCAGTGGAGGAATCCAAGTTGCCGATCAATCTGCTCGAGCTAAGAGCGATCAGGCTATGTCTCTCCACATGGTCGATAAGACTTCGAGGGCATCCGATCAGTCACCAAGGAGGAATAAGAAGCTTGGCCATCGCACGGGAGGTCGCTCACATCCTTCAGTGGGCAGAGCGACATGTACCAGCCCTGTCGGCCATTTACATCCCAGGAGTGGAGAACTGGCAGGCGGACTAGCTAAGTCGCCAGATGCTGGACCCAGGAGAATGGGCGTTGCATCCGGAGGTGTTCAGGCTACTGTATCTGTTATGGGGCACACCAGACGTGGATCTTCTGGCCTCCCGTCTCAATTGGAAGTTGCCGAGATTCGTGTCCAGGACAAGAGATCCTTGGGCAGACGCGCTGGTGGCTCCGTTGGATCAGTACCAGCTGATCTGTGCCTTTCCTCCGTTGAAACTGTTACCGCGTCTCCTCCGCAGAGTGGGGGCCGAGGGGATGCCAGTAATGCTGATTGCCCCAGTTGGCCCTCCCTGGTATGCAGACCTAGTGCACCTGGTGGCAGACGCTCCTTGACAACTGCCGTTACGAGAGGACCTTCTGTCTCAAGGTCCGATTCTCCATCCTGCTTTACCATCGCTGATTTTAACGGCATGGCTATTGAGAGCCAGGTGTTGAGGAACCGGGGTCTTTTGGACTCGGTGATCCCAACTATGCTGAGAACAAGGAAATCTTCTTCCCGGAAGATATATCATCATACCTGGAAGGCCTACATCTCCATGTGTAAGGAGAAAGGATTGCATCCGCGCTCCGTTTCTACAGCAAGGAGTAGACCAGAAATTGGCTTTAAGCACCATTAAAGGACAAATATCAGCTTTGGCTGTCTTTTTTTTTTTTTTTATTTTTTTTTTTCAGCAACCCCTGGTGTCTCACTGTCTAGTGAGCACTTTTGTTCAAGGTGTCTGACATGTAGTTCCTCCGGTGCGTCCACCGTTATCCCTGTGGGATCTGAATAGTGGCAATTACATTGGCCAGGAGGGTTTCGGAACTGGCGGTCTTGTCTTGCAAGTTGCCATATCTGGTTATCCACAAGGATAAGGTGGTGTTGCCTCCGCAACCTTCTTTTCTGCCGAAGGTGGTTTCAGCGTTCCACATCAATGAAGACATTGTGTTACCATCTCTGTGTCCTAAGCCGACACATCCTAAGGAGGTGGCCCTTCATGCCCTGGACGTGGTTCGGGCTCTGAGGGTGTATTTGTCTGCTACGGCTCCCTTTCGCAAGTCAGACTCCTTGTTTCGGTGGCTGGTCCGAAAAAAGGCATGGCGGCCTCGTTGGCCACCATTTCCAGGTGGATCAGACAGATTTTAGTACAGGCCTACGCCTTGAAGGGGTAGGTGCCCCCCTTTCCGGTCACGGCCCACTCCACAAGGGCAATCGGAACGTGTTGGGCCTTTCCGAAATCAAGCGTCTGTCGCTCAAGTGTGTTAAGCGGCGACTTGGTCGTCTGTTCACAATTTGTAAAAAAGTTCTACAAGGTAGATGTCAGTGCATCGGCCGATGCCTGTTTTGGCCGCAAAGGTTTGCAGGCAGCTGTATAATTGCAATTGCATTTACATTTTTTCCTGTTTTATTTTTTTTTATGGTAAAAACGCATTACCTTTTTAAGTAATGCACTGTTGCATTTGTTACCACAGTTCTGGTGCGGTTTGAAGGTAGTGCCTCTCAGTTGAGGAGCACGCTGTTTTTTTGTGGATAAAGTTTTGGTTGTTCCCACATACTGCCGTTTTTGTGGGTTAAGTTTTTATACTAGTTTCCACATGCCATTGTGGGTGAAGTTTTATGCTGTTTTCCCACCTCCTTGTTTTGGCACGGCTTGGGGACATCCCAATGGTCTAAGAGAGGAGCTGTGTCAGTCGGTGAACGTAAGGAGAAATAGGATTTTTTGTACTCACCGTAAAATCCTTTTCTCTGTACTTCACCAACTGACACAGCACCTGCCCCTCCTATTTTTCTTTACGTTATACTGCTTGTTGACATCCTGAAGCTGCAAGGCAGGCTGAGGGGTTGTTACTTAAGGGACCGCCCCTTGGGCGGAACTAGAAAGTTCTAGTTTTTATTATTACATGTTAACATGTTATGCCTAGTCATCTCCTGAAGGTGACGTTACAACCCAATGGTCTAAGAGAGTAGCTGTGTAAGTCGGTGAACTACAGAGAAAAGGATTTTACGGTGAGGACAAAAAATCCTATTTTTTAAAATGGCTTGCCTGTAAAATCCTTTTCTTTGAAGTACATCATGGGACACAGAGGTCCCTCCCTTTTTTTGGTATACACGTCTATTGCTTTGCTACAAAACTGAGGTACTCCCAGTAGTGGGAGGGGTTATATAGGGAGTGCACTTCTTGTCTTAGGGCATGCCAGTGTCCATCACCTGAAGGTGGCCTATAACCCACATAGTAACTACTATGGCTCTGTGTCCCGTGATGTACTTCAAAGAAAAGGATTTTACAGGTAAGCTGTTTTAAAACCCCTATTTTTTTCACCATGATTTTTCTGCAGGTGAGGTTAGCTGTACCTTGGCACTTTAAGGTTAAAGCGGAGCTAAAGTTCCACTGTTCTATGCTGCGAGCAGGCAGTGTGTCTTCTAGACTGTTCTGAAATGGAGTGTTAACACCTTATTTCCACTTTATCTGGCATTGGTGCCACGTTCAAAGACCTGGGCTGAACCATTGAATAACCACTTCTTGATTCTGGGTAATGTTATATGATTGGATAGTCTAGGCCAGTGATGGCGAACCTTGGCACCCCAGATGTTTTGGAACTGCATTTCCCATGATGCTCATGCACTTTGCAGTGTAGTTGAGCATCATGGGAAATGTAGTTCTAAAACATCTGGGGTGCCAAGGTTCGCCATCACTGGTCTAGGCAGTACCATCAGTCACAACAGACATAAGAATTGATCATATTTTTCTGGTGTTGGGGTACCATATAATATATATAAATTGTTGTGGGGCATGAGGCGAGGATAAAGATGACAGACCCAGAGCTTACACTTTATCAAATATAAAAATGGGAGCTGCCTTTTTTATTTAAATGATGGATTCCATTTAAAAGGGAACCATACTTTATTCTTTACAAACCTCAAATCCAGTTGCTATGTCTTGGCACTCTTACATGACACTACTTCACTGATTTCAGCACTGGCTGTGAAGGAGTGTAGGTAAGGGGAGTGTAATAAGAGGGCTTTTAGAAATACAGTCACGTTGTCACCATCAAGGGCATTGAGGTTGGTTTGGGTGGAGGAATTTATAGGAAGGTACAGCTGTCCTTAAAGGCTTGAGGCCTTTTTCACACCGGCGCCTCTGGGCAATGGATTCCATTTGCTCAGCAGGTGGATCGCAGGTCCTGTTCGCTCCCGTATGCAGAGTAGACAGTCCTGCACTCCTCTATGGGGAAATCGGATGGAAACAGACCGCCTGTCCATTTTCATCCGATCCTATCCTCCAGATGGATGCAAAATAGGACCGCCATCCTTCTGGCTTTTGCAGGCAGGATCAGATTGGATTGGATATCCAGTGTTTCATAGGGGAGACTGCAATGTCTGATCAGGTCTGCCTGAAAAACTGACAGGCAGACTTGATCAGACAGCCCTTGTGAAAGCGCCCTGAAGGGTTGGTCCACCTTTTTTACAGAAAAAAAAATGTAAAGGTGAACTGACACTGGACATCATCACTCCCTGGTCCCCGTTGTACTTGCCTCCAGGGTTGCTGAGCTGTCAGTAGTTTGGGGACTTGAAATTCCAGCTCTTCTCCTTCAATGCTTCTGGTACAGATTAGATTGATTCTGATTGGACAGGGCTGTTACAGTAATGGCACTTCTGGTCCATCCGGAAAGCGCTCACAGAAAAGAGTGGGGAATTCAAATCCTCTGACTGCTGGATCCTGGCTGTGGGGGTACTGAAAACTCGACAACTCCATAGGTAATTCTGGGCTTTTGTCTGGTGTAAGCTCCACTTTCTTACATTCTTTCTGTAAAGGTAAAAAATCCTTTAATTCATTGAGAAGAATGGTCAAGCCTAAAATCCTGGCCTTACTTATCAAACAGCCATGATTTTATCACTCTTATAATATTGCAGGGTTATTATTACTACAGTGTTTTGAACAAGAGTTTAAATTATTTTCTTAGGCTGTGCAGAAGGCTACGCCAGAGATGCCACAGAGATCCAAAATATCCAGATAGCAGAGGGTGATGTGTGCAGAGGCCTCTCAATACCCATCTACATGATATTCCCCAGACTGTTCACCTGCCCAACCTTGGAAACCACCAACTTCAAAATAGGTGAAGTATTGTCTTGTACTCTGAGTGTGACAATGGGGCCCATTGCACCCAGCAGACTGTACCAACTAAACTTTTATTCCTCTTTGACAGAATTTGAGGTGAATGTAGTTGTCGTTCTCCAGGATGACCATCTCATCACGGAGAACTTTCCACTCAAGCTGTGTCGAGTGTGACATTGACTTCTGTTACCGGAGTCATCTGAGGAGTGAGAGATGATCAGAGTGGAGCAGTCCGAGTATCCGATGACTTAAAAACCTCCAATCAGTCTTTGCGCAAATTCCACAGCAAGATGCAATCTAGAGGCACTGTAAAATCTGGTGATAACATTTGGTATTTTTGAGGTAAATATTCATCAGCTGGTTGAAAGAAGCCTAAAGTTGTCACTCATCTTCTGGAGAACAGAATTGGCCACGATTGCTGAACTTTTAATAAACTGTGTTCAGGATTGAAAGTGGCAGCTGAAGAATTAACCTAAATCTGAATTACAGTACTTCCATTTAACACACAACTCTCTAATAAGGGACTTTATGGCATATTAACAGGAAGAACATAAAGTACAGTTTAAGATATTAAAGTGAATATTAATATTCATGTACACCTCCTGTGTTTGTTTTTTTCCTTAACACTTCTTCACTAATAAATACCCACAAATCTTGACAGTCATATAGGGCCTGCTGTTAATAGAGTGAACACCATGGGGGTTGATTTACTAAAACAGGAGAGTGCAAAATCTGGTGCAGCTGTGCATGACAGCCAAAGCTATGTGTCCAGTGCAACCCTGTGCCTTTTAGGCCCCTTTCACACTGGGGCGGTTTTTAGGCGCTAAAGCTCTACAAATAGCGCCTGAAAAAAACGGCCCCTTTCACTCCAGTGTGAAAGCTGGGGGGCTTTCACACTGGAGCGGTGCGCTAGCAGGACGGTGAAAAAAGTCCTGCTAGCCGCATCTTTGGAGTGGTGAAAGGAGTGGTGTATTCACCGCTCCTACCCATTGAAATCAATGGGGCAGCGCGGCTATACTGCCGGCAAAGCGCCGCTTTGCGGGCGGTTTTAACTCCCGCTATCGGCTGAAAAAGGGTTAAAACCGCCCGCAAAGCGGCGCTTTGCCGGCAGTATAGCGGCACTTTACCAACGGTCTGCGGCCGACTGGCGGGGCGGTTTTAACTCCCGCTATCGGCTGAAAAAGGGTTAAAACCGCCCCGCCAGTCGGCCGCAGACCGTTGGTAAAGTGCCGCTAAAAATGGCAGCGCTTTACCGCCGACGCTGCTCCCACCCCAGTGTGAAAGGGGCCTTAGGGAGGGCTCCCTCCAAGCTCACCTGCCCTCCACCTATCCATTATAATGCATGTTTCATAGTTAGTTTCATAGTTAGTAAGGTTGAATAAAGACACCAGTCCATCCAGTTCAACCTGAGTGTCTACAATTGTCCCTGTACATTGCACACTCGGTCCCTACCCTCAAAGAGCCCACAATCCAAGGTCCTCATTCATATACTAGGGCCAATTTTGGACAGAATCCAATTAGCCTACCTGCATGTCTTTGGATTGTGGGAGGAAACCGGAGTACCCGGAGGAAACCCACGCAGGCACAGGGAGAACATGCAAACTCCAGGCAGGTAGTGTCGTGGTTGGGATTTGAACCAGCGACCCTTCTTACTGCTAGGTGAGAGTGCTAACCACTACACCACTGTACCGCATGTGCTTGCATTATGGAAGCTCTCAAAATGTATAGTTTGGACTACAGAAAAGAGCCTTGATGGAGCTCTGCAGCTTACGCATGTATTTGCAAATGTGTGCAGACTAAACCCCTGTTTTTTACGCATATGTTAGACAGGAAAATTCAATAATTTGCAGGCTGGTCGGTAGGTTGAGCAGGGATTTTCTCTGGTTTTTGCTGCACAAAGGCCAGTTCTAGGTGAGGGCGGTGGCCATTGGCTTGTACTTGAGTAAATCAAAAAAAAAAAAATATATATATATATATATATAATATATATATATATTACACACACTGTACTGCCGTAAAAACCAGACGAAGATCTGCCTGTCTGTGAGGAGACTGAAAGGTTTGAAGGGATAAAGTGAGGAGGCAGCAAGTGAGGTCCCTTTCTCACTGAGGCGCTTATAAACTGCCAGTAAAACACTGAGCGCTTTGAAGAGCTTTCTATTCATTTCAATGGAGAGGGGCATTTTTTCACCGCCCTGCCAGCGCACCATCCCAGTGTGAATGCATTCATTGATTTTAATGGAAATAGTTTTTCCTGAGGTTTTCAGGCGCTTTTTTTTTTTTTTGGGTGAAAGTGCCTGTAAAGCGCCTCAGCGTGAAAGGGGTCTAACAAAAAAGTTTTCAACTCTTGAACCTCACTTCCCACACCCATGCATTTGGAATGCAAGGTATCAAAGTGTTCACAAAGGCCCCTTTCACACTGAGGCGCTTGTAAACTGACAGTAAAACAAACTGAGCGCTTTTGAAGAGCTTTCCATTCATTTCAATGGAGAGGGGCGTTTTTTCACCGTACTGCCCCAGTGTGAAAGCATTTATTTTTAATTGAAATAGGTTTTTGTGAGTTTTTCAGTCGCTTTTTTAGCGTGAAAGGGGTCAAAGGCTAACAGACCTCTTCCCTTCTCTGGAATGGGAGGGCACATCTTCATGCAGAGGAAGGCTTGTCTGAGGATTTGGTAGACTTTGTAGGATGACAAATCAAGCATGGGGAAGTCTCTACATCAAAGGAGTGGAGTGGGTCAGAGAGGGAGAGGACTTTGTAGTCCACTCCTCAGGCTTCTACTGAAAAAGGAGTGTGTTCTTACTACCAAATCTGATTTCAGTGTTGGGTTCCTCACTTTTTAATATCTTTATAAATGATATAGGGTGTGAGATTAAAAGTAGCATTTCAGTCTTTGCAGATGACACCAAACTATGCATTGTAATATCGTCCTTACAGGATGTCTCCAACTTACAAGCCAACCTCAATGCACTGTTTGATTGGCAACTAAGTGTCAAATGAGGTTTAATGTTGATAAATTTAAAGTATGCACTTGGGGGCTAAGAATATGCATCATACATACTAGGGGGAGTACAACTGGGGAATCCATAGTGGAGAAGGATCTGGGGGTTCTGGTAGATCATAAGCTTAATAATAACAAGTCCTAGCAAAGTCCTTTCTTGTATTAAGAGAGGTATGGACTCCAGAGAGAGAGATAATTTTGCCCCTGTTCAAATCATTAGTAAGACCCCATATATGCAGTTCAGTTTTGGGCACCAGTTCGCGAAAAGGATATCGGGGAACTGGAGAGAGTGCAGAGAAGGCCAACCAAACTGATAAGAGGCTTAGAGGAACTAAATTCTCTTAAGAAGAGGAGATTAAGGGGGATATGATCAACATGTACAAATACATAAGTGGTCCATATAGTGAACCTAGTGTTTGAGTTATTCACTTTGAGCGCTGTGAAAATGTGGAATAGACTCTCTCCAGAAGTGGTTCTGGCCAGTAGATTGCTTTAAAAAAAAAAAAAGGCCTGGATTCTTTTCTAAATGTACATAATATAACTGGGTACTAGATCCAGGGAAAATTCCTTCCTGATCGGGGGGGGGGGGGGGGGATCAGGAAGGAATTTTCTTTACTATGCTGCTCTGTGTCCCATGATGTACGATAATTACGATGTGGGTTATAGGCCACCTTCAGGCGATGGACACTGGAATACCCAAGACAGGAAGTACCCTCCCTGTATAACCCCTCCCATACAGGGAGTACCTCAGTTTTTTCGCCAGTGTTTAAGGTGTTGGTCATGGTTAAAGAAGTACCATGAAGAGCTCCCCTGGAAGGATCCTTACTGGATCAAGCAAGCTATGCAACTGGATCCATTCAAAGTGCCGTTGAGGCCAAAGTGGATGGTATGCGGGCCTCGGAGAAGAAGACCAATGTTTTGCCTGTAAAGCTCCTCTCTTGAGGGCTGGACCCCGGAATCCTCCTAATATATGCTATACCAAAGGTTTGCTCTGGTAGGGTGCTGTACAAGTCCAAGGGAGAGGACCCCATATACAAAGGGGGCCCAAGTCCTTGAAGGTCTGTCGTGACAAAACTCGCCGTGAAGATTGGACTCCAGAGTACTGCAGCAAGGAATGCTAAGTCTGCATTTGTTTGCAGGTTCTCTTTTAAAAAAAGAGAGATCTGACTGTCTCTTCTCCCGGTGGCCACTGGGAGCAGTGTGCTGTTCAATCATGCTATGTGCTCTTAACCATGCGGGCTGCTGTTTCTCCCCCAGCCACTAGAGGGTGCAGGTTCGCTCAAGTCTAGCCTATTTTTATATAGGCAGGAAGAGGATGGACGGCCCTGCCATATGGTGACAGGTTCAGATAGGCCTTGGAGACAGAACGGTGGCCCGTGAGTACTTGCTAAAGGGAACTGGGTGCAGACAAGTCATGATTACATGTTGCATATTTTCTGTCTATCCGAGGGGCTTGTGCATCTGTAAGTAGATACACCCTTGGATGATTAGCAGTTCACTTTAAAAGTGTTATTAACTGCTTGTAGGCTGGAACAGCATAATATACACGTTTGCAAATTTATTGCTTAATTGCGTGTTTTAAAGTACATGTTTGAAAAAAAACATGAGCATTGGTGCCTTTTTAAGGAGTTGTATCTCCAATATAGTGAATATGTGCTTGGTATCCTGCAGGTCTAAGTATGGAATCAACTGCAGTTGAGCAGATGCTTGCTTACACACTAGCTAAAATGCATGACTGCTGCAATGTACAGTTGCTAAAATGTACAGTTGCTAAAGATAACAGTTTTTTTTACCAGTTCACATGTTTGCATAAAAATACATGATCATGAGTGTACAATATGCATGTGTGGACATGTTTGTCCACACATGCATCCACACAAAACATGTTTATTGTTGATCATATAAAGACGCGTGATCGCATAAAGTAACAAGATCACTTAAGGATACATGGTCACACAAAGATGCATGTTTATATAGATATACATGGTTTTTACATAGTCACATAAAAATACTTGATAACATAAAAATGCTTGACCACAGAGGGGCTTGATCGCACAAGGGTGCTTGGTCACACAGAGGCTTGATAGCATAAGGATGCACGATCGCCTAAAGTTGCATAATGGGGCATGTTAATACAGGTTTACTTAAATATGTTATGCAACATGTATCTATGCAGACATGTATTCCTATGCGATCATGAGGAATCATTTCATAAACACATTCTTGCTTTGCAAAGGTGCTTGTTCCATGGCACACGTGCTACATGAATGCGCATGTACAGCGCACACTTTTCATATTTTATCAATAAACGCATATTTGTACGAACTCATGTTTCCATGAATGCATGCTTCCATAGAGGCATATTTCTAACACGTGCTGTATACATATGTACTTTTTTTTATTTTTTTGGAACTATTTACCTATGTGTTTGGACTACAGAAGCACCTGAGGGCAGAAGCATACAAAACAGAGTCCCTAGGCCTCCTTATGAAGGGGTGCCCCCGCCTGCTCGGTTGGGGGGAAAGCTTCTGCAGTTCTCGTGGGGGGGGGGGGGGGGGCTTGACAGGAAGGGATCCAGGGCAGATGGGTCATCCCCACAATATCTGTAGGTTACACACTAGAGTTTCAAGGATTCCCAGTGCCTTGTTTTCTAAGGTCAAGCGTTCCCAAAGATCCAGGGAAAATGAAATCTCTGTTTCTGGCACTAGACCGGTTGATGTATCAAGGGGTGATCATAGAAATTTCCACGGAAGACCAGGGGTTGGGGTTTTATTCAAATATCTTCACGGTACCAAAATCAAATGGAGATGTCAGACCCATTCTAGATTTCAAAGATCTAAATAAATTCCTAAATATCTGCTCCTTTTGCATGGAGTTAATCCGGTCTGTATTTTCCACCCTACAGCGAGGGGAACTTCTAGCATCAATCGACATCAAGATGCATATCTGCCTGTGCCTATTTTTCCCACTCGCCAGAAATTTCTGTGTTTCAAAGTAGACCGGCACTATTTTCAGTTTGTGGCCTTGCCCTTCGTTCTAGCAACTGCACTCTGGGTATTTACAAAGGTTCTGGCCAGACTAAGGGCTCAGCGTATAACAGTAATGGCATACCTGGACGACCTGCTGCTGGTAGACCGGTTGGTAGCCCGCTTGGACCAAAGCGTGGTCAGCACTGTTAACTACCTGGGTTGGATTCTCGACCTAGAGAAATCATCCTAGAGGCTGAAGTACTTGGGTCTGATCAAAGACACAGCCCGGAGGAAGGTGTTTTTGCCCCCAGGCAAAGATCAGCGCCATAAGGGAACTGGTCCAGGTGGTCAAGACTAAGAAAAATCCCTCCATTCACTATTGCATGAGGTTGTTGGGGAAGGTGGTGACTTCATTCAAAGCTACTCCCTATGCCCAGTTTCATTCAAGACTGTTGCAAAACAGTATCCTAGTTCCTTGGAACAAACAGGGCCAAGGTCTCGATTTCCCAATATGTCTGACCCCAAAGGTGTGCCAGAGCCTCACTTAGTGGTGGATGACCAAAAATCTGCATAAAGGGAAATCCTTCATGCCAGTTACCTGGCAGGTGGTAACAGATGCCAGCCTTTTAGGGTGGGAAGAAGTCCTAGAAGTTTGTCCAAGAGAAATGGTCCAGAACCGAGAAGGCCTTGCCCATCAACATCCTACAGATTTGGGTGGCACGCTTGGCTCTGAGGCCCTGGACGTTTAGGTCATGGGATTGTCCTGTCAGAATCCAATCCAACAATGCCACAGTGGTGGCCTAAATCACCAAGGAGGCACCAGGAGTCATGCAGCCCAGAGGGAGGTGAAAAATATCCTGGCTTGGGCAGAGTCTACATTCCAGGAGTAGAAATTGGCAAACAGACTTCTCGAGTCACCAGCAGCTGTTCCCGGGGGGAATGTTCTCTTCACCCCAAAATCTTCCTGGTTATATGCCAAAAATGGGGGGACCCTGGACGTAGATCTATTGTTGTCCAGTTTCAACAAAAAATTGGACAACTTTGTGTCAAAGACAAGGGATCCATTCGCATACAGGACGGATAAGTTGGTAACCCCTTGGGACCAGTGTTCCATCCTACCTTACAAACCCTAAATTTAACAGTTTGGCTATTGGAACCCACATTCTAAAGAATTGGGGGGCTTTCAGGGACAGTGGTATCTACCCTGGTTAATGTGAGAAAACCGGCTTCCAGAGTCGTATATTATAGTCTGAGTCTTCAGGGCATATGTTTCCTGGTGTGAATCCAAGGGTTGGCATCCTCGAAGTATGCCATAGGTACAATTCTTGCCTTTCTGCAATTAGGGGTAGAAATTATGCTGGCCTTGAGTACTATTAAGGGTCAGGTCTCGACCTTATCGGTATTGTTTCAAAGACCACTTGCTTTGCATTCCTTGATCCAGGTTTTTATGCCAGGGGTAATGCGGCTTAATCCGCCAGTTAAGACACCCTTGGGACTTGAATTTTAGTTTTGTCGGTATTGCAAAAACAGCCCTTTGAGCCGATACGGTATACTCCCTTGATCCTTTTGACAAGAAAATTGTTTTTCTCTTTCGTTCATTGACAAACACAGCTTCAGTAATCTTGACCGTAGGGTTATTATGCCACCCACCTTCAGGAGACGACTAGGCAGAACATGTAATACATGTGAAAAACAGAACTTTACAGTTCTGCCCAGGGAGTGGTCCCTCTGGTAATAACCCATCAGCCTGCTTCCTGCAGCTCAGTTTTTTTTTCTTCTGCCTAGTGAAGAAGGACCTAGGCTCCCTGCCAGGACCATCGGTCCTGGGGATTTTTTTTTCTGTTTTTGCCTTTTTGCACAATATTTTAAAAACCTGTGATCTGCTCTCAACAGCTGGCTGGGTGACAGGCTGGATAATATAGATCCTTGTAGTTTCCCCAGCCTGGCCATAGAGCGTGTGCAGACCCTAGCTACACACTGGGTCGGCCACGACCTGCCCCTCAGGCTCCAGGGGTGACCGGTGAGCGCAATGCTCTGGGGCACACATATGACCGGACTACAGCTGTCTTTGTCACAGTGTGCCGTGGCCAGCAGCCACCCCGTACTGCTAGGGTGTGGGTCTGTGATGGGATGTCCCCAGCTTGTCCAGATGTTAAGTACAGCTCTTCCTGCCTCGGTGGGACAGAGCAGCTGGCCATTCCCTGGGAGGTCGATTAGGGGGTCACTCTCCTCCCTGTCTTCTCTCCCTGTCCCTATTTTACACCACCCCCACCCTGTGGGGAGATGCTGCATGACTGGGCTGCTGATCCTGTGTTTACCTGAGCCAGGGGTCCTCCGGGGGGCTCTAATCCTTGTCTGGGGGCTGCGCTGGCTGGCTGTGTCCCTAGGCTGTCTGTGATCTCTCTGGTGTCTGTGGGCTCTGTATGTGCTGCCGCCATAGCGCTGTCTTCCGCCATTGTCTGTCTGTGTTCATTCACTGTGCATAGTTACTTGTCGGCCATTTTCTGTAAGTCTCTGTGGGAAGCATGGTCAGCAGCCATTTTCCCTGTGATTTTTCTCTATACATTTTTTTTGTAGCCTCAGTGCATTTTTTTTCTCCTCCGTGTTGGTTCCTGTACCTCAGAATGCTGGACACCTGGGAGCTGACACTGGAAACAGGCACCTGTAACAGCGCAGCGGTCGGTCAGGGTGGTGAGTCCTGCAGTGGAGGCCCCGCACCATGTCCTAAGTCCCCAAGGGTGGCAGACAGGGTGGGTCAACATGGCATCAGAAACTGGTCTTTCTTCCCCAGACCTCCCTGCAATTGCAACCAGCTTGTCTGCAAACAGTGCAGTGCCTTTGGATGCTTTGTCGGCGGTCCTTGAAACGCTCGTTGCCAGGGTGGAGGCGGGGTGCGGGCAAAAAGGCCCCTGTCCGGGGAGAGTTCAGACTCGGCCCCCACAGTGACTGGTGGCCCCTGCTCTGATGTATCAGAGGACGCTGACCAGGACCGATTGGACAGTGAGGATGATTCCGCGTCCGGGTCCGCACAAGACAAAGCGCTAGTTGGAGCACTTATCACAGCTGTGCCTGATACCCTGAAAATTCAGGATACAGCAGGATCCCCTGCTGAAGTAGCGGTCCCTTTTGGGTCCCGTAAGCCAGCCCGTACACCTAAGGTGTTTCCGTATCTGACTTATTTAGATAAGTTTAGATACAAGGAATGGGGAAGCCCGCAACTGACCTTTTCGGTCCCAAAAAGAATGGCGGTGCATTACCCCTTTGAGGAGAGCCTTCTTAGGAAATGGCCGGCTCCCCCGGTCATGGACCCCCCAATATCCAGGTTAAATAAAGTAACCACAATCCCGGTAGAAGGGACTCCTGCATTTATGCACCCTATCAACAGGAAGGCCGAGGCAGTGACCCGCTCCCTGTTTACAGTAGTGGGGTCAGCGATACAACCAGTACTGGCCACAGCATTCGTAACGCAGACACTTACTGAGTGGGCAAAACTATTGCACCGTGAACTGGAGAAGCAGCAGGCCTCTCCTGTATGCATGGAACTAGCAGACCAGTTAGAGCATGACCTTAAGTACGTTTGTGACGCGCCCCTGGATACGCTTCCCTTGCTCTGCAGAGCATCAGTTTCAGCAGTGATTTGGCTGAAATGCTGGTCTGTGGACCAGGCATCTAAAAAAGCCTTGATGTATCTACCCTTCCTTGGTGAGCGGCTATTTGGAGCCTAGCTGGACGACATTATTAAGAATGTCACAGGTCTGATGACGTAGGACGCAGGTTCTGAGGGAGGAAGCAGTGAGAGGCCGGTCGGAGCGAGAAGACGGCGTGCTGTGCGGGAGACAGCTGGGAGAGTGAGAGGCTCCAGCTGGAGGAAACATCCATCCCGGTTCCACCTTAGACGCCACCGCTCCGGAGACCGCCCCCCCCCTGCTGGATGCCACATGGGGAACAGACAGGACGAGGATATAGTGCGGGCTCTCCGTGTCCCCGCTGTCTTCCCCCCCCTCCCCCCCTCGCCGCTCGGCTCACCACTAGCACCTAGCACGGAGAAGGGCTCTCATCCATCGTAACCACAAGTGAAGGAGAGGATCGAAACCAAATGGCAACGTGGAGCAGATAAGCAATGATGAATTTGTGATCTGTGTTGCAGTTGTGCTGAAGGTTATAAAAAGTGATTGGGTGGTTATTGCTAGAGTTGCTGGATCAGGGGAGTGAAAGAGCATTCCAAAAATAGCTGTGTGATTATGCAAACCCAAGAGCAGATCTGTGGAAAGCTGCAATGGTAATGACACCCCACCTGAGGCTTTAACGGAAACCCCAGCTTGGTCGGGCAACATATTAGGAGGCTATACTAAATATATGGAGTGCAATCTCTTTTCAGACTCCAAAAGAACGAGACATGGCGGCTAAGGGGGATATTTAATTCAACGTTTTCTTTTTTTTTTCTTTTTTCCCTTAATACCTGTTGATCTGGACATGAGGCGGTAAAAAAACTGACTAGGGGGCTCCGCTGGTGTGTGTGCTTCTCGCTGTGTGCTCTTCTGGTCTTATTGGCCCGGACTTAAGATCAAATTACCCTGTATGTTTGTTTAAACAAGTGCTGTGGGGTCTTATACCCTATTTGTGCTGTCTTAAAAGACCCCCCTTAAAAACCTAGGAGTGCAGGAGATGGTAGAAGGCTTTAGCTAAGGAGGGCACAACGTGGTGTGGGCCCTTTTTTTTTTTTTTTTTTTTGAGATGGAATAGGAGTACATCCAGGAACCCACGTATTGAGTGACAATTTAAAACTTTTAATCTTCGTGCAATAAAATGAATAAATCCTCCAAACAGAATGGGCGGAGTGGGGGCCTTAAAACCCCAAAAAATACAACTGACAGCACAATTAAGCAATATCTGACCCAAGGGGGAAGCCCAAAAGGGGAGGGGGCGGAAGAAATACCCCCGAATACAGGAAAAAAGAAGGGTCAAGATAAAAAACAGGGGAAAAGCAGGGAACACTCAAGGGATGACCTTACAACCGAAAGCGAAATGGAGTTGAGTAGAGATGGAGAGCACCAGGGAGTAGACTTGCCTCTAACTCAGCAAGTCCTGAGAGAAATGCTATCTAATCTTGAAGCCGCAATAAAATCAGAAATTGCTCTATTACGTGGGGATCTGGGCCACCTATTAAACAGAGTGGAAGAAGTGGAGTCCAATATGGAAAAGCAAGCCCTAGAATTAGAAAGAGTAAAAGACCATATTAAATTAATTAATCAGAATCAGAGGAAAATCTTGTATCAATTAGAGGATCAAGAAAATAGAAATCGCAGACAAAATTTAAGAATACGTGCAGTTCCTGAAAGCAAGCAAGAAGACCTAAGGGAGATTATCAAAAAAGTGTTTAATCCACTCCTGGGCAGAGGAGAGGATGGATTCCCCAAAATTGAAAGGGTCCACCGTGTAGGTAGATTAAGGAACGGAGGATTGAATAAGCCTCGGGACATTATTGTCAGATTCAGATTCTGTGAAGACAAAGACGAGATATGGTCAAAATTAAAGGGGAGAGAGATCTTAAATTATGCAGGATCAGATCTACAAATTTTCCCAGACTTAGCCGCAGAGACTTTGACTAGAAAGCGGCTTCTGAAACCTCTGTTGGAGCTGATGAAAATGCAGAACATACGTTATAGTTGGGGGTTTCCGGCTTGTCTTATAGGATTTAAGGATGGCAAGACAGCTAGGTTGCGTTTCCCAGACGAGTTACTGGATTTCTGCGAGAGTTTGGGTATTCAGGCACCGGCTTTGCCGGGCTGGATAGAAGGGGAGCCGGGGGTGTTGGGGGGGGAGGGGGGTGGCTGGGAGGAAGGGAGAGAAGTGTGTGAAATTATGTCTAAGTATTTGTGTGGCAGTGGGGGGCTGGTCTGGCCACCCCTCCCCCCCTCTTAGAAATGTCCCGGGGGGGGGAGGGGATGGGGAGGCCGAAAACTGCTCTGTACCTTAGAATCTACAGGACTTATCGAGGGTTGGGATTACCGGACCACTCGGTGAGCCAAGGGCCAGATTTAGGCCGGGGGAGGGTGGGTGGTGGGATAGAATGGGAGGGGGTGGGGGGAGGGGTTGGTGGAGGGGGGGGGAGGGGGGGGAGGGAAGGGGAGGGTCGGGGGGTAGGGGAAGGGAGAGACAGGGTGAGGGGAGGGAAGGAAAACCTATGGTAGAGGAGGTAAGAAAGATATTCTCATTAGGTAATCTAGAGACTCAATAATGCAAGCCATAAACTTTATGTCATATAACGTCAAAGGGTTAAATTCGCCTAGCAAGAGGCATAAGATATTGAAGGAATTGAGGTTTTATAAAGCAGAGGTAATTTTTTTACAGGAAACCCATTTTTCTCATAAGGCCAATATTAAGCTATATTCAAGGGAGTTTCCTGTGTGGTACTACGGTGATGCGATAACAAGTAGAGGAAGGGGAGTAGCTATTGGTTTCTCAAAGAAGATACAGTTTAATTTAGAAGATAGAATGGTTGACCCGGAGGGTAGGTACCTAATCTTAAGAGGTAAATTAAGAGATATGGAATGTACACTGATTAATATCTATGCCCCTAATCGGGACCCTACAAAATATTTAGAGGGCCTCCTGGGGAAACTAAGAGATTTTGGGAGAGGACCAGTAATCTTGATGGGGGACCTGAATTTTTGTGTCGATCCGGGATTGGATAGTACGTCCAGGGCACAGGGGATTAGTAAGGTGCAATTAAATAGAATAAAACAAAAACTTCATAATTGTCAATTAATAGACGCTTGGAGAGTACAGCACCCAAACGAGAAAGATTTCACGTTCTACTCCCCTGTGCACAGGACGTATTCCCGGATCGATTATATCTTTGTAGACCATAGAATTCTGGAAATGGTGGAAGAGACTTCGATTGGGGTGGTCTCACTCTCCGACCATGCCCCCGTTAGGATGAAGCTGCAATTAAGGGGAGGAGAGCGTAAGCCCTTCACCTGGAGGCTGAACGAAGGTTTGATTCAGGATGCAGAGGGAGAGGAGAAGATCAGTAAAGAATTAGAACAATATTTTTCGATCAACAATACCGGACATATTTCAAGTCAGAATCTATGGGAGGCCCACAAAGCCTATATTAGGGGGATCCTGATATCAATGGGAGCCAGAAGAAAAAAAGAGAGATCAGGAAAAATTAAAACATTGATTGAAGAAATATTCAGAATAGAGCAGCAACATAAAAAACACCCAAATCAGGATAAGGAAATTTTTCAAAGATTGGTAATTAAACGGGATGAATTAAGAACCTTGATGGAACAGGAAACTCAAAAAACGTTTAATCAATTAGCTAGGGATAGGTACTATGGAGATAACAAACCTACTAAATATTTAGCAAGAAGATTACAGAGGGTTAAATCCAGAAACTACATAGGAAAAATTCAGTCAGATAAAGGAGATATGGTTTACGGAACGAGTGAGATCGCGGAAATATTTAGGGGTTACTACGAGAAATTATATGCAGTAGACCAGCCTATAGGACTCAAGGTGGAAGAAAAGGAACTAAAAATAGAGGAATATTTGGAAAGAGCCCGATTGACAAAAATTTCAGAAATAGAAATGGAAACCTTAGAGAAACCTATTTCAGAGGAGGAATTAAATAAGGCTCTGATGGACTCAGCATCTGGTAAAAGTCCGGGACCAGATGGGTTTTCGGTATTCTATTTCAAGAAATTTAAGAAATTATTAATTCCCCACCTATGTAATTATTTGAATAATCTAGGGGTTGAGTACGAACTGAGTGAAGAAGCAAGGACTGCCTCTATAACGGTTATACGGAAGGAAGGGAAGAAAGAGACTTCGTGCTCTAATTTCAGGCCTATTTCGTTATTGAACGCCGATACAAAGCTGTTTGCAAAAATTTTGGCCAGTAGAATGAAGATTTTAATGAAGTCATTAGTCCACCCCGACCAAGTGGGTTTTGTATCTGGAAGGGAGGGGAGGGATAACGGAGTGAGAACATTGCTCCTTTTGTCCCGGGGTGAGGGGGGAGGGGCCCCGAGTCTACTCCTGTCGATAGATGCCCAGAAGGCCTTCGACAGGGTAGACTGGGGGTTCATGTTCAGAACCCTGGAGACAATGGGTGTGGGACCAAAAATGATCCAAAGGATTAAGACACTTTACTACCATCCAATCTCAAGGATTAAGATCAACGGTACGCTTTCTTTACCTTTCGAGATGAAAAACGGCACAAGGCAGGGGTGTCCTCTTTCACCCCTGCTGTTTGTGCTATCCCTAGAACCTCTTCTTGCCTCGATTCGCAAGGATCCACGGATCAAAGGAATCTTAATCGGACAAGAAGAGCATAAATTGGCTGCGTTTGCTGACGATGTGTTATTTTATATCAGGGAGCCAAGTAATACGATGCCTAAATTAATGGAAGCTATAGCACATTATGGCCAACTTTCGAATTTTAAAATTAATATAGCCAAATCGGTGGTACTTAATATCAATACGGGCGAACTGGAAAAAAGGGAGCTTCAAAAAAAATTCTGTTTTCCCTGGCGGAAGGCAATAAATTACTTGGGAATAAAACTTACAATCCCATTAGAGAACTTATTTAAATTAAATTTTGTTCCATTGCTAGATGAAATCAAGAAAGAGTGCAATAGATTGGTTAATAGACCCTTGACCTGGTTGGGACGTATTACTAGTTTAAAGATGTTCATTGTTCCTAAGATCCTTTATAAATTCCAAATGATCCCCATAGAGATACCGAAGTTCTATTTTTCGAAGATTAAGACTCTGTTAGGGGGATTCATATGGAATAAAAAAAAACCTAGAGTCTCCTTTGATATCCTGAAGCGAAGCAAACTTAAAGGGGGACTTGCGGTACCAGATATACAACAGTACTACAATGCTATCGTATTGTCGAGATTAATAGAGTGGGTAAAAGTTAACAATAAGGAAAAAAGATGGGTTAACATAGAGAATGTGCTGAGTAAAACACAGTTGAATAAAATAGTGTGGAACCCGCCAAAACACAGGACATTAGATATAGGCACTAGTATATTGACACAAAACACACTTAGGGTTTGGGATAGGGTCTATAAGCATTTAAATAAGCAATATAATTCGCCACTTTTGGAATTAAAAGAAAATGAATATTTCCCGCCAGGGTTAAAAATAAATAGCGGAAACTGGTTGAAAGAAAAGGCACAGGTGCGGGATATTATAAAAGGAGGAAAGATTTTGACACTACACGAGATGAAACACAAAGGGGATTTAGGTAAAATAGACGAGTGGAGATATCTCCAGCTGGCTCACTTTGTCAGTAGCCTACCACAGCCATTAAAAACGGAAGAGGAGTGGTCACCCCTGGAGAAGCTTTGCTTAACAGAAGACTCCAGGGGAACAATCTCTAAGCTGTATGGGCTCCTGGCTGAGGAAGGGGAGCTGGAGAGTCTACCCTATATGCAGAAATGGGAAATGGACATGGGAACACTGTGTGATAATGGCACTAAGAGGAAAATTCTTAAACTTATACATAAATCTGCAGTCGATAGCAGAACAGCAGAAATGAATTATAAACTTATTTCCAGATGGTACGCTACCCCAGACAAAATGCATAAAATTGATCCAAGCAAATCCGGGGATTGTTGGAGAGGATGCGGGGAAGTGGGAACAATGGCCCACCTGTGGTGGAAGTGCCCCAAAATAAAGGAATATTGGAAAAGAATATTACACCATATAAGAGAAATTACAAATATCTCAATCCCCGAGGATCCATGGGTGGTTCTATTTCACGGTACGAGGGAGGAAACGAAAAAATATCAGAATTCTTTGGTACCACATCTTTTAAATGCAGCCAAAGGACTGATACCAAAAAATTGGCAAAAAGAGGAAAGCCCAGCAACATGGGAATGGATCGATACTGTGGAAGAGACTTACCGGATGACTAGGCGAAGGGAAAGCCAGGAGGATAGGGGACAGACAGGAGTAGAGTTATGGCATGAGTGGAAAAAATTTAAAAAATCATGGAGCTACGCTGAGCATATCAGATTCTGAGAAGGTTGGAACTTCTACGCATAGGTGGTGGGAGAGGGGTGGCGGGGGGAGAGGGGGGGGGGCGTAAGGGAGCGAAGAAGGGGAGAAATGGGTAGGGTTGAATTTTATAATGTTTTAAAAAAAAAAAAAAAAAAAAAAAGGGGAATCTTTGTTTGGGATCTCAATTAGAAAATAAATGCTACAATGATGTGAAGATGAGGATAACGTATATGAACGTTAATCTGATTGGACCTCATGAAAAATCCGCTGAAGTAGCAAAAAAAAGAAAAAAAGAAAAAAAAAAAAAAAAAAAAAAAAAAGAATGTCACAGGTCTGAAGAGCACTCTTCTCCCACAGTCCAAGAAGAGTAAGGAGCTACGCCGCAGGCAAGGGCCCTCATTTTCGGCTCAAGAGGTTTTTTCGTCTGCCCGGGACTTGAGCAAAGCGCACCCAGTCCGACAGGGTGACTACTGAGGGACAGAAGCGTCCCTGGACTCGCAAGCCTAACTAGCCAGAGAGCAAAAGTGCTACCGCATGAAGGTTTGCCCCACCCCCCACCCGTCAATCGCGTGGGTGGGATCGCCTTCGGGAATTTGCAGTCTGGTGGGCCTCTTGGCTGTCCGACCAATGGGTCTGCGAACTGATTTCATTGGGCTACAAGATAGAGTTCCTCTTTTGGCCACCAAACAGATTTTTCCCCTCCAGCATATCCTTACTCCTGGCTCGCCGGGAGGCCCTGTTTTGGGCAGAAAGGGAACTGATAAGCTGTGGGGTGATGGTGCCTGTTCCAGAAAGGTTTCAGGGGTTCTATTCCAATCTGTTTGGATGTACCCCTTCATTTTTGTGGACTACAATCTTGGACCTGAAAGCACTCAATTGCTTTGTGAAAGTACAGAGGTTCAGAATGGAATCAGTTTGCTCTGTAGTCGCACTACATCAGGGGGACTCCCTGGCGTCTTTGGACATCCAGGACATGTACTTGCATATACCAATATGCCAGGCATCAGAGGTTTCTGAGATTTGCAGTAGGGGAAGACTGCTACCAGTTTGTGTCTCTCTCCTTCGGCTTGGCTTCAGCACCCTGAGTCTTTACCAAGGTATTGGCTCCAATTTTGGCATTGTTGCGACAATGTGGGATTGCAATTGTGGGTTAACTATACGATCTCCTTCTGAGAGCAGCTTTCGCCTCAGAATTAAGGGAGGATGTGGTGATCGCCATGCAAACCCTGCAGGAATTTGGGTGGGCGTTGAACCTCAAAGTCAGTTCTTGTGCTGACTCAACGCCTGGAGTACCTAGGCTTACTGCTGGTCTTCGTGGAAGCGAAGAGTGTTTCTCCCTTCAGACAAACTGCAGACTCTCAGAGCCATGCTGAAGCTGTCGATGAACCACAGTTGGTTGTCGCTGCTCTTCTGCATGCGAGTCCTGGGCCTCTTGGTGGCCTCCTTCGAGACCGTACCGTACGTCCAATTTTGCACCAGAGTCTTGCAGAAGGAGATATTGGAAAAATGTGACAAATCTCCGTTATCCCTGGATCGACAGATTCAGGTGAGCCAGTTGGTTAGGGACTCTCTCTCTTCTCTGGTGGCTGAGATCTTCGGTCTGGGAAGTCGTTTTTACCTCTTCATTGAACAGTGATGACAACAGACGCCAGCCTGACTGGCTGGGGTGGAGTACTGGGAGTACAGTCGACCCAGGGCCTCTGGTTGAGGGAGGAATCCCAGCTGCTGATCAATGTCCTCCAACTTCGAGCGATCAGGCTATGCCTCTCCACATGGTCGATGAGACTGAAGGCGTCCGATCAGGATCCAGTCAAACAATGCCACGGCGGTGGCATATGTCAACCATCAAAGAGGAACAAGAAGCTCGGCTGCAGCATGGGAGGTCGTTCACATGCTTCGGTGGGTAGAGCAGCACGTACCGGCCCTGTCGGCCATATACATCCCGGGAGTAGAAAACTGGCAGGCGGACTATCTAAGTCGCCAGATGCTGGACCTAGGAGAGTGGTCATTGCATCTGGAGGTGTTCAGGCTTCTTTGCCTGCAGTAGGGCACACTAGATGTGGTTCTCCTGGCCTCTCGGCTCAATCGAAAGGTGCGGAGGTTCGTGTCCAGGACAAGAGATCCTTGGGCGGATGCATTGGTGGCACCTTGGGAGCAATATCGGCTGATTTACGCCTTTCCTCTGCTCAAACTGTTACCACGTCTGCTCCGCAGAGTGGAGGCCGAGGGGATTCCAGTGCTACGGATTGCCCCAGATTGGCCTCAGCATCCTTGGTACGCCGACCTAGTACGCCTGGTGGCGGACGCTCCTTGGCGATTATCAATGCGAGAAGACCTGTCACAAGGTCCGATTCTCCATCCTGCTTTACCGTCATGGCTGTTGAAAGCCAAGTGCCAAGGAACCAAGGTCTGTCTGACTCGGTGATTTCCACTATGTTGAGGGCATGAAAATTTTCTCGGAAGATATACCATTGTACGTGGAAGGCTTATATCTCCATGTGTGAGGAGATGGGGTGGCGTCCGCGCACCTATTCCGTTTCCAGGGTCCTGCTGTTCCTACAGTGAGGAGTGGACCAGAAACTGACCTTAAGCACCATCAAGGGACAGATATCAGCCTTGGCTGTCTTTTTCCAATGACGCCTGGCATCTCACTCTCTGGTAAGGGGTGCGGCATGTAGTCCCCCGGTGCGTTCACCCTTACCTCCGTGGGATCTGAACCTGGTGTTGTCCGCGCTTCAGAAACCGCCATTTGAGAACATCGGGGAAATCCCTTTAACGCTCTCTCAGAAAGTGGTCTTCCTTGTGGCCATTACATTAGCCAGGAGGGTTTTGGAACTGGTGGCCTTGTGTTGCAAGTCGCCCTATCTTGTTATCCACAGGGATAAGGTGGTTTTGCGTCTGCAATCTTCTTTTCTACCAAAGGTGGTTTCGGCTTTTCACCTCAATTAAGACATTGTGTTACCATATCTGTGTTCTAAACTGACACATCCTAAGGAGGGTGCCCTCCATTCCTTGGACGTGGTCCGAGCTCTAAGGGTATATCTGTCTTCTTAGTGACCATTACATTAGCCAGGAGGATTTTGGAACTGGCAGCCTTGTCTTGCAAGTCGCCCTATCTTATTATCCACAGGGATTACGTGGTTTTGTGTCCACAACCATCTTTTCTGACGAAGGTGGTTTCGGTGTTTCACATCAACGAGGACATTGTGTTACCATCTCTGTGTCCGAAGCCGACACATCCTAAGGAAGTGGCCCTTCATGCTCTGGACGTGGTTCAGGCTCTGAAGGTGTATTCGTCTGCCACGGCTCCATCCCGGAAGTCATACTCTGATTCGGAAGCTGGTCTGAAAAAAAGGACTGGCGGTCTTGTCCTCCACCATTTCCAGGTGGATCAGACAGATCGTGGTCCAGGCTTATGCCTTGAAGGGACAGGTGCCCCCCTTTCCTGTCACGGCCCACTCCACCAGAGCAATTGGGACCTCTTGGGCTTTCCGTCATCAAACGTCAGTTGCTCAAGTGTAAGGCGGCGACTTGGTCATCTGGTCACACTTTTACAAAGTGGATGTAAGCGCATCTTCTGATGTCTGCTTTGGCTGCAAAGTTTTGCAGATGCCCATGTAATGTTGCAATTTTACACTCTTTCTTCTGTTAAGAGAAAGTTAGTTACCTTTTTGAATGTTAATGCACATTTTGACCGAAAGTTCTGATGCGGTTGGTTCAGATGGCGAACTCCCCCGTTGTGGTTGTGGGTGAAGTTATGTTGCTGTTCCCACCCCTCGTTATGACACTGGGGACGTCCCTACGGTCAAGATTACTGGCGCTGTGTCCGTCCATGAATGAAAGAGAAAATAGGATTTTGATTTTTGTACTCGCCGTAAAATACTTTTCTCTGAAGTTCATTGATTGACACGGCACCCTCCCCTCCTATTGGTTTACGTTATACTGCTTGTTGACATACTGAACTGCAGGAAGCAGGGTGAGGGGTTATTGCCAGAGGGACCGCTCCCTGAGCGGAACTGTAAAGTTCTGTTGTTTTTCACATGTATTACATGTTCTGCCTAGTCCTCTCCTGAAGGTGGCATAATAACCCTACAGTCAAGATTACTGGAGCTGTGTCCGTCAATGAATTTCGGGAGAAAATGATTTTACGGTGAGTACAAAAATCCTATTTTTTTTCTGATTGCTATAACCTCTGCAAGAAGGGTATCAGAGTTGGCTGCTCTTTCTTGTAAAGAGCCATATTTAATTATTCACAAGGACAAGGTGGTGTTGCGTCCTCATCCAATCTTTCTGCCTAAAGTGGTGTCAGGTTTTCATCTGAACCAGGACGTTGTTCTACCTTAGTTTTTTGCAGAACGTTATTCTGCGGAAGAGAAGTCACTACATTCCCTTGATGTAGTGAGTGCAGTTAAGGTCTATTTGAAAGCTACTGCTCATTTCCGAAAAACTGATGTTTTGTTTGTACTGGCAGAGGGTCCCAGGAAGGAACAGGCAGCCTTGAAATCTACTATTTCTAAATGGTTTTGGTGAGTTATTATTCAGGCTTATGGTTTAAAAAGGTGGATTTCACCTTTTCAAATCAGAGCGCACTCTACCAGAGCAGTTAGGGCTCTGGTAGAGTGTGCCGTAGCATAGATGTACCACCCAGCATCTTTTTTTTTGGGCCCACCCACATTTTGGTGTAAGGTGGAACAGGAATAGAGTGCTGGAGAAGGCGTCCAACTCTTTATTGGCTAAAATTATTAAAAGCAGGGCTATAGGCCACCAGAATAGTAGATGTCTTGTTAAAGCGGTAGTAAACCCGCAATTTATTATTTTTTTTTTTTAAACCTGCAAAGCAAAATGCATAATGAGCTAGTATGCACCGCATACTAGCTCATTATGAAATACTTACCTTAGAACGAGGCCCCGACATCTGGCCCGATCCACGCCGAGGGAGCCGACATGCTCCCTCGGCGTCTCTTCCGGGTATCTCGGCTCCGGCGCTGTGAGTGGCCGGAGCCGCGATATCGTCACTCCCGCGCATGCGCGCGGGAGATTTCAGTCCGGCCGCACGAGCGCTGCCGGATTTTCACGGAGAGAACCCCCTTGTGCGCATGCGCCGCTGCAGTCAGCGGCGCATACCGAGGGGAATATCTCCTAAACCGTACAGGTTTAGGAGATATTATTTTTACCTACAGGTAAGCCTTATTATAGGCTTTCCTGTAGGTAAAAGTTAAAAAATCGACCATACTACCACTTTAAGGGGGAGACCTGGCCGGATCCACAGAGGAAAGAGACTACTTCTCAACAAAATCTGCACCAAATTAATACAAGGCCAGCAAGCACTTAAGGGGAGCAAACATCATGTTGGGGTTTCCAATCTTCGTAATAAAACAGTTTTAGAGGAACAAGTTTTCTAGAATGATACCAGATCATGCGGTTTTCATTTAATCAGTACAGGATTCCTCCAATAAAAAATAATAGGAAGAGCTAGACCATGCACGCTCAGAAATGAAAGAATACCCTAGATGTATTCTGTCATACAAGATTTTTCGTAAGCTTAGTAACCTCTTGTTTGATATGAGAAAAACCTACAAAAAGAAGACAATCATTTTGCCATATTCTCATTATGTGTATGAGGAAGGATCCTCTATTATCAGTGTAGTGCAGGTTGCATCAATAAGGGCTAGAATAGACTTATCTTGGAAGTTAGAGCAGTAGACAGCAGTGTGACTCCTCATCTGTAACCATATCTGACAAGGACTTGAGGGATTCAGAATCATTCATTCTCTGTGACCAATGGCTTGGGAGTTGCTAAGGCTGTGGGCAAATCTAATACAGAATCTGCTGGCCAGGGTGTAGGAGCTTGCTTATGGCCTCTAATGATCAGAGTCTGTAGAATACTGGATAATTTGGAACATACATTTCTGCCTGACAATTTAAAAAAAAAAAAAAAAAAAACTCAGTTGAGAAGACCCAGCTACAACTGATGGAGCCAAGGAAGACTGATAGAAGAGGACTACATGATTCCAGATATTGCATTGCACTTACTGATGGTGCCAAACAGCCACTGCACCTGGTTCAATGGGACTAGCTACCTTTCCCTGGTGTCTAGACTCAGACATGTTGCAGCCCAAAGAATCAAGGCCTGAAATACTTTCAAAACCTGGGAACAAGTGAGGGTCAGTGAACAATGTCATTTTCCTCTTCCACCTCCCTATTCATTTTATCCTCTTCCCCAGCCCTCCAATACCCTATATCTCTCTCCCCCCCCCCCAACTCCCCTTTTAATTCCATACTCCGCCTACTTCTATACAAATGGAAAAACATTCTGCCATGAGTTTGCTCATCACACACCTCTCAGCTACCAGAGCCACCATTGGTTTCAAATCATTGAGATTAACTGCATGTCAACAGAATTTCTCTACAAATTTCTATGCTTAAAGCGGTTCTGCACTCATAATAATACATTTTCCCATTCTGTTGCCTCTAGACCGTACATTTGATAATGCCACATTTTTTTTTTTTTATTAATCCACCTTTTGTAATTCGTAGTATTTGATTTTCCTCCCCTGCGGCGATGGGCGGTCTCTTGCGGGGATCAGCATCACTTCCGGCTGAACCCCGCACGGTCTCCTGGGATCTCGTCCAAGTAATCCCAGGAGACACTGCGGCTAATGCAGCCGAAATCTCGCGAGATTTCGGCTAATACAGCTAGGATAGGACCTTTAGAGTTCTGGACATTCTATTTGTATCGCAGAATATAAAGAATAAAAAAAAAGTCACTGTAGACTCTTTGCAAGAGGTAGATGCTTCGTCATGCTGTACCCAGTGGATGACATCAGGAGTCAGTGTTAGCCCCCTTCATGGCCAAACCAATGGAAATGAGGCAGCTCCCAATGCTCACCCTGAAATCTGACATGCTCTGCAGCAAACGTAAAGTGATTGTAATGTCTTTTTAAAAAAAAATAAGACTAAAAATAACAAACATGTTATGGATTTGCACAGAGCAGCCTGGATCCTCCTCCTCAGGTCTCTGGCTGGACCTCCTGGCACCTCCTTGCCTGCTGAATACCTCCACAGCAAGCAGCTTACTATGGGGGCACCTGAGCAGCGTCACAGCTTCCTATATACATTTAGGCACTGAGCTGCAGCCCGGCCCCCTTTCTATTCTTAGTGGCCAACTGACTTTGACAGCAAGTGGGCGCCAATGGCGCTGCTGTCTCAGCCAATGAGGAGGGGAGTCCTGGGCAGCCAAGACATTCCTGCAACATAGCTGGATCTAGATGGGGCTCAGGTAAGTATAAGGGCAGGCTGCTGCACACAGAAAGTTTTTTTTTTTATCTTAATGCATTAAGATATAAAAAAAAACCTTCTGACTTTACAACCCCTTTAAAACCCAGTGCTCAAAGGTCACTTGCAAGTGGGGACTAGATGCAGTGCAACGCAAAGCTTAAAAAAGAAAAACACACATTTCTCTTATATTCACTGATTGACACAGCTCCTCTTAGCCATTGGGTAGTTACGCCACCTTTAGGAGAATACTAGGTATTATGTGTTATGTAAAACACAGAACTTTCCAGTTCCACCCAAGGGGCGGTCCCTTAGGTAACAAGATGGAGGCGGTGTGTGGGCGCAAAGGTGCTAAAAAGCGCTCCCTGCCCCCGTCCTCTGGGGAGAGCTCTGACGCAGACCCAGGCCCTGCTGAGGCTGGTAACCCCTGTTCTGTCATTTCAGACGCTGACCAGGACCGTTCAGACAGTGAGGATGAGTCCCTGTCCGGGTCCGTGCACGACAAAGCGATTGTTGGAGCACTTATCACAGCTGTGCATGATACCCTGAAGATTCAGGAGCCAGCGGATCCCTCTGCTGCTGTAGCGGTCCCTTTTGGGTCCCGTAAGCCAGCCCGTTCACCTAAGGTGTTCCCATATCTGACTTATTTTGACAAGTTCATTTACAAGGAATGGGGTCGCCGCAACAGACCTTTTCGGTCCCCAAATACATGGTGGTGCGTTACCCCTTTGAGGAGAGCCTTCTCAAAAAGTGGTCGGCTCCTCTGGTAGTGGACCTTCCAGTATCCAGGTTAAACAAAGTAACCAAGATCCCGGTAGAGGGGACTCCTATATTTAAGGATCCCACGGACAGGAAGGCCAAGGCAGTGGCTCATTCCTTGTTTACAGTTGTAGGGTCAACCATGCGACCAGTACTGGCATCCGCACTTGTGTCGCAGACACTGAGTGGGCAAAACTGTTGCACCGTGAATTGGGGGAGCAGCATGCTTCTCCTGTCTGCGTGGAACTGGCAGACCAACTAGTGCAAGGTCTTAAGTACGTGTGTGACTCGGCCCTGGATACTGTTCCCCTGTCATCCAGGGCTTCAGTGTCAGCAGTGGTGCTGAGGCGCCTGATTTGGTTAAAATGCTAGTCTGCTGACCAGGCATCCAAAATAGCTCTGACGGATCTTCCCACCTTTGGCAACCGGCTCTTTAGATGACATTATTAAAAATGCCACAGGTGGTAAGAGTACGCTACTCCCACAGGCCAGGAAGACTAAAGAGCCACGCCGTAGGCAAGGGCCCTCTTTTTCCGCTCACAAACTGCTTTTTCATGTGGAAGCTTCGGCTAAACGTCCACAGCTCAACTACGGAAGGACAGAAACGTCCCTGGAACCGCAAGCATATCAAGCCTGCGAACAAAAGTGCTGCCACATGAAGGTTTGCCCCCACCCATGACTCAGGTGGAGGGGTCGCCTTCGGGAGTTTGCAGCCCGGTGGTCCTCTTGACTATCCGACCAATGGGTCTGCAATCTGTAGTAAACACAGGTCTCACGGAACCAGACCGCGCTATGGAGGTACGGGCAGGCCACAGTATAAACTAACAAAACACTAAAAACGGTGTCGCCACCCCTATATCTTGCAGTCCTAAGAAGGATCGCAAGTAATGGCAAGTATCAAATAATTATATTAAGGGGGCCAGGCGCTACCTGTAGTGACTAGGAAGGGATGTGTGCAGATATATGTAAAGACATAAATATATAACCCCACATACAGCACCACCGGCTAGAAGTTACCGATAAATGGTTGATGGTGGGACCCCTCACCATCCACTAAATAGATGCAGAAAAGAAGAGTAGGCAGAGCAAGTGATAAACAAGGCCATATAACTTTGCCCCAATGGTGTATAACAAAGTTCAATATGTAGTTAGTGAGTATTACTGTCTATGGTATATTGTAAATGGCCCAAAAAATGGGTAGATATACCAAGCACATGAGTACATGTATAAACACTAATATCAACTTATATAGCCATGTGCCCAATAAACAGGTTGATCACAACGACAAATATATAAACATAAATAATATAGTGCGAGCTTATAAAGTGCTAAAGATATATATATATATATATATATATATATATATATATATATATATATATATATATATAAGTAGGTATGTATATAACAGAAAATGCTATGATACACAAAAAGTGTGGTAAAGGCCACTGAGTGCAATATGAGCAAAAATGTGCAAAAGATGCAAAAAAATTGCAAAAATGTGCAAAAGTTGCAAAATGTTGTGCAAGCAACCAGATATTGTAATAGCAAGTGAGAAAAAACAACAAGACCAAAAATGAGGGAAAAATAAAAATAAAAATAGAAATAAACTTAATACATAAAGTCCATGGATAAATTCATATATACTCCAAATAAAGTCCTATAAATTGCAATCCACAACAGGTGGGAGATATGTATCCTCAAATTCTTCAGGTAAGTACAAATTAAAGTGACTGGTGCTCAGATATAATTCAGGTGACTTCCGTGCTCACCCCCTCAGCTCCCCACTCACCAGAACTTTAAGCCCACACAGGGCAGTCAGGCCTGTAGATCTCAAGCAGCAGGGACTGGTCCACAGAGGGAAAATCCAAGAGAAGGCAGTTATCCACTCTCTTCTCCTTTCTTGGTGTATAAGGAGGGCTAGTGTTGATAGATTGAAGTGTCCTCAGAAAGAAAAAAGGGGGGCCTCATAGTGTAGTAATTCCAGGTCTCAAAAGGTTAATTTTTTTTAAAACCATAAACTTTATTGGTTAGCACACCAAAGGAAAAAAAAAATTATTAAAAAACAAATAACATGACCCCCTAGGGGGGTATACATAGATGGTACAGTCCCAGACCAAATAAATAATCAAAGTCTTTTTACAGGGTGATAAAAAAAAATTTGACACTGTAAAATTTAGACCATAAAAAATAATAAAATAAAAGTAAAAAAAGAAAATAGGAAAAAAGAGAAAAAATGAGAAAATGATGAGAAGGGAGATTGTGTTTGCACACCTTCTCTGTAATAAAAACGTATGTGAGCAAAGGTACTTCTAGATGAAGCAGATATAGGCAGGGGGAGAAGATCCTAAATGCAGTTATCTCTGCCGTGGGGTCACGGTAAGACGACTCCCAGATGCGACAGCCTAAAGGAAAGTCATAGCCGCTGATCCTTTTGGAGGATATCACCCTCCAGACTGAACTAAGGCTGACAGTCCCAGCAAAAAACGATAAACGGCACGCATACGAGGAGAATAAGCGTGCGCTCCACCCTGCGTTCCACCTAAGCTCAATGCAATCCGGAAATGGTGTGCGTGATTACGTCAGACACGTTTCGTCATAGGACGTCTTCAGCATCCACACACCCACTTCTTAAATATTCAAAGAGAGGCCGCCCATAAGCCAAAAGGAAGTATGTAATAGGCCGACCCACGCAAAAAGTCCACCCACCCATAGTAAATCATACATTGCATAAGGCCGGCTTATTAGGCTGTTTAGAAAGGGAGAGCCCATACAGTCAACAGTAATAATGCTAGGGCGGGGAAGGCAATACTAAATGAAACATAACACCAGGCTGCTTTTTTACACGGGCTACTTATTAACCCATGAATGGGGCCCCCCTAACCCCTGCTACGAAAGGTTGTATTAGAACTAATAAGGTTACTATTAAGGTAAAGCAGGGCAGGAATAAAGCTGGTATGTATTAGTATGAGTAACACCGCAAACAAGAGGGGAATAGCCATCTAGTGGCCATTTCCCATATTGCAAACCTAGATCTTGTATAAATGCCAAACCCATCTATTACCTTGTAAACCCAACCCCAATGTCCAAATTATCTATGAAGAATATGCTTAAAAAATGAATAATAAAAGAGAGGTGCTATCTTATGGGCTTCTCCCAAAACCCCAAAATAGGGGAAGATCACAATCAACATAGTGGCAAGGGAACTTCCACTTGTATCAAAAGATACAAGCAGATACATTTTTAATTTTTAATTCGTACGGAAATTATCTTACTTTATCAACATCAGGAAGTACCTTAGTATAGGCTGGCGGAAACAAGGAGGTAGGTTAAAGGAAACCAGATATAAAGTGCAAAAAAATAAATAAATAAAATAAATAGGTAAATGAAAATGGAGAATAGTATTAATATATAAAATGAGTCCAAGACAGCAACATAGAATATTAAATCATAAAATATACACCCCCACATAGAATAAAGTAGGAGGGATATTTTCAGTACACAGGTAACAGGGGATTATTTATAAAGACTGTATCATAAAGAAACACAGGTGGCAAAAGGGCTTTATGGATTGGCTATAAAGCAATTTAAATGAATATCCAAATTCAGCCCCTTAGGGGCTAAGGTGTCTAGGCAATATATCCAGGCTGTTTCATTCTGGGATATACATGTAGTATTATTACCCCCCCTCCAGTTCTTCGTGATACAGTCTATCCCATAGAAGACAAGTTTTGATCGGTCTCTTTGGTGAAACTGATCAAAATGGCGAGAGAGATTGTGATTAGGAAAGCCTTTTTTGATGTTATTTATGTGTTCTCTTATCCGAACAAATAGGGGCCGAGTGGTTCTCCCTACATATTGCAATTTACAAGGACATTCAATAACATAAGTGACATGTGTGCTTCTACATGTGATAAGGTTACGTATTTTGTACTCTTTATGGTTCGTTCTAGACTTAAAAGACTCACGTTTACGGGGTTGGGCTTTACTCACTTTACATGGGAGACATCTATTGCATTTATAAAAGCCCTTCATCTCATCAAAAATCTTTATAGGCCTGGGGGGATCAATTACATTGTGTACCAGCAAATTACGAAGATTAGGGGCTCTTCTGTATACAAAATTGTTTTTTTTTGGAAGGATATTAGCCAGGGTTTTATCTTCCTGTAGAATGGGCCAGTACTTCCTTACTATTTTCTCAACATCACGATACTGTGTGTTGTAGCCTGTAATGAAGGATAAGTCCATTTTTGTTTTTTCTTTTTTACTTTTCTTAAAGAGGGTCTTTCTGTCCATACTAGCGATTTTATCTTTCAACTTGACCAGTGTGCCCTGGCTATATCCCTTCTCAACAAATTGTGCTATTAGTCTATCCGTCCTGTGTAGAGAAATCCAGCATTGAGTTACAATTCCTTCGAATTCTTAGGAGTTGTCCTTTAGGGACATTTTCTTTCCATCTTGGGTGGTGACAGCTTGATCTAGGTATGTAACCATTACGGTCTGTGCTTTTAAAGTAAGTTCTAGTATTTAAGGTGTCCCCTTCTTTAAAAATGTCATGATCTAAAAACTCGATTTTTTTGTCTGTCTGATTTTCCACTAAAGGTTAATCCATATTTATTTTTATTCAGACTATGGAGGAATTAAAAGGACTCAGCTGTGCCCTCCCAAAGCACAATCAAATCGTCTATGTATCTCCGTAGGTATTTCAGCTCCGGTATAGCCCTGGCATAAATGTATTCCTCCTCCCAGAGATCCATGAGGAGGTTTGCCACACTCGGGGCATAACGTGCCCCCATGGCTACCCCCTTCGTTTGCATGCAATAGTGCTGCCCGTACCAAAAATAGTTACATTCCATTGCTAGACGGAGCCCTTCGATTATATATTGTACCTGATCATGCCTCATATCAGTCCGCTCATATAAGGCTTTTTCTACGCCCAATAGCCCATCCTTTTGTACGATGCTGGTATAAAGAGAGTTCACATCAATAGTTGCCATCAAATAATTATGAGTTCCAGAAATATTCTGTAAGTCTTCTATGAGTGGGTCTGCAATCTGATTTCCTCAGGCTACAAGATAGAGTTCCTCTCTTTGCCACAAAACAGATTCTTCCCCTCCAGCATACCCCTACTCCCGGCTTGACGAGGGGGCCCTCTTGGGGGCAGTAAGGGGCCTGCTGAATCGCGAGGTGATTGTACCTGTACCGGAATCTGAACTTTTCCAGGGGTTCTACTCAAACCTGTTTGTAGTCCCCAAGAAGGAAGAGGTATGTCCAATCTTGGATCTAAAAGCCCTCAATCACTTTGTGAAAGTGCAGAGGTTCAGAATGGAATCAGTTCGCTCGGTAGTCGCTGCACTCCATCAAGGGGACTCCCTGGCGTCCTTAGACATCCAGGATGCGCACCTGCACATACCCATATGCCTCCAGCAGCAAAAGTTTCTGCGATTTGCAGTCTGGGAAGCCCACCACCAGTTTGTGGCTCTCCCTTTTGGGTTGTCATCAGCCCCCCGAGTCTTTACCAAGGTGAATGAATGAATAAATGAATGACTTGTATAGCGCTACCTATACGAACTGAATCGCCTCAGGGCGCTTTCCTTGCCACTGGTGTCTATCTGCAGCTATTTATGCGGTCCTTTAACCTGTAGAGTCCCGACACACTTACAACATTGACATACACATACACATATTATGGCCAATTTTTTTGGACAGGGTCTAATTAACCTACCAGCATGTCTTTGGAGTGTGGGAGGAAACCGGAGTACCCGGAGGAAACCCACGCAGGCACAGGGAGAACATGCAAACTCCAGGCAGATAGTGTTGTGGTCGGGATTTGAACCAGCAACCCTATTGCTGCTAGGTGAGAGTGCTAACCACTACACCAGGTGCTCCTGTGTTGGCGTTGCTAGGGCAATGCGGGATCACGATCGTGGGATACCTAGACGATCTCCTCCTGAGAGCATCTTCCGCCTGAGAGTTAGAGGTGGATGTGGCGATCATCATGCAGACCCTGCAGGAATTTGGGTGGCTGTTGAACCGAAAGAAGTCGGTGATAGTTCTGACTGGAGTCTGGAGTACCTAGGCTTGATGCTGGACTCCATGGAAGCGAGAGTGTTTCTCCCTTCAGTCAAGCTGCTGATGAACCACAAGTGGTCGTCGTTCGCTTCTGCATGCGAGTCCTGGGACTCATGGTAGTCTTGAGGCGGTGCCATATGCTCAGTTCCACACCAGAGTCCTGCAGAAGGAGATTTTGACAAAATGGGACAAATCTCCGTTGTCTCTGGATCGACAAATCCAGGTGAGCCAGTTAGTCAGGGATTCCCTGATCTGGTGGTTGAGGTCCCCGGTGCTTCATTTCAGAGGTAGGAACGACTTCCTGGACTGGACAGTGATCACAACGGAAGCCAGCCTATCCGGCTGGGGTGGAGTGATGGGAGTTCAGTCGACTCAGGGCCTCTGGTTGATGGAGGAATCCAAGTTGCCGATCAATCTGCTCGAACTGAGAGCGATCAGGCTATGCCTTTCCAAATGGTCGTTGAGACTGCAAGGGCGTCCGATCAGGATCCAGCCACACAACGCCACTTCAGTGGCATACATCAATCATCAAGGAGGAACAAGAAGCTCGACCGCCGCATAGGAGGTCGCCGCATACTTCGTTGGGCAGAGCGACATGTACCGGCCATTTACATCCCGGGTGTGGAGAACTGGCAGGCGGACTATCTAAGTCGTCAGATGCTGGACCCAAGAGAATGGGCATTGCATCCGGAGGTGTTCAGACTACTGTGCCTATGGTAGGGCACACCAGACGTTGATCTTCTGGTTTCCCATCTCAATCGGAAGGTGCCGAGATTCGTGTCCAGGACAAGAAATCCGTGGGATCAGTATCAGCTGATCTACGCCTTTCCTCCACTGAAACCGAGAGGACCTTCTATCTCAAGGTCCAATTCTCCATACTGCTTTACCATCGCTGGCTTTAACGGCATGGCTATTGAGAGCCAGGTGTTGAGGAACCGGGGTCTTTTGGACTCTGATTCCAACTATGCTGAGAGCACGGAAATCTTCCTCTCGGAAGATATATGATCGTACCTGGAAGGCCTACATCTCCATGTGTAAGGAGAAAGGATGGCATCCGCGCTCCTTTTCTATATCCAGGATCCTGCTGTTTCTTCAGCAAGGAGTAGACCAGAAATTGGCCTTGAGCACCATTAAAGGACAAATATAAGCTTTGGCTGTCTTTTTTTTTCAGCGACCCCTGGCATCTCGCTCTCTAGTGAGTACTTTTGTTCAAGGGGTGTGACATGTAGTCCCTCCGATGCGTCCACAGTTACCCCCGTGGGATCTGAACCTGGTGTTATCGGCGCTTCAAAAAACGCTGTTTGAAAATATCAGAGAGATTCCCCTGTTGACTCTTTCCCAGAAAGTGGGAAACTCTTTCTAGTGGCCATCACATCGGGCAGGAGGGTTTCGGAACTGGCGGCCTTGTCCTGCAAGTCGCCCTATCTGGTTATTCACAAGGATAAGGTGGGGTTGCGTCCACAACCATCTTTTCTGCCGAAGGTGGTTTCACATCAACGAGGACTTTTTGTTACCATCTCTGTGTCTGAAGTCGACACATCCTAAGGAAGTGGCCCTTCATTCTCTGGACGTGGTTCGGGGTCTGAAGGCGTATTTGTCTGCCATGGCTCCCTTCCGGAAGTCAGACTCACCGTTTTGGTGGCTGGTCAAAAGAAAGGCATGGAGGTCTCGTCGGCCATCATTTCCAGGTGGATTAGACAGATTGTAGTACAAGCCTACGCCTTGAAGGGGCAGGTGCCCCCCTTTCCAGTCAAGGCCCACTCCACAAGGGCAATCAGAACATCTTGGGCCTTCTGACATCAAGCGTCTGTTGCTCAAGTGTGTAAAGCGGCGACCTGGTCGTCTGTCCACGCGTTTACGAAGTTCTACAAGGTAGATGTCAGTGCATCGGCTGATGCCTGTTTTGGCCGAAAGGTTTTGCAAGTGGCTGTATAGTTGCAATTGTGTAATTTTTTTTATTTTTTTGATAAAAACACAGTACCTTTAAGTTAATGCACTGTTGCATTAATTACCGCAGTTTTTTTGGTGCGGTTGAGGTGTACCCTGGTTCTGTGGTGGGTTTTTTCCCCACACACTGTAGGTTTTGTGGGTAAAGTTACACTAGTTCCCACTTTCCATGGTGGATGAAGTTTTATGCTGTTTCCTCACCTATGATTTGACACTGCTTGGGGACGCCCCAATGGCTAAAAGAGGAGCTGTGTCAGTCGGTGAATATAAGATAAATAGGATTTTTTTTTGTACTCACCGTAAAATCCTTTTCTCTGTAATTCACCGACTGACACAGCACCCGCCCCTCCTGTTTTTTCTTTAGGTTATACTGCTTGTTGCCGTACGGATGACTGCATGGCAGGCTGAGGGGTTGTTACCTAAGGGACTGGCCCTTGGGTGGAACTGGAAAGTTCTGTCTTTTACATAACCTATAATGCCTAGTCTTCTCCTAAAGGTGGTGTAACAACCCAATGGCTAAGAGAGGAGCTGTGACAGTTGGTGAATTACAGAGAAAAGGATTTTACGGTGAGTACAAAAAAAAACGGATATTCCCAGGTGCGCATGGGAGCAAGATTCTGGAAGGAACGTCCATGGATAAGTCCCAGTATAAGACAACCTCGCCGTAGCCGTCTTTCGGGTATGGCCCGGTCAGCATGTGGTTAAACTTGTGCTGTTTAGAAGATAGTCAGATTGGGTCCAGTTGATAATGTCACTGGAAATGGTCAGCGCACACTGAGGGCCATTCAAATGGCTTGAGAGCATGAACCCGGAAGGAAGACCAGACGAAGATGGGAGCAGGGAGGTCTTCAGGAGCTTGAGATCTGCTGATCACATGCTTTACAGGCTCCAAATATAAATGCACTTTTTTTTTTTACCTGCAAAAAATATATGCATTTGTTTGTTTGGTGAACTTATCCTTTAAGACTCCCAGTGTGTCTCTCAATGGATGTGAATGAAACGCATTTATATGAAGTCCTATTGGGTAGGTTTGTTGATTTGAATAGGTGGTCTGTAAGTAAGGCCAGTAGGTTTTGTAGCTATTCTTATTTATGCTTCAGTGTAAATAAAAAAAAATCCTGACCTTGAATTAACGTTCCTATTTTATGATTCATTTGCTGCCCACAAGTACACGTTGGAATAAATAGTATCTGTGTAGGAATCCCACGCTTAGGTGAAACTAAACACTTAATAAGCTCTAGCTGATGGAAGCGTATTCAGAGTTATTTTTGCTCAGATGGTAAATAGCGGGTAATCAGAATTGAGTGATATACCAACGGCATCTACAACTCATAACGGGGGATTAATGAACTACAGACAATCACTTTTATATTTACTGTGTATGGGAAATGCTGCCAGTGCAACTGACACCCTGGATAGTTTAAGGGCCAGTTCACGCCAGGCGCAGTCCAGTGCAATTTTTTTTTTCTGCATCAAAACTGCATGGACAGTAGGTTATATGAGTTCCCATGGCATAGTTCACACCAGTGCGAAAAAACCTTAAAAGCGGAGGGAACAACTGCTGAGGAAAACATCAAAAACATGCATTCAGAAACACAGCAGCCGCATTCTGTGATGCGAACAAGCCCATCAAATTTTTACTGGAATTTGGAGATGAAATGGAGCTAAAGACGCACAGGACTCCTGTGCAAGCCGCTCTGCAGCCGCAACAGAGCTATATGAACCAGCTCCATAGAGAGCCAATCACGGTCTCCTGTCATGCAAATTGAATGCAGGAAAACCCACATTCAATTAGCAATAGTGTGAACCCAGGCTTAAAGTGTCACAGAGCACCTTCTCTTTATGGCCAACTCCATCTTTTAGTGTTTATTATATCTATATTTAGGGTGTAATATTGTGCCACGTCAACCCCAGCTCGCTGTCGTTGCAATGCTTTGCTTATGCGCAAAAAACGTTTTGCAATTGTGGCGCACATAGTTCCTAACGAATGAAAAGCACAGCAGAGATTTCATAAAGAGACTTTATGGTTAGTTTATAAAGACACTAAGGCCCCTTTCACATGGACGATTCATTCAGATCCGCCTGTCAGTTTTTCAGGCGGACCTGAACGGATGTTCCATAGAGCTCTATGGAGCATTGGATGTCAGCGGTGACATGTCCGCTGACATCCAAGCCGTTCCGAAAAAGTGTGACGGAGGAAAAAGCTATTTTTCCATCCATCATTGGATCGGGGGGATGATGGACACTGCGGTCAGTCGTCACCCGATCTCCCATAGGGGAGAGTGGTGCTGTGACAGGTCCATCTCTGTCCCCGCTGAGCAAGCGGATATCCACGGGGTGGATCAGCACTGATCTGCCCCGCGTGGAGAAAAAAAAAAAAAAACGTACTTTACCCATCCAGGCAAAGTGACAGTCTCTGTGAAAAGGTCCCCTCCGACCCACTGATGTTTACTCCTCCAGCAGCTCAGCCACCCCACACCCAGTTCTTTACCGTGTTAGGGAGCATACAACAGTGCTTGGATCTAATCACTTGACAGAGGGTGATAGCACTGCTTCCCCTAGGCCAGTGATGGTGAACCTTGGCATCCCAGATGTTTTGGAACTACATTTCCAAAACATCTGGGGTGCCAAGGTTTGCCATCACTGCCCTGGGCTATTACCAGGCTTTTTGGTGCCAGCTGTAGTGGTGAAAGGAGGAGTGTATTAGCTTTGAGGGAAAGGGGGGGGGGGGGTGTTACTTTTCACAGACACATTTTTAAGTGGTTTTTTACCATAACCTGTCTGGCTATACCTTCTTGGTAGTCCCCAAGCCCTACAATATAGAAGCCATGGTGCACTGGCCAGTGATGATAATCAACAAGCCTGATTGTGAGCAACACGAATAGGCCCTGGGATATGAAGATATGAAAGTGGACTCTCTCTGATCATTTTAGCATGCCTTAAATAGTCTACTCAGGGCAAAATGACAGTCTCTCCTTACACTCCCTTCCTACCACCCTGGGTAAGTGCCGGTGCCAGAGCTTACTTGTGTGGATTACATTACTACGCTCACATGACACTGTCCAGCTTTGGCGATTGGCCAGCGTAAGAGGTCACATGCTCCCAAAAACCTAGACTATCCAACTCCATTACAGCCAATGGCGCTTGGATGAATGAGTTGTTCGTATGTTGGACATTTAAAAAAAAAAGCCAGTGCTTCTATCAGGAAAAAGCAGCATTAAAAACATACTTAGAGCCATGTTTTTGAATAGCGTTTATACGTGTTTTTACCGTAAAAACACCAAACGCAACTAAAAGTTTGTTCTAGCGTTAAGCCATGTTTAGCCACGTTTTTTTGGCGTTTTGCATTTTCACAGTCAAACAGCCTCTGCTCCTGGACGCACGGCCAGTCCATTTTTTTTTCAATATAAGTGCGCACCGCACTCTTGAATAAAAAATACAATTGTGCCGCTATGTAAGAAAAGTAAACAAATAAAATAGGTGAAAAATATAATATTGTGAAAACAAAAATAAGTGTATATATATTTTTTTCTCTTATATTCACCAACCGACACAGCTCCTCTCTTAGCCATTGGGTTGTTATGCCCACCACTAGGAGAATACTAGGCATTACTTGTTATGCAACAGACAGGGGGCGGTCCCTTGGGCAACAACCCTCCAGCCTGCCATGCAATCATCAGTTTTATTTTGCCTAGTGAAGGAGAAGGACCTAGGAACCCTGCAGGCTCATCAGTCCATGCTTTTTTTCTGCAGAAGCTTGGTTTTTTGCGCAAGATGATTGATCCGGGGGTGGGTGGCACTGGCTGGGTCCTGTTTTTCATGTCCCTGGAAGGTGTCTATGATTGCTGGCGGCCATTTTCTTGAAGCCTGAACACGTTTTTTAGTTTTCTCTAGCAACGGCATGTGCTCCTATGGCCATTTTCCCTGTGTTTTATGTTATGCTGGGCGGCCATTTTCTTGAAGCCTGAGCACACTTCAGAGTGGTTTCAGTGCCATTTGCAGCTGCTTCCACTGACACAGCACTGTTTCCTCTGCACCTGGGAGGCAACAGAGACTACAGGCACTACCACGAGACATTGAAGGAAGCTAGTACAGCTTCACACACACTCACAGACACATATTTGATTCAATCTTCATCTTAAGAATATAATACATTATGGATATTTTTATATTCTACATTTTGATATTGTTCTTGTAATATTTTGCCATTTTATTAAATCAATTTTTGAGTTTTTACACAAGAACTGAACGGACTTTCTTGGAACATTCCTCATCAATATAATTTACAGAATATTGATATTTAATACCAGAAAAATGGTAACTAAAAATCATTATTCACCACCAAAAAAAAGATAAAAAAAAAAAAAGACATTCAGGAGGCAACAGAATTGCCTAATGAACACCTGTAAGGATTCACTTTTTTTTAACGTAGCCCAACAGGGGTTCCAACCCCTCCACACTCTATCCAAAACTAATAATAAATGTTTGACTTGATATATACTTTAACATTTTTCAAGATTTTGCATCAAAAGGAAAGGGATACAAGAAAAATTCTGTCTTCAGCAATCAGAAGGTATATCAATAATGACATGGGTCACATAACAGACAACTGCAACATCATAATGCAGAATACAATAGGAGTTGTTATAAGCAATCCCGTGCATCACACATTCACAAGATCAGTACAAATAGGCACCAGTCATAGGTATAATATGAAAATGGTCTAGCAATACTCGTTCAGCACTCAGAGCCAGGGGTGTATGAATCGTGAAACAGAAATAGAGATGTGTGAATCAGGCATCCTGCAATAGCAAAAAATAAATAAAAAATCTACGGGTATCTGAAAGCCAGGGGATCTCATCCACATCATGATGGGTTCAAACAAGTTTATTCATTTGAACAGCCATTTAGAGGTGAGTAAAAAAAATAAAACATTTTCAATTATTTTTTTTGAGGCACATTCATGATTTTTTTTTTTTTTGGGGTGGAACACCACTTTAAGAATAAAGCTGGCTGACTATTTTTGTTTTCATGACATTAGTGTAATACTGTGAAACGTATACAGTAAAACATTGGAGTAACGTAGTTTGAGGGTTTCTCAATACGAGCAATTAAAAAAAAAAAAAATCCTGACTATTTGCAAGCATCGTCTCACAAGACTAGCAGGATTCAAGCCGCTGGGGTGTGCAGTAGCACATTTGGCCAGAGGTGCGTTCTGAGACACTATGTTCCCGAGTTTCTACGGCACCCCTGCAACTCTGGCCACATGCGGTACTGGTACTGCATACACAGGCGCCACCGCACCTCTCGCCACATGCGGTACCTGCATACACTGGCGCTCCCGCACCTCTGGCCATATGCTGTACTACATACACTGGCGCCCCTGCACCTCTGGCCAACATGCGGTACTGGTACTGCATAAACTGCCCCCCCGCACCTCTGGCCACATGCCATACTGCATACACCGGCGCCCCTGCCCCTATGGCCACATGCGGTACTGCATACACCGTTGCCCCCGAGCCTCTGGCCACATGCAGTACTGCATACACCAGCGCTCCCACACCTCTGGCCACATGCGGTACTGCATACACCAGCGCTCCCACACCTCTGGCCACATGCGGTACTGCATACACCAGCACTCCCACAACTCTGGCCACATGCGGTACTGCATACACCAGCGCTCCCACAACTCTGGCCACATGCGGTACTGCATACACCAGCGCTCCCACACATCTGGCCACATACGGTACTGCATACACCAGCGCTCCCGCACCTCTGGCCACATACGGTACTGCATACACCACCCCCCCCCCGCACCTCTGGCCACATACGGTACTGCATACACCAGCACCCCCGCACCTCTGGCCACATGCGGTACTGATTACACTGGCGCCCCTGCACCTCTGGCCACATGTGGTACTGCATACACCGGTGCCCCCGCACCTCTGGCCACATGTGGTACTGCATAAACTAGCAGTCACTATGGAACTAATTATCCGAGTTTCCATTGATTCCCGTGGGGAAACTCGCTTTGATATAGGAGTGCTTTTGGTTTACAAGCATACTTCTGAAATAGATTATGCTCTTAATCCAAGGTACTACTATATTTGTGTAGCACTAACCCCCGAAGGAGCTGCTGAATTTTTCTGGGCTTACCGATTACCTCCACCAGCTCGCACTCATTGTCGTCGTCCTTGTCTAGGGGTTCCCAGGGTTGATGACCCAGTAACTGTAGAAACCGACACTTGAATTCCTTGTTAGGATTTTTATTTTGCATAAAACAGTTGAAAAAAAACTCAGTCTCTAACTTGGGAATAGAGGGTATCAGGGTAAAGTTTAGCTCAGGTGCTCGGAACTGCTGACTTTGATAAAAGTCTCTCCCACTGTACACAATCCAGGGAACAGCCGCTCGCAACTGGACTCTAACTTGGATAAATCCTTAAGTTTGGGTTTAGCAGCCAACAGGTAATTCTAGCTTTTTCAAAGTCTCTCACACAGACTTGGTTGGAAACTTAGGTTACAACTGGAAGGGTAGAAGTAGGAACCTTTCTTACTGTACCAGAATCTTTCAGCCGGTCCGGAAATACTGTAAGAATTGTGGATTCAATCAATGTCCATGGCAGCTCAGTTTCCAGGCTCTTACCGAGCAGCCAGCCTTGTGTGTGGCTCTCTTACTGAAGAGTCCTCCCCTGGTCGCGTGTAGAGTTGCTGGGCTTCTCCAAACCCGAGACGGCACCGGAACATCTTAGAATCCTCCTTCCAGTTACTGCGCCTTAAACTAGCCAGTTCTGAGGCTCGGAAACGGATGGACCCGGACCCCAGGCCATGAGGGCCCCCGGGGGCTGATCAGGAGGACCAGGACCACAGAGTCGGTAACAACTTCTGGACCGGAACCCAGAACCACGTGAATTCGGCACCTTAAGTACCCTTTGCCGGATTATGCAGTAAGACAAACGTGCCCACTGATTGGCTCCGAGATAGAGATTGGTACCCAATGCGTCCAACCAGACTGCGGTCTAAAGCCTCCCACAGGTGTACAGCCCCACCTATGACCAGGCAGAACTTCTATACAGCCCAGCCAAACAACTGATGCCAAAGTAAAATTTAGCACAATTAACCCCAAAACTTACTACAGTTTTGAGCAAAAACTAAATTTAAACACATAGTGTGTACTCATTAGGATTACTGGCGCTACATTTGTTATTGCATGTTTTCACCTATTTTGTTTTCTTTTTACTGCTCCTGAATGCTTATGCCTCCAAACTCCTCAAAGTTTGTGGGAATGGACACATAGGCCAACATGGAGGAGAGTTCAGAGGCAAAAAAAAAAACATGCCAGACACCCCTAAAAACAGAGCAGAAACTACAAGTGCAAGTGGTGATCAGTGAAAACACATCTCCATCATCTCTTTATACAAGCATGTTCCTCCCAGCTGGCCAATAAATGGTGCAGATTTTAGCTGTGCTGATCAGTTACTTGATTATGATTTCAGAAGCAGCTCTAAAAGAATGTACACATGCAACTGATAGCTAGTCTCCATAAAGATCACATCAAGTGGCCAGCTCCCTCCCTATAACACATACATGTTAAAGGGTGACCGAGGGGCGTGTTCTTTCACTCTGGCTCAGATATGACACCAGTACATTGATTGGGGGAACTGCAAGGGATCTTGGGAGATGTAGCATTGCACTTATCAGGAAGATGATGCATTACTTCCCCTGTTGGCTGTTAAGAAGAGCAAGAAATGCTAACACACACAGCAGCTACCGGGGAGGAAAAAAAATAATATTACAATACTAATACAGTGTTATAAGTCAGTAATTAATGCTCTTATTAATACATAATGCAATGAATGTGACTGTAGTACTTTAAGTACCATTGTAACCTGATGAGTTAAGGACTTAGTAAAACTGCAAACACCCCCTCAACCAGTAAGGCAAGGACCACATCTTAAAAGGAAAATTTGATTTATTTCTTTTACAGCAAAAAAAAATTTTTTTTTTTCACAGTTGAATGAAAATGAAGTTATACACAATGATAAAAATATTTTTTTTTTTTACATTTAAAATTAAACAATAAAAACTACTAGCAATCCGCTTTGTACTCTTCTCTGACACAGCCAGGTATGGAGCAGACTGTAGAAGGATTAGGTGGCAGAAAACAGAACTTGGTCCAGTTAATGAACTATTTTTTTTTTCAGGATCAAAAGGTCCCTGATATTTTAGATGACCAAATTAAGCAGCATCAGACTGAGAACTAGAACTGTGCACAAGTGTGCATTCCTAGGTCTCTGCTGCAGTTATTTATTACAGGTACCTATATAGCGCAGACAATTTTTGCAGCACTTTACACACACACACACATATATATATATATATATATATATATATATATATAATTAGTGCACATTCACATCAGTCTCTGCCCTCAACGAGCTTACAATCTAAGGTCCTAATCAAGCATTCATACATACACATACTAATGCCAATTTACCTACCAGCACATCTTTGTAGTGTGGGAGGAAACCGGAGTACCCGGAGGAAACCCATGCAAGCACAGGGAGAACAGGCAAAGTCCACACAGTTATTCAATGTCCCTACATCGTAATTTGAAAAAATTATATTTTGTTACAATGTGGTTGAAGGGCCTAGCCCTCGGCAAGAGAATTGTTAAGATCAGATAAGTCAATAATCTTACATTTATAGAGTCAGTTCCTGATTTACCACAGGGATAAAGAAATCTGCTGTGGGAGATTTTATATACTGGTTACGGTTTTCCTTAACCACTTGCCGACCAGCCGCCATTATACTGCAGCAGGTCGGCACGATCCCGCGAACCGTTGTAGCTGTACGTCTGCTTCTTTAAGCAGGATAGCAAGCGTGCACCCGCTGTATTGCGGGGGTGCCATTGCTCGTGGCCGCGATGACTGCCGGCCACATAGGCGATAGCAAGCACGAGAGGCATTATAGGGATGGGTGTGGGTGTGTGTGTGTGTGTGTGTGTAAGTAAACACACACACACATCCCTGTTCTGTGAGGAGAGGCAGATCGTGAGGTCCTAAGGCTGGATTCACACCTATGCAGTTTTAGTGCTTTTTTCATTTTGCAGATTTGTACTACAGAACGTGTTCCATAGGAAACCATGTTAAATGCTCTGTAGTGCAAATCTGCAAAATGCAAAAAGCACTAAAACTGCATAGGTGTGAATCCAGCCTAATAGCTAGGAACCATGATCTGTCATCTCCTATAGTCAGTCGCCTCCCCCTACTGTTAGAACACAGTCAGGGAACACAGTTAACCCCTTGATCGCTCCCTAGTGTTGGCTGGCTGGGGGACAACTTGGGATCCCCTCACAGGAAGGAAGGTGGTTTCTTTTAAAGGGATCTCCATGCAGGACTAAAATTCTTTCTCGACTCTGTGGTTTGGATATACATCTTGGGGTAACTATGTGAAATGTTTGTGCCATGTTTGTGCATATACTGGGTGCATATAATAGTCGAATATATATATATATATATATATACACACACGCACACACTTACTTGAACCATAATTCTGCTGCCTAAAAATCCCATTTCTGGGGGAGCACTTCCCAATTCTTTCTTACACTTTTAGAGGTGAGCAGCACTCTCTAGCTTGTATTGGCGTGTGTCTTCCCTTTGTTGCCCGATTGCACCCTAGTGTTAACCCCTTCCCTGCCAGTGACATTTACACAGTAATCAGCGCATTTTTATAGCACTGATCGCCGTATAATTGTTAATAGTTTTTAAAAATGTGTCAAAAGTGTCCGATGTGTCCGCCATAATGTTGCAGTCCCGATAAGAATCGCTGAAAAATAATGAAAATTCTATAAATCTATCCCCTATTTTGTAGAGGCTATAACTTTTGTGCAAACCAATCAAATGCTTATTTTTATTACCAAAAATATGTAGAAGAATACATATCGGCCTAAACGGAGAAAAAATTAGCGATATTTATTATAGCAAAAAGTACAAAATATTCAAAATTGACACTTTTTTTTATAGTGCAAAAAATAAAAAGCATCAGTGATCAAATACCACCAAAAGAAAGCTCTATTTGTGGGGAAAAAAGGACGTCAATTTTGTTTGGGTGCAACGTCGCATGACCGCGCAATTGTCAGTTAAAGTAACGCAGTGCCGAATCTAAAAAATGGCCTGGTCATTGAGCAGTCAAATCTTCTGGGGATGAAGTGGTTTTTAAACATAAGCTGGTGCTAAGATTCTCCCCCCTCCAACCAAAATATTACCTTTCACTCATGAGAACTTGTTCAGCAGCAGAACTCATTTCCTGACAATTCACGGTTTTGCTCTGTATTGTACGATCATGGAAATGATCAAGTGGAACTTAACTCTCTCAATCAACATTGATTATTAATCCTCATGCTGCTAGTATTAGTAAAAAAATAAATAAAATAATAGGAAAGTATATCTCTTTTGTTTGCTTTAAACTTTTTTTTCACATTTCTTCAGCAATTTTCTGCTTTCTGTGCCTAGGCAAATTATGTCATACACCCCAGGAGTCTTCAAGAGGGGAGGAAGGGTTTTCTCAGCTAAGCACACCCTCCCGCCTGCATATTATTAAACAAAAAGGAGCTGCCCTAACCAATGACAGCACTCAAAAATTTTATAAAAGTGCAAACAGTGATGTTAAAGTGCCAAAATATATAAATGGGTGAATAAAATAAAAAATAATAATCAATAGTGATGAAATTAGTAAATGAAATATGTACATAAATTTTTTTTATAAAAATATATATGGTACTAAAGTCAATTATATTACATATAAATAGCTAATTAAAAATAATATCGAACCATGACATTTATGTCTGAAAATAAATAACATAAGTTCAATAAATCAATAATAAAGTGAATAATAACCACATATAAATAAATAACATATTGATTTATTGATTGTATTATTGATTTATTGAGCTTATGTTATTTATTTTCAGACATAAATGTCATGGTTCGATACCATTATTTTTAATTAGGTATTTATATTTAATATAATTGACTTTAGTACCATATATATTTTTTTTATGTACATATTTATTTTATTCACTCATTTATATATTTTGGCACTTTAACATCACTGTTTGCACTTTATTGAATTTTTGAGTGCTGTCATTGGTTAGCGCATCTCCTTTTTGTTTAATATTTTGTTTAATATTTCTAAGATAGCGCAGTATTATTCTTTAAAAATACCTCCCGCCTGCATGCCTGAGCTAAGGGCTGACGGCCAATTATTTAATCCTCTGCCCTTACGCAAGATGGCCAATTATTTACAAGCAAAATAAAGCATAGAGACATGGATGGATAGGTGGGTGAATGAATTTGCTCTGAATATTAAGAATTAATTAAATAGTGTTTGTGGTGCTCAGATAGATGCAGTGTAGTTCTACTTTAATCAGTAAAATACATACCAAGGATAGAAAAAGTACTCCTCTGTGTTACAGTGTGTGTGTGTGCGTGTGTGTGTGTGAGTGCGTGCGAGGTCTCCTGCAAGAGGAACAAGTGAGCTCAGACTAAACTACTTAAAGCTGAGTTCCACCCAAAAATTGAACTTCCGCAGATCAGGTTACCCCCCCCCCCCCCCCCCCGGTGTCACATTTGGCACCTTTCAGGAGGGAGGGGGGGAGCAGATACCTGTCAAAGCCAGGTATCTGCTCCCACTTCCGGGAGAAGGATAGCCGCACTTTGTGTGATGAACTACCCAATGTCCGGCCCCTTCTCCTCCCCTGCTGCCTTCTGGGAGGCACACAGGTCCCAGAAGACAGCAGGGACCATTCAAAATGCACAGCACGACTCGCGCATGCGCAGTAGGAAACAGGCTGTGAAGTCGCAAGGCTTCAATTCCTGTTCCCTTTAGTAAGAATGTTGGCGCCTGCACCCAGAGCGGAGGAATGGGTCGGCTTCAGGTGAGGACATTGCGGGCGCCCTGGACAGGTAAGTGTCCTTATTTTAAAAGTCAACAGCTACAGTATTTGTCTGGACTCAATGGGGCTATAAAAAAAAAAAAAAAAAAAGTCTGTGCTGTGTGTCACTGCCACAACAGTGACAGAAGTACTCTACCTGTGAACGGGTGCAGTTACATAAATGAAGCCACAACAACAACAGGTGGAAATATCTTCCATATAGAACGGTCGCATGGCATATATTGGATTATCTTGTGTTTCTGGTGTAATGGAAAAAACGTAAAAGAAAATTGAAATTGAATGGGAGACAAAAGTGTTTCAGAATAAAACAGTGCACAGGTTTCTAAATTTACAAATTAAAAGATTAAAATAGTCCCCTATTGATCAGAAGTATTGGAAATTTATTTTTCAAATCTTCAATTAAAATAATAATTGGAAAAGAAAATAGTCACCCTAAGAATCTCCAATTGCTACTGCTTTCAACTATGTGACTATGTTCAGCGGTCATGGGCTCTCCCTGGGAACCGTCATTATGGCCAGCGACCATTGAGATCGTTTACTGAACTGAGCCTGTGGTCTCTATAATCTCCTAGATTGTAAGCTCTAAAGAGCAGGCCCCTCCGATTCCTCCTGTATTGAATTTTATTAGAACTGTATTTTCTGCCCTTGTGTTGTAAAGCGCTGCGCAAACCATTGGTGCTATATAAATACTGTACAGTGGAACCTTGGATTACGAGCATAATGTGTTTCGGGAGAATGCTTGTAATCCAAAGCACTTGCATATCAAATCGAGTTTCCCCATAGAAGTCAATGGAAACAAAGATAATTAGTTCCACATTGACTTCTCTATTACATGCAATACCGCATGTGGCCAGAGGTGGGCGGGGGGCAGGGGCTGTAGAGCCTCAGAAATAGGAACAGCTTGCTTGGCTGAACTCAGAAAGTCTTGGAAACACCGGGAAACTGAGTATTTACAAGCCTTTCTGAGTATTTCGAACCGTTCCGAGTGTCCCCACACCTCTGGACAAATGCGGTACTGCACACCCTATTAGCTTAACTTCTGCTCGTTTTGTGAGACACCCCTCAAAACAGAGTCAGAATTTAAAGAAAAAAAGTTGCCTGTCTTTCAAAACGCTCGCTAACTGCGTTACTCATAAACAAAGGTTCCACTGTATAATAGAGGTCGAACGATATGGGTTTTTCTCTGGCCGATGCCGATATTTAGAAATCATGGTGGCCGATATATGATGCCGATTTTTTTTGTTGGGCCGATATGTTAGGCCAATTTTTTTTCTATTACAGAAGTCATTTCCAAGTCGCGCTGTTCTAAATCTGCCTTTTTATCAGCTCAATCCGCCGATGCCGATTAATTAAAAAACTGCAAATATCGGCCGATATATCGGCCGGCCTCTGCTGTATAATAATAATATAGGAGGTTCATCCAGCTCCTGTACAAAGATGGTTTACTTTCCCATGTGCACATGTAGGGTCCCCAATCCACCACCTCACAGACATGTTTCTGATCCAGGTACTCGGGGGAACAACGCTTGCAGGTAAAGCCATTATCCAGCAACTTTCCTCCTAATGCACAGCTTGTGTCCTATAGCCATTGGTAAAGAACACAAAAGTGGTGCCAAGTGCAAACCATACAGCAAGTGCCCCTAAACAAAATTCAATCTTTTTGGTTAGGCAACGCCAATAGGGAGGAAAATATGAATGCCACAAAACTATATAATAATATATAATAATATATATAATATAATATAATATTGGACCAACAAAAATGGTCTAACTAAAACAACGACAATTAAAGCATGTTATAGATGAGCCATGTTCTGCAATCTATTTTAACTCATTCCCCACAGTTTTTACCCTTTTGCATCACTTGATCCTCCCCTCCTAGACTGTAAGCTCCAATGAGCAGGGCCCTCTGATCCTTCCTGCATTCAATTGTATTGTAACAGTACTGTCTCCATTCATGTTGTAAAATGCTGTGCAAACTGTTGGCGCTATATAAATCCTGTATAATAATATCTATTCAATCAACATTTAATCTGTGGCTTCAATCAGTGACTCTACCTTGAAGTGTACACTGGTCATAACATTACGGCCACTGACAAGTAAAGTGAATATTGATCATCTCATTACAATGGCATCTGAAAGTCGATGGGATATATTAGGCAAGTGAACATGTTTCTGAAGTTGATCTGTTGAAAGCAGAACAAGCATAAGGATTTGAGCGACTAACAAGGGCCAAATTGTAACGGCTAGATGACTGGGTCAGAGCATCGCCAAGACTGCAGGACTTGTGGGATGTTCCCGGTCTACAATGGTCAGGACCGACCAAAAGTGGTCCAAGGAAGGAAAACTGGGTCATGAGTGGCCAAGTCTCATTGGTGCATGTTGGGAGCCCGTGTAGTCCGATCCAATAGCACTACTGTAGCTCAAATTGCTGAAAAAGTTAATGCTTGGTTCGGATATCAAGGTATCAGAACAGAAAGCACGTCGCAGTTTGTTGTGTATGGGGCTGTGTAGCCACAGACCAGTCGGTGGCCATGCTGACCTGTGTCCACAGCCTAAAGTTCCTACAATGGACACGTGAGCATCAGAACTGGACCACGGAGCAACCGAAGGTGGTGGCCTGGTCTGATGAAGTCAAGTATGGTTTAAGGAACACAATTGGTTTGCAGTGTTGACTTAAATAAATAAGACTCCAAATTCTCCAGATTTCAATCCAATTGAACGTCTGTGGGATGTTTTGAAAAAACAAGTGCGATTCACGGAGGCCCCAGCTTGCAGTTTACAGCTTGGTGCCAGATACCCCAGCATACCGTCATAAGGTCCAGTGAATGCTTCAAAAGGTTATGGTAGGCGGTCCAAATGTTACCGCTGATCGGTGTATGTTAGCACCATAGGAGGACCACATGCAGTACAATAGGATTTTTGTGATGAGACATTTTCTTAGAGTCCACTGAGGGACATGAGGCATGCTGGTAGTAGGAGGCCCTAAGCTGGCCTTTCGTTTTGCATGCTAGTCTTCAATCCTCCTGTAGGCAGCAGTACAATCTGAAGGTTCAATAATTTTATGGAAAGTACAAAGATCCTAATTTCTTTCTCTCCCACTGAGGGACACAGGAACCCTTTGGATTATACTGCCACCTACAGGAAGATTAGACACTGCCAAACCAACACTGTAAGACAGCCCAAGATGACCCCCTCCTGCTACTACTAGACATGCCTCAGCTTTGTATTAAACATGATCATAAACAGAGAGGGGTGGGACTGGAGTCCCTCAAAGCACTTCAAGAAAAGGATTGCATAGTGAGTACAAGATCCCATTTTTTTTAATTTCTTATTTATTAATAGAGACAGGATCTTCACCCAAAGCTCTAGGATGTTGATCAGGAGGTGAGAATCGGACGAATGGGTCCCCAGCACCAACAGAATACCCAAGACTGAAGATGCTTCCGGTGTCCTTCAATGGACAACAAAGAAAACTTTTTTGAGTGGATAACTGCCACTGCTGCACTGGCGCTGCTAGCCCTGAGATCTTCCCTGCTGGGCTACAGAACACCTTCCCCAACTTCTCATTCTCACAACACATTCACTACAGAAAGTTGGAGCTCAATGGATTTATCATCAACGGATATTTTTCTGTGCCAACAGCGTTTTTTTAGAGAGAGACAAAGGCATAGTGAAATGCGTATATATTGCAGAGATGTACTGAACTTTTTCTTTTGCTTTGCAAACAAATACACTGATCAACAGTGATCCAGGAAAATTATCCGAAAATCATGGTAAACGTGCTTTTTCTTCCCCACATCCATGAGCAGAAAAAGGGTGGTCTTTAAGGCCCACATAATTGACAAAGGGGTCCTGCGCGGCTCCGAAACTTTGCACTTTCTTTTGTGATGCGATTCTCTCCATTAAACTTTTTGGACGTAAAATTGTCGATCCATGGTGTGCTGGTGAATATGTGCGCTCATTTGAGGTTTCCAGGACCCAACTGGTAATCGCTGCAGCACCCACTACTTTATGGGCCACAGATACCAGGAACGTGTGCGATAGGAATATCACTTTAAGGCCCACAGGACGCACACATGTTGCTGGGCGGCCGATGTTTTTGTACTGAAAGTTTTTGCTGTTCTCAGGAAAAAGACCGCTGTTGCAGACGGCTCCCAGTCCAAACTACAGATGTGTAGCCAGCGGGACAAGCTTCCGCTCATGTGACTACTGTGACAGCAAAAAACATTCATGGACATCAAAGATTAATTTCCCCACGGCGCCTATAGCTACAGAGGTGAATGGAAGCTTGTTCTGTACTTTACTACCTGTTCAGAATATGCAAATAATTTAGCGTGCATGGTGCGGACACAGGATCACCTTAAAGTGATACAAATAAAACAGTGAGCAAAGAGGGCCAGGCCGCTATTGGTTTTGTTATGGATAGAACAGGGCCTATCTGGTAGACATGTTCACTGCTGAAAAAAATTGTTTGTCTTCGTTTTCTATCGTAAATTTGAATATTTGAAAATTCAAATATTCGAAAATCCAAAAATAAGAAAGAAAATCAGAAATTTTGAAATAACGAATAATAACTATTAAATGATAGGTATTGGAATTTTTTTTCAAATTTGGCTGTTCGTGAACGTAATAAATACGAATTTATCTGAAGTTACGAATTATCTGAAGTAACTAATGACCCATCTAAACAAATGGAATGTAATGAATAAATAAGAATCCTAATAAAAAGTAATTAATTACATTCCAATCATTAAGATTCCTTTCATTATTTCGGATAATTCGTATTCATTATGTTCACTAACAGGCAAATTTGAAAGGAAATTCCAATACCTACAATTTAATAGTCTAGTAATAGTTATTACAGATTTTTGAATTTCTGGATTTTTGAATTTCCAAATAGTTGGATTTCAAAATTTCCGCAATTTTGAATATTTGAAAAAATTTGTTACATTTTCAGAATTTGTTGAATTTTGTTAAAAAAAAATAAAATAATAATAAAAAGAAAAAAAAAACTAAATTTGGAACGAAATTAACTGCACATGTCTACCATCTAGTAAGTAAAAAGGAACGGACCATGGTAGAGGAAGACCAGTATGCCTAATGAACATGCAAAATGTGTGCTCATTGGCCGACAATATCTGGCTTAAATTTACCAGACATCCAGTAGGCATTTTCCTGAAAGCTTGTCAGTGTCCAATCACTTAAAAAAGGTACGGGTCTATAACCCAGGGTCTATGAACACTTTGCCTGTGTCCCGTACTGTTTGATTAGATTGAAAAAAAATAAAAATAAAAAAAGGATGGGTACTTTGAGCTGACGAAATGAAACAAAGCAGTCTTGTAGAATGAAGTTACGGTCCCTAGCCGTGTCCCCCTCCAATTGACAAAAGAGAAAAGAAAACCTGCACACAAAAGGAATACTGTCTGATTACGAGATAAAGGCAAAATGCAAGATCTGGGCAATAAAGAGAGCACTTGGAGCCATCACAAGATACGCCCTTCTCGCGATCCAATGTACAGATGAAGAAAGACGGTGTCCAAGTCAGGGTTTATTGGGTGTACTTTGTGGTTATACGGTCCTCATTCTCCCACACAGGACAGGAAAGTCTTCTGGTAGCAGAGCATGCTCTCGGCAGGTTGGACACGTGCTCTGTGTGTTCAGCCACGTCTTAATACACTGCAAAGGAAGACAAAAGTCATCACAATGAGAATGTGTACAGAAAAAAATAAATGTGTTTATTTTCTCTTTTTAGATCATACATTCAAGCTAAACCTTTATAATCTTATCAAGGGATGTCTTTGAAGCATATTTCTGTGTAGGCCGATTATAATGGAACTTCATTAATTATGGTGGAGGCAGGTGACCTTTGTCTCTTAGGCCTCATGCACACGAGACGCAGATGAAACCTCTGTTAAAAAAAAGCTGAAACGCGCGTTTAGAAACGCGCGTTTTGCCGCGTTTGCATGCCGCGTTTAGACGCGTTTAGACGCGTTTGCGTTTAAACCCGTTTATAAAGATAACATCATGTAGACCCTCCCCAAGCTCTCAAAGCATTTTTTTTAAACTATTTCTGCTATTTTGATCAGAGTGAGCAGCAGCAGCATAGAGAGCAGTTGTACACTTGCATTTGCCGTGTCACTTGCCACGGCACCTGCCACAAGTTGTGGATTGTCCACTTGCCACGTCACTTGCCACAAGTTGGGGATTGTCCACTTGCCACATCACCTGCCACGTCACCTGCCACGTCACTTGCCACATCACCTGCCACGTCACTTGCCACGAGATGTGGATTGTCCACTTTCCACGTCATCTGCCATGCCACCTGCCACAACCTTTGGATTGTCCACTTGCCACGTCACCAGCCACATCACCTGCCACAAGTTGTGGATTGTCCACTTGCCACGTGACTTGCCACATCACCTGCCACGTCACTTGCCACATCACCTGCCACAAGTTGTGGATTGTCTACTTGCCGCGTCACTTGCCACTTCACCTGCCACGTCACTTGCCACGTCACCTGCCACAAGTTGTGGATTGTTCACTTGCCACGTCACCTGCAACGTCACCTGCCACAAGTTGTGGATTGTCCACTTGCCACGTCACTTGCCACAAGCTGTGGATTGTCCACTTGCCACGTCACTTGCCACGTCACCTGCCACGTCACCTGCCACAAGTTTTGGATTGTCCACTTGCCACGTCACTTGCCACGTCAGCTGCCACGTCACTTGCCACATCACCTGCCACGTCACCTGCCACAAGTTGTGGATTGTCCACTTGCCACGTCACTTGCCACATCACCTGCCACGTCACTTGCCACGAGATGTGGATTGTCCACTTGCCATGTCACCTGCCACGTCACCTGCCACGTCACTTGCCACGTCACTTGCCACAAGATGTGGATTGTCCACTTGTCACATCACCTGCCACATCACTTGCCACATCACCTGCCACGTCACCTGCCACAAGTTGTGGATTGTCCACTTGCCACGTCACTTGCCACATCACCTGCCACGTCACTTGCCACAAGATGTGGATTGTCCACTTTCCATGTCACCTGCCATGCCATCTGCCACAAGTTGTGGATTGTCCACTTACCACGTCACCAGCCACATCACCAGCCACATCACCTGCCACAAGTTGTGGATTGTCCACTTGCCACACCACTTTCCACGTCACCTGCCACAAGATGGGGATTGTCCACTTGCCACGTCACCAGCCACATCACCTGTCACAAGTTGTGGATTGTCCACTTGCCACGTCCCTTGCCACGTCCCCTGCCACAAGTGGATTGTCCACTTGCCACATCACTTGCCACATCACCTGCCACAAGTTGTGGATTGTCCACTTGCCACGTCACCTGACACAAGTTGTGGATTGTCCACTCGCCACGTCACTTGCCACATCCCCTGCCACAAGTGGATTGTCCACTTGCCACATCACTTGCCCCATCACCTGCCACAAGTTGTGGATTGTCCACTTGCCACGTCACCTGACACAAGTTATGGATTGTCCACTCGCCACGTCACTTGCCACATCACCTGCCACAAGTGGATTGTCCACTTGCCACGTCACTTGCCACGTCCCCTGCCACAAGTGGATTGTCCACTTGCCACGTCACTTGCCACGTCACCTGCCACAAGTTATGGATTGTCCACTTGCCACGTCACATGCCAGTCACCTGCCACAAGTTGTTGATTTTCCACTTGCCACGTCACCTGCCAAGTCACTTGCCGCGTCACCTGCCAGGTCACTTGCCACGTCACCTGCCACAAGTTGTGGATTGTCCACTTTCCACGTCACTAGCCACTTCACCTGCCACGTCACTTGCCACATCACTTGCCACCTGCCATGTCACTTGCCACAAGTTGTGGATTGTCCACTTGCCACGTCACTTGCCACAAGTTGTGGATTGTCCACTTGCCACGTCACTTGCCACAAGTTGTGGATTGTCCACTTGCAATTGCAATTGTTTAAAATATTTTTCTAATGGTTTTTCATCATTTGCAATCATTTTTGAGATTTTTAATGTAAAAAAAAAGGTCACCTTTAAAAACGCATATAAACGCAAACGCGGCTAAACGCGGGTGCCGCGTTTAGCCGCGTTTTGCGTCTGAAACGCAGAAATTTTTGTTTCTGAACGCATTTTTTTGCTTCTGGAAAAACGAGATTAAACGCAACTGCATATAAACGGAAAAAAACGAGACTGTGTGCATGGACACATAGGATAACATTGAATGAGTTCAGGTGCAGTTGAAAAAACTGTCCAACTGCATCTGAACGCGCGTTTAACTGCGTCTCGTGTGCATGAGGCCTTAGCTGCCATCTATGCCCAATATAACTAGAAAAACAACAGGTAAAACTACATCCCGTTTTAATTGAAGGGTTTGTTAACCCATCTATATAAAACTATGCCAGCCCCTCTATTAGAGCCCTGATTTTCATGGGCATACAGGAAGTGGTAAGTTATGTGTTTTTTTTTCCCCCGGCGCTGTGCTGTGTAATCCGCTTCAAGGGACCAGAATCTGCTTTTTATTTTTTGGGTTAACACTTTAAGTTATGGATCAATAACCTTATAATTTCAATTAATGTAGCAATGTACAATCTTCTGATATTGCTATGTACCCCACTATATCCACTCTGCAGCAATGAAAATATGTACAGAGGCAAGGAATGGAACCATCATTAGACCGACAAAAAAGTTTAATTGTTTTTTTTTTGCTTTTTTTCAGAAATTCGGAAATCCGAAAATTTGGATTTTCACATTTCTGAATTCTCAAATTCCAAATTTTCTAATTCCGAATTTCGAAAATCCGGAAATTGGAAAAGAAAGAAAGAAAATCAGTAAAATTGGAAACTAACTAATAGTAACTATTACATTATAGGTATTGGAATTTCCTTTCAAATTTGGCCGTTTGTGAACGTAACGAATACAAATTTATCTGAAGTTACGAATGATCCGAAATAACAAATGGAATGCTACAAATTAATAATAAATAATAATAAAAAGGTTTTATTATTTTTTATTATTATTAGATCGTTATGTTCCATTCATTTAAATAACGCATTTGAACAAATTATCTGAAATAATGCCGTAATAACAGACACATTTGAAAGGAAATTCCAATACCTATAATTTAATATTATTAGTTATTTCAGATTTTCAAATTTTTAGATTTTCATTCTTTTGAATGTTCAGATTTTCATTCTTTTTGAATTTCCAAATTTTTGAAATTTCCAATTTTTTGAATTTTGGATTTCCTAATTTCCCAATTTCGAATTTCCGAAACGTAAAATTTCCGAAATTTTGAATTTACGACATTTTGCAATTTCCGAAAATTAGGAAATTTGAAAAATTTGGAAATTAACGAATAGGATTTAAATTAGGCAAACAAAAGACACTTACATGCTTGTGAAAGTAGTGGCCACAGTCCAGCTTGTGCACAGGATTCTGCTTCAGTTCATCATGACAGATTATACAGGGGTCTTCATTAAAAGACTGTCAGAGGCGATACAACAGTTAAAACATAATTAAAATCGACCTTCACCCATGAACAAGCCTTCCCACCCCCCCCTTGGACTCCTCCCACCTCCCTCAAACAATTCGATTATAATTTTTTTTTTTTTTAATTTTGCTTGCTGTATCCCCAGGAAGATTTATCTAGTTTCAAGTCTTTGCATATCCCATTGCATGAGATACACTGAGCAATGTTTAAAACCACTTCAGCCCCAGAAGATTTTACCCACATCCTGACTAGAGCACTTTGGCATTGCGTTGCTTTAACCAGTTCCCGACCAGTGCACGCCGATGTACGTCGGCAGAATGGCACGGGCAGGCAAATTGGCGTACAGGTACGTCCATTTGTATTTGTTGCCCTGCGATCGCGTGCCAGTCGGGACCCCCGTGAGTCCGGTAGCGGGTCCCGCGGACTCGATCGCCGCGGGGATACCCACGATCATCTCACGGGGAGATGCCGATGTAAACAGCATCTCCCCATTCTGCCTAGCAACAAGTGACACAGCCCAGCCCCCCACAGTTAGTAGCACGCCCCTAGGACACACTTAACCCCTACATTGCCACCCCCTGGTTAACCCCTTCACTGCCAGTGTCATTTACACAGGGATCAGTGCATTTGTATAGCATGTACAAAATAGGGGATAGTTTTATGGATTTTTTATTATAATCATTTTTTTACTACTTATGGCAGTGATCAGCGTTTATCGGGACTGCGACATTATGGCGGACACATCGGACAATTTTGTGCGTCTGCGGTGGTCTTCCCGGAAGTGGGTGCAGATACCTGGATTATCCAGGTAACTGCACCCCCCCTCCCCCCTGAAAGGTGCCGATTGTGGCACCGGAGGGGGGGGAGGGATCAGATTAGCGGAACTTCCCCTTTAGGGTGAAGAACTGCTTTAAACTGAGAACTTCTACACAGGGAGTTCAGCCCATTGAAGAAGAAACATTTTATCACTTTGATCTTTTCTTGGCAGCCTGCCCAGAGAGGAGGAAAGTCCTTCACTGATGTCTTCAGGCAACTTACATTGACTTCTATTACAGAAGTCTTTTGCAAGTCGCGCTGAACATGTAATCGGCTTTTCTATCAGCACAATCGGCCGATGCCGATTAATTAAAAAATGGCAAATATCGGCCGATAGGTCCACCTCTAGATTAGATATACGTATTAAGGTAAGGTGGAATTTCTCTTTAACGTTGCTAAATTTTACTCCAAAAAACAAATTAGTAACAGTTCAAATGAAGAGGCTTCTCGGGACTCAGACGAGGAGAGAGAGTGGCAGCGCTAGCCAATCAGGTGTATATATACACACACACACATTTATTATAACCACTTGCCACCAATCGACGCACTGGTACGTCACTTGATTTGAAGTGGTTGTACCAGGATGATGCCTGCAAGAGCAATCAGAGCCACTGGATAGTAGCCAACTTTTGGGCAAATTTTAGAGATTTTGCCAAGGCACCCATGAAGATATTCAAAAGGTACCCTGGTTGAAAAAGGCTTTCCTATACCATACAGCTGATCAAAGACCTACCAGCCGGCTTAAGTTCCGGGTTCTCCAGTGGAAAGGAGAACCCAGAGGCGCAATGATGGGCACTACCCTTCCTGCCACCTTTAAAAGCAATCCAGCGACTAATTAGCCACTAGGATGGCTTTTACTAGAAAAAAAAAGCAAATACCAGGATGAGGCCTGAAGCTACAGGCATCATCCCCGTATACCACTTAAAAAGGCGCAATGTAAATATACATATTGTGGTCTTCAAATGGATAAAGTTCTGCCTCCAAAAAGATGTCTGTTTTCAAACACATCGCATGGTAAGTTAGTATTGGAGAAACAGCAACAATAGGGCTACCACCGGCAATGTAGGCGACTAGTCTTTTGCCCTTTGCCTAAACAGCTTCAGTTTAGCTCCTCTTTAAGCTACTTTGCTAGGATTCTTCACACATACAGTATGTAAGTCCATACCTCCAAATCATTCTGCCACTTGTTCTTGTTTGCCAAGTTGACCACTTTCCATGGCTGCTTGGTCTGGGGTGAAAGTGTCTGAGGCATGACAGCTCCTGCTTTAAATACAGCCGGGGTCTATACAAGATAAAAACATCTATATAAGCAGATGACACCAACAAATGAAAGAGCAAGAGGACATCAGTGACCACACAATGCTCAGACGAAGCAGCAGAAGAAACAAGACCGGAAATTAATTTACTCACTGCTGATGACGATGCTGGATTCCTTACTTGGACGTCCAGTATATATTCAGTGACTCTGCTTACGATAGCTTCATGTGTGAGCCCAGACAGAGTTCCATTATTTCGAACTCTAAAGTCCTTGATGAAGGCGGTGAGCTCAGCCCTGCATGGAGAAAAACAAAAATAAGCATGGAGGGTTGGTCTTATTTTTACTGCGAGTACAAGACTTGTAACTAGTGGCTCAGGAGTCACATTCAGTTTGCAGCTCCCGTCTGTTTGGCTTACTGACATCATATTAGCAGGTGCTCAGGTCTTATTTCAATAGTGCCCAATGTCTAATTTCTTATTTTCTAAAGTAATGAACTGCTAAATGTGATCCCTTTCAATGGTAAACATTTTTAAGTTGCAACCAAAGTTCTAGAACTCTGAAATTCAGTAGGTGTGCCACTTATTAGACATAATTTCATTCACTTTGCTTGTGTGGATGGAGGAATTTATTCCCACCCACCTCTCCACCACAGCCAATCAGAGGATGGTCTCTGTTTATTCCAGTGGTGGCTGGAGGATTTTGTGGGGGGCGCCTCCTCCAGCCAGGCTCCCCTGGACTGTCCGACGCCGCAGCTTCTGTCTTCTGCATACCACCGCTATCAGGTTTGCTAAACTGACAGAACACCTGCAGTCAGAAAGCGACAGCAGACATCTTGCTACACCCAGCTACGTCTTGAATTTCAAAGTAATTTTAGCAATAAAGTGAGCGTAGATAAAGAGAGTATACCGACATCTGTTATGCCGTTATGTTATGGATGTTTAGATTTGAAAGCCTAAAGGTTTAGCGCTGGGGAGTGCGGGGTGTACCAACATGGCCTCCACCACCTTCCTACTGCTGGCATCCAGCTTCTTTCAAAACTTATCAAAATAGCATCACAGATGTCAATATACTATATTTATATATGCTCATGTTATTGCTAAAATTACTCTAAAATGACGTAGCTGGGTGCAGTAAGATGTCCGCTTCTGCTGTTCTGTCAGATCAATGAACCGGTCAGTAGTGGTGGAACACATTCGCAGCTGATGGAACGTCACTAAGGTGGGAGGGCTCGGGGCACAGTGTTCTAAAAACTTGCTAATTGGGGTCTCAGCATGTGGTCATGTGCCTGCGAGTGAGTGACAGACCTGATAGAAACCTATTAGTCCGGCGCCCCACGCAGTGCACGGCCACATAGATGGTGCGAGCTGGGGGGGGCAGTGCCCTACCACCCATTGTGGTCTGGCCGCCACTGTTTCATTTAAAAAATATAAAGCAGCCTATGAATGGCTGAGCAGCACTGTTACGGATTTGGGATGGGAAGTTTGCATCCCAAAGATGGAACACAGTGCTGTATACCGTATATAGCGCAGGCTGCACAGTTTACACAGTGTCCCCAGCGAGCAAACTTGTTAGTGTAGGAAATGGTTTGTTTGGGCGAGCTTGGTTAAAGTGACAGTAAAGATGGAGATCAGCTTTAAATATGCAGTACTCAAATATATTTAATCGTTCTGCCCTCTGGTGGACAAAGCAGTTACCTAACATTGTCCAGCAGATGGAGTTTATGTGCCCCTGTACTCACTTCTTATAGCGAGGGAAGATATCATGAAGCTCGTGGATGATCTTATCAAACAATGTGGGCTTAGCAGGAGATGGCAACGTTGGTTCAGGCTGCGCATGTGATTTTCTGTCTTGGCCAGCTGTCCCCTGTTTGGATGAAGCAGCAGGGGGTTGGTTCTTAGTATTAGTATTAGCTGCAGGGGGAGCATTCTTCGATTCTTTAGCTTTGACCTTTTTACTAGCGGCAGACTTCTTCCCTGGAGATTTGGCAGGCACAGAATTGGCAGGTTTAGCACACACAAGGCCTGAAGGAGGACTACTTGAGACTCGAGTTTGGTCAGATGGAGACTGAATTTGGGGCTCCTGAAAAACATAAACATCACTTTAAAAATAGGAACCCTATTCTAATTAAACAACCAAAAAACAAGCTGTGCAAGCAAATCTTTGACGGCTTAAGCAGGCCATTGACTATGCAATGTTCTTTCCTTCCACCACACGGTAGGGGTGAGGAGAGGCGACAAGAGAGGAGTGTAGGACAAGCTCACAGAGGAACTTGGCTAGGGGGAGGCAGAGAGAAGAAGACAGTGCAGCACCTGCTACTGTGCAGTAGTCAAGGATCATTTCTCTAACACTCAGTGGCCCCGTCCCGCATGGCACCTGTGTGGTGGGAGGTATGGTATATCCCGTTACATTCCTCTCATACCGCCGCCCCCAACACACAGGCATGCTCTTGCTCTATTGGCGACACATTGTCAAAGCTCAATGCGAGAGGGAGACAGCATTCATCAAAGCAGAGGTCAAATATCGGCCGATATATCGATCGACCTCTACCCTGTCGCAGTTCGCTTTCCCGGAACCACTTTTGGTAGGTCCTGACCACTGCAGACCAGTAACACGAGAGCTGCCATTTTGGGGGTGCTCTGACCCAGTCATCTAGACATTACAATTTGTCCCTTGTCAAAGTCACTCAAAGCCTTACACTTAAAGAGGAGCTCCAGTCATTTCTATGTGTAGCTGCTGACTTTTAACAAACACACACTCACCTGTCCCACAATCCAGCAATGTGGCCGCCTGAATCGTTGTTTCTTTCCCTTTTCTCTGCCCAGCACTGCCATTTTAATTGTGGGCACCCAGCTGTGACAGCTTGCGGCTTCACAGCTGGGCGTGCAATGCGCATCCACGAGTCACGCCATATCCTAAATGGTCCGGCAAGCATCTGAGACCTGTGATGTGTCCCAGATGACTGCAGGGAGAGAAGGGGAGAGGAGGGGAGAGGAGAACTTATGCTTGGATTGTCTAGACCAGGACTATCCAAACTTTTTTCAAAGAGGGCCGGACTTTGATGAAGTGAACATGCGGGAGGGCCGACCATTTTGCCTGACATTCTTTGAACCATTAAAATTCGGTCTAAGTGTGTTCGTCCAAGCATTAATACACTGCCCAACAAGAATTCTCTTGCCTTTGTGGCTGTGTGTGGTGAAGAGATGAGCTTGGGTGTGTTATTTGTGTGTATATATTATTAAAAGGTACTTGTGTAGCGCTGTTAATTTATGCAGCGCTTTACATATACATTGTACATTCACATCTGTCCCTACCCTCAAGGAGCTTACAATCTAAGGTGCCTAACTCACATTCATATACAAGGGACAACTTAGACAGAAGCCAATTAACCTACCAGCATGTCTTTGGAGCATGGGAGGAAACCGGAGTACCCGGAGGAAACCCGCGCAGGCACAGGGAGAACATGCAAACTCCAGGCAGGTAGTGTCGTGGTTGGGATTTGAACCAGCGACCCTTTTTACTGCTAGGTGAAAGTTCTACCCACTACACCACTGTAATAGATATATCTCTCTCTCTAAAATGATATATAGATAGATAATTATATATATATATATATATATATATATATATATATATATATATATATATATATATATATATATATATATATATATATATATATATATTGTGGCTCCCAATGAATCCCCGAGCACCACTCAGGACTAAGGATGGGCTTGGGTATGTTATTTGGATATACCGTATTTAATCGGTGTATAATGCGCACAGGCATACAACACGCACCCTCTCTTTAAGGGGGAAGTTTCAGGAAAAAAAAAAAAACATTTTAAATAAAACAACTGTGAAACAAAATAAGGGTCAGTGCCCATGAATGCAGCCTAATCTGTGCGCATCTGCAGCCTTACAATTGCCACGAATGCAGCCTTACCATTGCCATCAGTGCAGCCTGACCATGGGGCGGGACAAGCGCTGACAGATTACATACAGGAGAATCTTCTGTTTACTTGGCGGCCTCTTTAATAAAAAGTCAAATGCCAGCCCAGGAGACAGGACTTCCTATTACAGACGCTGCCGAGTAAACAGGAGATTCCACCAACTGTTGTCACCCTCTCACCAAGATGCTTGGCGGTGTCTTGTAGACCATCCCAGCCTTGTGTAGGTTTACAATCTTGTCCCTCCTTGGACAACTCGCTCTTTGGTCTTAGCCATGGAGGAGAGATTGGAATCTGATTAATTGCTTCTGTGGACAGGTGTCGTTTATACAGGTCCCTTTAAGAGTGCTCCTAATCTCAGCTTGTTACACGTATAGAAGGCACCTGGGAGCCAGAAATCTTGCTGAGTGATAAGGGATCAAAATACTTAATTCAGTCATTAAAATGCAAATCAATTTATAACATTTTTGAAATGCGTTTTTCTGGATATTTTTGCTGTTCTGTCTCTCACTGTTAAAATAAACCTACCATTATAATTATAGACTGATCATTTCTTTGTCAGTGGGCAAATGTACAAAATCAGCAGGGTACCAAATACATTCTCCCTTATATTTTATACATATGTAGCTAAACTTTATTCAACCATCTAAATCCACAGTTAAAGTGTCGCCCTTACCAGAAAAAAAAAAGAAAGGTGAACACTGTATTCCCTCCGCCAGTCTCCGCTGTACAGTGACTTGAAAAACTTCATACCCCTTAAATTTTCCACATTTTGTCATGTTACAACCAAAAACAGAAATGTATTTTATTGGGATTTTATGTGATGAACCAACACAAAGTTGCACTTAATTGTGAAGTGGAAGAAAAATAAATGGTTTTCAAAATGTTTTACAAATAAATACCTAAAAAGTATGACGTGCGTTTGTATTCAGCCCCCTTTACTCAAATACCCCTAACTAAAATCTAGTGGAACCAATTGCCTTCAGAAGTTCCCCAATTAGTAAATAGAGTCCATCTGTGTGTCATTTAATCTCAGCATAAATACAGCTGTTCTGTGAAGCCCTCAGAGTTTGTTAGAGAAACTTAGTGAACAAACCGCATCATGAAGGCCAACGAACACACCTGACAGGTCAGGGATAAAGTTGAGAAGTTTAAAGCAGGGTTAGATAATAAAAAAAAATTATATCCCAAGCTTTGAACATCTCCCCGAGCACTGTTCAATCCATCATCTGAAAATGGAAATGAGTATGGCACAACTGCAAACCTACCAAGACATGGCCGTCCACCTAAACTGACAGGCCGGGCAAGGAGAGCATTAATCAGAGAAGCAGCCAAGAGGCCCATGGTAACTCTGGAGGAGCTACAGAGATCCACAGCTCAGGTGGGGGAATCTGTCCACAAGACAACTATTAGTCGTGCTCTCCACAAATCTGGCCCTTATGGAAGAGTAAAAAGAAGAAAGCCGTTGTTGAAAGAAATCCATAAGTCGTCCCATTTACAGTTTGCGAGAAGCCATGTGGGGGACACAACAAACATGTGGAAGAAAGTGCTCTGGTCAGATAGGACCAAAATTAAAATTTTTGGCCTAAAAGCAAAACGCTATGTGTGGCGGAAAACTAACACTGGACATCACCCTGAACACACCACATTTTCTTCAACAGGGTCAGGGAAGCTTGTCAGAGTTGATGGGAAGATGGATGGAGTCAAAGAGCAATCTTAAAAGAAAACCTGTTGGAGTCTGCAAAAGACTTTAGACTGGGGCGGAGGTTCACCTTCCAGCAGGACAACGACCCTAAAAATAAAGCCAGAGCTACAATGGAATGGTTTAGTTCAAAGCATATTCATGCGTTAGAATGACCCAGTCAAAGTCCAGACCTAAATCCAATTGAGAATCTGTGGCAAGACTTTAAAATTGCTGTTCCCAGACGCTCTCCATCCAATCTGACAGAGATTGAGCTATTTTGCAAAGAAGAATGGGCAAAAAAATTCACTCTCTGGATGTGCAAATCTGGTAGAGACATCCCCCCCCCCCCCCAAAAAAAAAGACTTGCAGCTGTAATTGCAGTGAAAGGAGGTTCTACAAAGTATTGACTCAGGGGGTTTGCATACAAATGCACGCCACACTTTTCACATATTTGTAAAAATTTGGAAAACCATTTATCATTTTCCTGCCACTTCACACTTATGTGCCACTTTGTGTTGGTCTATCACATAAAATCTCAATAAAATACATGTTTTTGGTTTTAACATGACAAAATGTTACACATTTCAAGGGGTATGAATACTATTTCAAGGAACTAATAAATTGTATATATTTTTAAACTTTGCTTTACAAACTTTAAAACATAAAAATTATACAACCAAAATCCATTTAAAAAGAGGAACTTCTATAATACACATCATGAACTTACATGGTCGCTGGGTGGGCTCTGGAGACTGGTCACAGGCGTCTCAGAGAGATCCTTTAGCTTCAAACTACTTTTGGCGGAGTTAATTTTCTCATCAAACTGAGCCTGGAAAAACACACATTGACATTACTGTTAAGCTCTCTGTGTTAACTTAAAGCAGAATCAAACCCACTGATTTTATAAAAAATAACAAAAAACCTCAAGTTAGAAATATTTGATAAATGTTATTGAACCCTTAACCACTGGAATTCCAGCTGCCATTTTAAAATGGCGGCCGTTCCATTGGTGGAGGCTGCCACTTGAACTGGAATCATGGGCCGATGGCCAGGGTCCAGTTTAAAGCCCATACGTTCAAATGCAGAGTTCCTGGGCTTCTGATGCTTTTATAGACCACTCCATAGAAGCCCTCTGCATAGCATCTGCACCCCTCACTGCTACAGTTCTCTTCCACAATTTATCCACACATGTTGATCAGAACATGAGGAAAAAAAAAAAAAGGGAAAAAAAAAAAAAAAGTTTTCACAATCAGTAAATCTTGAAGCTTGGAACCACCCCTCTATTCGTGTTGTCTACAAGTTCAATAATGACATCTACAACCCTGTGTTGAAACCAGAGATCTCTTTACAGTCACCATATGCAAAATAAAAAGAAGTACAATTCTATCTAAAGCCAAAATGCATTTCCCCCTACTTTTTTTTCAAAGAGTAGAGAAGGGTTAGAACCCGTGTCAGGTTTTTTGCTGATATTGCGTGCATTACAACTGGAGAGATTCATCTGATTTGTCATGGTGACCCACTGTCACAGAGATAGCAAATGATAATACAAAATTTTACAGGTGTCACAAACTGCAACAGAGGAAAAAAGTGATACGGAAATTCCCCCCATTTTGGTGGAATTCTCCTGTCTCCAGGAAAGGAAGGCAAGGGAAATCTCCCTAATGGCACACAAAAATAAATTCTATTTAAAGTGATTGTAAACCTTTTTTTATTTTAAACATGTTATACTCAAATACTCTGTGCAAGGGTTTTGCACAGAGCAGCCCCAATCCTCCTGTTATGGCCAACCACCTCCCCCCCCCCCCACGACAGCACTCCTGACTCTTCCTCTTCAGCGAGCGCCCCCATAGCAAGCACCTTCCTTCCGGGGCACTCGTGCGGGCTCAATTCTGAGCCACGCTGCCTGCGTCCATGTGCGCAGACAGCAGGGCTTGGCCCCGCCTTTTGCTCCCTTGTCACAGGATTTGATTGACAGCAGAAGCCAATGGCTCCCACGGCCATCAATCTGCCCGGTGAGGAAAGAGAGCAGAGGGAGATGCTGCTCTGGAGCACAGCTCTGGATTGAGATCAAAGTATAATGTGGGAGGGGGGGGATCCTGGACAGACTTTTTATCTTCATGGAAAGAATACATTAAGGTAAAAAAAAAACCTTAATGCGTTACACTTAAAAAAAGAAGCTTTGCCTTTACAGGGACAGGAAATAACCTGTACAGATGGACTTCAAAAGTACTTTAACAGCTTCAATACCGGGCACTTTCACCCCCTACCTGCCCAGGCCAATTTTCAGCCTTCAGCGCTGTCACACTCAGAATGACAGCTGCGCTGTCATGCTACACTGTACCCGTATGACATTTTTGTAAATTTTTCCCCACAAATAGAGCTTTCTTTTGGTGGTATCCAATCACCACTGGATTTTTTTCTTTTCAAAATTTAGCCGTTATAAAATTTTGTAAATAAGTAATTTTTCTCCATCACTGGTGGCCACTAATGAGGCGGGACTAATATGCAGCGCTGAAGGGCACTGACAGGTGGCACCAATATACAGCGCTGATGGGCACTGATAGGCGGCACTGATGGGCATTGCTGCGGATGGGGCTGCACTGATTATAAGTAGAGGTCGACCGATATATCGGCCGATATTTGCCGTTTTTTAAATAATCGGCATCGGCCGATTGTGCTGATAAAAAGCCGATTTAGAACTACAGCGGGACTTTGAAATGACTTCTGTATAGAAGTCAGTGTAAGTTGCCTGAGTCCTCATAGAAACACTTTCCTCCTCTCTGGGCAGCCTGCCAAGAAAAGAACAAAATGATACAATGTTTACACTTGAATGAATGAAATCATCTCTGTGTGTAGAAGTTCTCAGTTTAACCATTTAAAGACTAAATCTTCTTGACACTTGTTGCTTACAAGTAAAAATCCTGTATTTTCTGCCAGAAAATCACTTAGACCCCCCAAAAATTATATATATTTTTTTAGCAGAGATCCTAGGGAATAAAATAGCGGTTGTTGCAATATTTTATGTCACACGGTATTTGCACAGAGGTCTTTCAAATGCATTTTTTTGGGAAACAAAATGCACCATTTAAAAAATAAAAATAAAATAAAAACAGTAAAGTTAGCCCATTTTTTTTTTTTCATCCAAAAGTTTTGACTACCTGTTTTTATTTAATATATAGGTTTTTTGTTTTTTTTAAATCTAAATCATACATACAAGTAAACTGATTGGAGGTTTGTTTTGTTTAATAAATGTTTAAATGTAAGAAATTTTCTGTATCACTTATGAAGACTGCTTTCACACTGGAGCGGGCAGGCGTTGATGGCAAAACGCAAGTTTTAGCGGCTCTTTACCATCATTTTAGCGGTGCTATTTGGCTGCTAGTGGGGCACATATATAATCCAGCTAGCGGCCAAGGAAGAGGTTAAATGCGCCCATGAAGCACTGCTGCCAAATCGCATTGCATGCGCTTCGGCAGTGGTGCCCATTAATATCAATGGGCAGGAGTGGTGGAGGAGCGGTATACACCACTCCAAACGTGCTGCTTGCAGGACTTTTTTTTTTTTCTAAGATCCTGCCAGCGCATCGCCTCAGTGTGAAAGCACTCTGTCTTTCACACAGACTGCAGGGGAGCCATTTTACAGGCGCTTTATTAGCCCAAAAGCGCCTGAAAAACGCCCCAGTGGGAAAGGTGTGTTAGGGGGGATTAAAAAAAAAAAAAAAAGGAAAAAATAAAAAATAAAATAAAAATCGGCCTAACATATCGGCCCAAAAAAATCGGCATCATATATCGGCTGCCATGATTTCTAAATATCGGCATCGGCCAGAGAAAAACCCATATCGGTCGACCTCTAATTATAAGTTCAGATCCCCCCCGCCCCCCCCGTCTGGAGAGCCACTTATGGGTTCTCCTCTACTCGTGCCCTTGTCAGCGTGAATAAAGGAATACCGATAACAGACACTTCCTAGTAACGCTGTGATCAGCTGTGATTGGACTGATCACATGGTAAAGAGCCTACGTCATAGGCTCTTCACTGTGATGGGAGATGAGGCGTGTCGGAGGGACACACCGCACTACTGATCTCCACAAGCAGCTTGTTCTGCTGGACATAATATGACATCCAGCCAGAATGCTAGAGCCACTGTCCGGCTGTCATTTTGCTACAGGAATGTGGTTAAAACATAACAATTTTCAGAGAATTACAGGTTCTCTTTCAGGTACAAGTGACATTCAGAACACCATGGCTGCAATGTTTCCAGAATAGTGCCAAAATACCAATATAGGATTAATCTCGCCCATCTTACCTCTAACATTTCCATTTCCTTCTTCAGCTTTAACTTAAGAGTCTGCATTTCCCGTAATTGCAGTATTATGTGAGGTGCTGGATTACTGTGAACCAGAAATACATATTATCAATATCAATGAGATCCACCAACAAGGAATGAGACAAAGATCGGTAAAGCAGAGCGGTGTAATCAAAAGGAAGATTTCAGCAGAGCGGCTCTCGGCAGTGGGAGAGGTATTTACTCTATTCTTTTGCAGGGAGAGTTTTGCTTGTAATTTTATTTACCTTACAGGATTTTATAAATGCCAAAAGATTTTACTTGGTCGCTGTTAAAGACACATTTTCCCATGGTTGTGCAACACTCCAATATAGTAATCCCCCTAACAGCTTTGTGACCTGTCCAGTTGTCCATTAAAGTGCAACTCAAACAATATTGCAGCTTACCTGTTCCTATACACGTTACCTATATGATGGCAGCATTGGTTTTCTTTACTTTTATTTTCGCCGGGTGATACTGCCAGTAACAATTTCTGTCCTAGGGTGACAACGCCCACTCACCGTACTGTATGTATGGAGGAGGCTACTCTTGATTTGGACTACAAGCACCTCTTCCTCTCCATTACATAGGGCAGTGGTCTCCTATGGCCCGGGGGCCAGATGCGGTCCTTTGCTACTCCCACCGACACAAATCATGGGGCACTATTCCTCCCACCGACGCCAATGATGGGGCACTATTCCTCCCACCGACGCCAATGATGGGGCACTATTCCTCCCACCGACGCCAATGATGGGGCACTATTGCTCCCACCGACGCCAATGATGGGGCACTATTGCTCCCACCGACGCCAATGATGGGGCACTATTGCTCCCACCGACGCCAATGATGGGGCACTATTGCTCCCACCGACGCCAATGATGGGGCACTATTGCTCCCACCGACGCCAATGATGGGGCACTATTGCTCCCACCGACGCCAATGATGGGGCACTATTGCTCCCACCGACGCCAATGATGGGGCACTATTGCTCCCACCGACGCCAATGATGGGGCACTATTGCTCCCACCGACGCCAATGATGGGGCACTATTGCTCCCACCGACGCCAATGATGGGGCACTATTGCTCCCACCGACGCCAATGATGGGGCACTATTGCTCCCACCGACGCCAATGATGGGGCACTATTGCTCCCACCGACGCCAATGATGGGGCACTATTGCTCCCACCGACGCCAATGATGGGGCACTATTGCTCCCACCGACGCCAATGATGGGGCACTATTGCTCCCACCGACGCCAATGATGGGGCACTATTGCTCCCACCGACGCCAATGATGGGGCACTATTGCTCCCACCGACGCCAATGATGGGGCACTATTGCTCCCACCGACGCCAATGATGGGGCACTATTGCTCCCACCGACGCCAATGATGGGGCACTATTGCTCCCACCGACGCCAATGATGGGGCACTATTGCTCCCACCGACGCCAATGATGGGGCACTATTGCTCCCACCGACGCCAATGATGGGGCACTATTGCTCCCACCGACGCCAATGATGGGGCACTATTGCTCCCACCGACGCCAATGATGGGGCACTATTGCTCCCACCGACGCCAATGATGGGGCACTATTCCTCCCACCGACGCCAATGATGGGGCACTATTCCTCCCACGGACGCCAATGATGGGGCACTATTCCTCCCACGGACGCCAATGATGGGGCACTATTCCTCCCACGGACGCCAATGATGGGGCACTATTCCTCCCACGGACGCCAATGATGGGGCACTATTCCTCCCACGGACGCCAATGATGGGGCACTATTCCTCCCACGGACGCCAATGATGGGGCACTATTCCTCCCACGGACGCCAATGATGGGGCACTATTCCTCCCACCGACGCCAATGATGGGGCACTATTCCTCCCACCGACGCCAATGATGGGGCACTATTCCTCCCACCGACGCCAATGATGGGGCACTATTCCTCCCACCGACGCCAATGATGGGGCACTATTCCTCCCACCGACGCCAATGATGGGGCACTATTCCTCCCACCGACGCCAATGATGGGGCACTATTCCTCCCACGGACGCCAATGATGGGGCACTATTCCTCCCACCGACGCCAATGATGGGGCACTATTCCTCCCACCGACGCCAATGATGGGGCACTATTCCTCCCACCGACGCCAATGATGGGGCACTATTCCTCCCACCGACGCCAATGATGGGGCACTATTCCTCCCACCGACGCCAATGATGGGGCACTATTCCTCCCACCGACGCCAATGATGGAGCACTATTCCTCCCACCGACGCCAATGATGGAGCACTATTCCTCCCACCGACGCCAATGATAGGGCACTATTCCTCCCACTGATGCCAATGATGGGGCACTATTCCTCCCACTGACGCCAATGATGGGGCACTATTCCTCCCACTGACACTAATGACAAACAGCTGTGGCTGCAGTCAGCCTGTCATTACATTGTACAGACAGAGCGACCACAACTGTCTGCATACACCTGTACATCCAACTAAAGGAGTCCATTGGATTCTTGCTGCACCATGCACATTTTTTTGTTGTGTGAATGAGGCCTTAGTCTTAGAAAGACATTCATCAGCTAGTCCATTGTCCCTCTCACTTACAGAATAGAAACAAAAACATCCAATAATAAAAGGCAGATACCTGAGGACTACAGGATTAAACATATTTATGTTCCGATCTACAGTGGCAACTCTGATCCTCATCTTTAAGAGTTCACATTGCTTCCTGTTCTCCAGCACAATAACCTACAGATCAGAGACAAGTAAACACAATTATCAACAATGTTACGAATTAGGTCAAGAAAGCATTTAGTTCATAGCAAGCTATCAGTTTTTGAGAATATATATATATATATATATATATATATATATATATATATATATATATATATATATATATATATATATATATATATATATATATATATATACACACACACACATATACATATATATATACACACACACACACATATATATACATACACACACACACAGAGCATATTCTAAAAAATTAAAAAAAAAATAGACAAGTTGCTGGGGAAAATGTATACATCGCTCTCCTCTGGACAGATATAATTTTAAATCCCCAAATATACTTCTGTCTATTCACTGAAGAACTCAGCAGAACTTCATGATAGAAGGGTTTGAGGTTGCCACTTGCAGGAACAGGACACTAGGCACAACTAAAGTAAAAGTATTCCCAGGGGGTGGCCCCTCTGGTAGTGGACAGAGCGGCACCTCAGGTAAGCATTAGGCGACTGCTGCACACACAATGCTTTTTATCTTAATACATAATATGCATTAAGATTAAAAAACCTTCTGCCTTTACAAACTCTTTAAGGTTTATGTAAACAGTAACAATACATTTTTATTTTGGTCTGTCAAATATGCCATTGAAAGCATTTGATTATAACTGTTCAGCAAAACAAAAAAAAAAATAGCTGTTCATCTAGCCGGAAATCTTGTGAGCTGATGAGATTCCCAGAGGCAGATTGTACAAATTATTATCAGTTAGCATTCCCTGCTATCTCTGAGGACTACAAAGCACCTTCTCCTATTATGGAGAATAGAGGGAGGTGTTATGTAGTCCTTACACACTCTCCAGTGTTATATACAAAGGAAAGTATTATGTGCTTAAAGTGATTGTAAACCCTTTTTTTTAAAAACAAACATGTCATACTTACCGCCACTGTGAAGCTTCTGGGAAATACGGGGCTCAGGTAAGTAAACTTCACTGTCAGGTGTTTTTTCACCTTAATGCACAAGATGCACTAAGGTGAAAAAGCACAAGGGTTTACAAACCCTTTAAATCACCTTTCTATTTTAAATGATTCCTATAGATGGCTTTTGTTATGAGTCTTCCCAAACTTAGAACTGGTTTTCTAGAAGGAAGGGTTCTCACCTCAGCAGCTATGGACCTCTGTCTGGTCTCCTCCCATTCCTCCTCACACTTCTTTACATGCTTCTCCAAGATTGCCTTTTCTTTATCAAATTTACTGTAACTAAATACACAGACATATATTCAGCTATAAGGGAAACTTAGCAGCTAATGCACACAGAATAATAAATGAAATACTGTTGATAAAAAAAAAAAAAAAAAAAAAAAAAAAAAAAAACCCCACACACAAATTAGGATTATAGAAAATAGCAATTGCAGGGGACTTAGACAAAATGAATATGCTTTAATCAAAACAATTCCATTGTAGCTCTGGCTGTATGTTTAGGGTCGTTGTCCTGCTGGAAGGTGAACCTCCACCCCAGTCTGAAGTCTTTTGCAGAATAACAGGTTTTCTTCTACGATTGCCTTGTATTTGGCTCCATCCATCTTCCCATCAACTCTGACCAGCTTCCCTGTCCCTGCTGAAGAAAAGCATCTCCACAACATGATGCTGCCACCACCATGTTTCAAAGTGGGGGTGGTGTGTTCAGGGTGATTTGCAGTGTTAGTTTTCCACATGGCATTTTGCTTTTAGGCCAACAAGTTCAATTTTGGTCTCATCTGACCAGAACATCTTTTTTCACGTTTGCTGGGTTCCCCACATGGCTGCCTGCAAACTTCAAACATGACTTCTTATAGCTTTTTTTCAGCAATGGCTTTCTTCTTTTTACTCTTTTTACTCTTCCATAAAGGCAAAGATTTGTGGAGAGCTGTGGATCTCTGCATCTGCTCCAGAGTTACCATGGGACGGCCATGTATTGGTAGGTTTGCAGTTGTGCCATACCCTTTCCATTTTCAGATGATGGATTCAACAGTGCTCCGTGAGATGTTCAAAGCTTGGGATGTTTTTTTTATAACCCAACTCTGCTTTAAACTCCAAAACTTTATCCCTGACCTGTCTGGTGTGTTCCTTGGCCTTCATGATGCTGTTTGTTCACTAAGGTTTCTAACAAACCACCAAGGGCTTTACAGTACAGAACAACTAGTGCCGGGACAAGGCCATCCGGTGCCAAGGGCAAAGCTGGTAAAGAAAATACTTAGAACACCACAAATTAAATTAGGGATAATTTAATATGCAATTGCAACCTACAGAATTTGCGTCAGTTTCTGCACCAATAATCTCCAGCAATGTTGCTAGCTCATGTAATAACACCCATTATTGATGGGATCATCTGCGATCCCCATTATGCACTGGCTGGAGTGGTTAACTCTCTGGGGAGGAGATTAACCACTTGAGCTCTGAAAGATTTTACTCCGTTCATGGCAAGTCCATTTTTTGCTATATAGAAATGCGCTACTTTAATTGGTAATTGCGCGGTCACGCAACACTATTTATATAATTTTTTTGAACACCACTGGGTTTTTTCCATTATACTTTATGAACAAAAGACCATCATTTTGAATAAAATATTGTTTACTTTCGGCTAAAACATCTAATAATAATAATAAAAAAAAAAACCTTCATATATTATTTTTTTCAATTTCTTTATTTTTCTCTCTTTTTAAGCAAGGACAAAAAAAACTTAAATGAACAATCTTTCCACTGCTTAACATTCCATCCCTATGTATATACAACACAAGATAAATCAATACATTGATTTCCTCAGTATCTAATCTTCCCTAGGGTGGTATCCAATGGGGCTAGAAAAAGCTACTAAGTTAACAAGTAAAGATAAGAAACTAAGAGGGCGAGACCTAGGGGAAATTCCCCCTCTAAATTCCACCCCCACTACTGTTATTCTGTTTTCTGATCCTGGGGAGACGCTATCCCAGGACATGACCAAGATTTCACTACTACTACCGTCTAGTATTCCACCTACTGCCCCTTTTTGTAGTCCATCCCCTCTCTAAATTGCATCAATTTGCTCTTTTCCTTCCTCTGAAGAGATATAGCGTTCTGTGGTTTCCAGATTTCTAAATAGATTCTATTTTTTTTCTGGCTGTCCAAACTAGGTCTTCCATCCTGTTCACTTCCTCTACTTTCTTAAGCCACATGCTCACAGTAGGCGGTTGTGTCTGTTTCCACTTAAGACTCTTCATATATTTAGGCAAAAATGTATTCTGCTACATAGATACTGGAATATGTTTTTATACTAGTATTGGCGCCGATCAGAAACACATAGAGGGACTGTGATGGTGACACTGACACTTTGTGGGAACCGACTAACTGCCACTGACACTAGTACATTGATCAGTGCTAATAATATACTGTCAATGGACTAATGGCTCGGAAGAGGTTAACATCTATGGGCAATCAAGGTTGTTAATTGTATGCCCAACAATGTGTAATGTGTGCTGCTTTTTACTAATGATCGATTTGTTTCCTTCCTCTGCTTTGCATGGAAAAGAAAAAAAAAAGCGACAGCTTCCTCTGTACAGAGCCCTGGACACAGCCAACCAGCAGGTCCCAGACATGAATCTTTGGCTCCGATCTGCTGACAGACTCCCTGCTGCGTACAATCACAGGGGAGTAGGCGGGCGAGGGAATGCGCCCCAAAACCCCGAAAAAAGCAGTGTTGTACATCCCGGTGTCTGTAGCGGTTACCTGCAGCGGGTTGGCAAGTGGTTAATTACAAATGCCATTTCTGTTGTATGCAGCATGCGGGGGGTTTATGCACTGCCACTGATGCATTAGTGACCAGTGCTAGTTATTTAAACCCTTTGTGCTGCATTAGTGGCATCAGTGTCAGTGTTCATTAACCCCTTTATACAGCAGCATGAAGGGGTGCTAAAATGCTATTTTAGCAGTTTTCAGCTCAATTAAAAACAATAACATTTGGAAAAAAAATAAAAAAGTACTCACCTTTTAATGCCTGTTGCTAGGGGATCTCTCGTAATCTGTCTCCTTACTCACCTCGGCTCCTTACATCACTTCCCTCGGCGCCCTCGTTGCCGGGAAAGGAAGATCATCTCTCCCTCACCCCCTGCCCTCTAGGCAATCATCTGGTGAGGATTGCGCAGCCAGTCATGGTGCGAGGTTTGGCTCGCACATGCGCAGTCTGTGCCCGGCTGTGAAGCCTACCTTCAAGGCCCACCCCATTCAAAGCTAATTACCTCATCTGCAGATGGCAACTGCTTACTTCTGCGATTTACTGCTTGGCTCCTCCTTCACTAGTTTGTACTGGCAGAGCCGGTGCTGGGATGGGAGAGGAGCATAGAATTCTGCTGCCTGTCCAACCTCCAGGCCAGCCTCTCAGTGACGTCATGCCGGCCGGGACTGGGAAGCGCTTGTCAGGGGGGGAGATTTCTCCAGACAGGGAGGTGAAGGGCAGGGCGGGCGAGGCAGGGCTGGTCTTAGGCTTGTGCCGGGTGGAGGAGAGCACTCGGCACATGATGCAACCATTAGCTATGCAATGAAGCCAGAGTGCGCAGACAGTAAGTGTACTTGTCCGCCAGGTTTTAGCAGCACACTGCCGGCACTTCTCCTGCGCCCCTTTCACTTTCCAATTATATGCCACTTTCTAAAGGTCTATGACATAAAATCCCAATAAAATATATTTATGTTTTTGGTTGTAACATCACAAACTTCAGAAAATTTCAAGGGGTGTGAATTATTTTTAAAGCCACTGTAAGCCTCCGTTTCATGTATTTTTCCATTAAGTGCTTAGTTTAACTTGTCCATGCTTGGGATGGGTTTAATGTGCTATAATTTGCAGTAAAGTTGAAAAAAATCCCAGGAACCCCTTGTGGGCATTGTAGGGTGGGGGCAAGGGGCTATCATGAGGTACAATCACTCTGAACGAGCAAATGCAAAGGGAGGCCATCTCTAAGTATTTCTGTTACAAAGCAAGATAAACTTCCCATGCTACACCCAGAACAAAATTGAGTCAGGCTGAGCGCTGTTCAGTCATTCATAAACCAGCTTTGTACTCTCTAAATGAGCAAAACGTTTTTTGATTGGCTGAAGCGAGAGGATGACGTCGCAATCTCCGCTTCAGATAATCAGAGGAAGCTTTGTATTTATTCAAAGAATACAAAGCTACCTATAAATGGCTGAAGCAGAGTTGAGCCCAGCTCAATTTTCTTCTGTGTTTGGGATGGAAAGTTCACATTTGACAGCCTGAAAACACTGCTATATACTGTATGTAGGTACAAATAAATAGAGCACACCCAGCAGGTGCACCTATTAGTGTAGGAAATACAGTAGCAAAGAATAGGTTGCGGCGGTTGCCACTTTTTTTGTGCAGTTGGTTGAATTTGATGCAGGGACGCAGTGGATGCCTTCAGCTCCAATTGTGCTCTTGCTAGGCTTTCCTTTTGTCTCTGTGCCTTTGAGGAGTGGGCTCTCTTCAGGCAAACCTGCCCTTAATCTATTCACTGCTATATGTTCTCCAACTTGGGGTGGTTACCACTTTTTTGTGCAAGTTTGTTTGGGCCAGCTTGGCCCAAACAAACTAGTTGAAGTGAAATTAAAGCTGGAGATCAGCTTTCAAAAATACTATGATGAGATAGTGAAAAGATCCATTAGCTCCTGTGTATGACCTGTTGGGCTGTGCGGCATTGCAATCTCCACAGATGATCAGCTAAACTGACTGATTTTCCTTATATCATACAAGCATTTTTTTGTGGGGTAGAAACACATAACAAAACACACTTACTGTATCTTAGCAAAATCCTTTATATGTGCTTCATACTGCTTTTTCTTTTCTTCAATGCTTCTAGAACACCTTTGAGGGGAGAAATAAAAGAAATATCCTGTTACTCATAAAACTTAAACTCATGAAGGCAGAGAGAAGCAAGCAAAAAAAACAAAAACAAAAAAAAACTGCCAGGGTTTCGAAGTTCTGAATCCAGAATTAGTCAGGCATGAGAACACTTTTGGGGTCATTAAATCTTTGTCCTTGTGTTCTCCATCCTGAAACCCCCATCTATGGTCCTGGCTCACACACAGAAGCCGGGTGAGCCCAGGTACCATAAAGAGGGATCGGTAGGTGAAGATGTGCAGAAGACAAGTGGCTGCCAAAAAAAGCTGGGCAGATTTCCTTATAGAAAAAAACCCTCAAGAGAACACTAGAATAAATAGACAAAAAATATTTGAGATTACACGCCACACCGATAAATAGTGCGATTTTCCAATTCTGATTATGTACATATAAGTAAATGCCAAGTCCTCACCTGTCACTGGCATCTGTTGTCATCTTAATGTTATTTTTAAGAGCCCTAATCTTCTCCTGGTTTTCCTTCTTCTCTTGATGCCATTTCTTAGACTTATTTTCTTGATCTTGCTGAAGCGCATTCAGGTCTAGTTTTGCAATCTACAGGAGGAAAACAAGTATTGGGAATAAAAGCTGGCAAGATACAGGTACAAAGGCAATTACAGAACTTCATATGCACAGCAGTCAACGACAGGCTGCTCAGAAGATGAATTTCCCCAGGCCAACTACTCTTCTCACAGCTCCCAAGGATATGCAGTTGAAGGATAGGTTGACCTTCTGAACATCTTGTATGTTACACTCGCATTTAGGGTACAATATGTTCCAGAACACAACCCACCCCCTCCGTGACAGTGGGAGGTGATTCCTCTCCCCCGTAGCCACGGTCACATTTAAAAATGGTGCGGAGGTGCAGGGCTCTGCTCATACATACACATTCACAGAGATCTGCAAATGAATAAACTATAAGTCCCGTCTTCAACTGTCTTGTAGTTCTCAATGGACTATGAATGCGATGATCAGTGAATTAAAAAACTTAAGGACCGCCTCCTGCACATTTACTTCGGCAGAATGGCACGGCTGGGCACAAGCACGTACAGGTACGTTGCTCTGTAAGAGCCCAGCCGTGGGTTGCACACGTACGCCGCCGGGGCGCTCGCGACCTGGTCCTGAGCTCCGTGACCGCAGCCATGGGACCCGATCGGGTCACAGAGCTGAAGAATGAGGAACGGTCTGTGTAAACAAACCTCTCCCCGTGCTTCCTAGTGTGGCTGTCAATCAGTGACGTCACATGCCAAGCCATGCCCCCCTACAGTAAAAAACAAAAAACGCACGTCGTCACAAATAACCCCTCCTCGCCCCCTAGTGGTCAACTCCTTCACTGCCAGTGTCATTTACACAGGAATCAGTGCATTTAAATAGCACTGATTGGTGTATAAATGACAATGGTCCCAAAAATGTGTCAAAAATGTCCGACGTGTCCGCCATAATGTCGCAGTCACAATAGAAAAATCGCTGATCGCTGACATTACTAGAAAAAAATAAGATTATATATATATATATATATATATATATATATATATATATATATATATTTATTAATAAAAATGCTATAAAACTATCCCCTATTTTGTAAACGCTATAACTTTTGCGCAAACCAATCAATCGCTAATTGCGATTTTATTTACCAAAAATATGTAGAAGAATACGTATCGGCCTAAACTGAGGGAAAAAAAATATGTTTTTTTATATATTTTTTTGGGGATATTTATTATAGCAAAAAGTAAAAAATATAGAATTTTTTCAAAATTGTCGTTCTAATTTTGTTTATAGCGCAAAAAATAAAAACCGCAGAGGTGATCAAATACCACCAAAAGAAATCTCTATTTGTGGGGAAAAAAAAAAGGAGCCACGTTGCACGACCGCGCAATTGTCAGTTAAAAAGACGCAGTGCCGAATCGCGAAAAGAGGCCTGGTCCTTTGGCTGCAAGTTGGTCTGGGGCTTAAGTGGTTAAAGTGATTGTAAAGTGTGTTTTTTTTTTTTTTTTTTTTTTTAGGAGGGTAAAAAGGCAGATTTCCAAAGGTCACTACAGAGCTGGATTATTACAGCAAGGCTTTGCATAAACTTATGCCAAAGAGGTCTACATTTTATTTTCAATAAATAGATTTTTGATAGATATTACGAGAAAACCATTAATATCTCATGTTTCCAAAACTTTTTCTCTGCTTGAAGATCTCATTGTGTGAAACGCTACTTTTTCTTCATCCTCTACCCATAGTCCTTTAAATTCTAAATCATACCAACATGTATGTGTTAGTTTTGGACAAAGTTGGGGCTCATTCACACAGGGGCACAGCCCTGTACAGCATAAAGAGTTATTTATCTTTAGGGACCAACGTGGAGTTGTGTACTAGTCCCATTTGCTTTCTATTACACATGCCATTTATTTTAAAGTTTTTGTGAGATTTCATAAGAAAAAATAAAATAAAAATAAAAGCACACTCTTACGATACCTTACTATACTCTACAGTCATCTTTATCTCAGCTTCTAGGGAAACGATCTCCTCTTGAAAGCGGCTCTTCAAGCTCTCATATTTCTCAGTTGCTTCTTTGAGTTGCTCTATTAGTGCTGCCTGCTCCTTTTCCATGCGCAAAATATCCCCCTGAAAGAAGAACACACAACCATTGATATTAATCTGGAAGATTAGTAAATGCCAATTGGCCAGCTCTCTGCCAGTGGGCGACGTCTCAATGGCACAAGTTCACATTAAACATATGATCTCATATTTTACATGGGTTTCTGTGAAGCAGGAAAATGAATTCTGCAGGCAAGTTAGACCAGAGTCAAAGTACTGTATATGTGCCTTGCCGCAGATAGAAAACACCTAGTGATTAATCACTAGATTAGCAATGTAGACTTGCAGTGCTGGGACCCTGCAACAGAAAGACCTATCGAGATCTGCAAAAAGCAGAAGCACGTGCCAGCAAATTTTATCGCACTTTTTTTGTAGTGCGAGAAAAAGAATCTCTCCTTGTTCAAGCATTTCCACTAATGGTCACCGACTTTATGGGTGTCAATATAATACATCTTGGCTGTTGATATCTCCAGTGGGGGGGCCTTCCTGTATTAATGGACTTTTCTCACCCAGTGGCATGACACATACAGTGCATCTGTAGTCACAGCATTTAAGTTTAACCCACATGTTGGAGCCTTATTCCAAAATGTATTAACCACTGAAACCCCTTTCACACTGGGGTACTTTACAGGCACTACAGAGCTAAAAATAGCACCTGCAAAGCGCCCCTGAAATAGCTGCTGCTGTGTCTCCAATGTGAAAGCCTCGAGGACTAGCAGAACGGTGAAAAAAAGTCCCGCTAGCAGCATCTTTGGAGAGGTGAAAGAGTGGTGTGTATACACCGCTCCTTCACCACTCCTGCCCATTGAAATCAATGGGGCAGCACGGCTATATACCGCCGGCAAAGTGCTGCTACAGAAGTACTTTGTGGTGGTTTTAACCCTATCGGCCGCTAGCAGGGGGTAAAAGCACCCACTAGCGGCCGAATACTGCTGCTAAAATGATGGTAAAGCGGCGCTAAAAATAGCACCGCTTTACCGCCGACGCCCCCCGCAGCTCAGGGTGAAAGGGCTCTTACAGACCGGAAGATTTGATTAATGACCAGGCCATTTTTTGCAATACAGCACTGAGTCACTTTAAATGACAATTGTGCAGTCATGCGGCGCTGTACCCAAACAAAATTGACATGCTTTTTTTCCCCACAAATAGAGCTTTCTTTTGATGGTATTTGATCACCTCTGCGGTTTTATTGTTTGCCCTATACACAAAATAAAGTACAGTTTTGAAAAAAACTAAAAATTATATATATATAAAAAAATTTTTTTTTTTTTTTTTTTTTTTTACTTTTTGCTATAATAAATATCCCCAATATGTTAAAAAAAGGAAAAAAAAAAAAAAAAAGTTTCTTCCTCAGTTCAGGCCAATATATATATTCTAAATATTTTTGGTAAAAAAATAAAATAAAAATCGCAATAAGCATATAGCGATTGGTTTGCACAAAAGACATTGCGGCGGACAGATCAGACACTTTTGACACATTTGACACATTTTGGGGAAGACTGACATCTATATAGTGATCAGTGCTTTAAAAATGCACCAATTACTGTATAAATGTCTCTAGCAGGGAAGGGATTAACATTGGGGGGCGATCAAGGGGTTAAAATGTATTCCCTTAATTAGTGTTGCTAAACTGTATGGGGATAGGACTGACTGGGGAGGAGACATGTCGTTGTTCCTACTTAATAGGAACAAATTATGTCTCCTCTGCCCTGACAGAACAGGGATTTGTGCGTTCACACACAAATCCCTGTTTTTGCTCTTGTGCACGCGATTGTAGATGTGTGTCGGCAATCGCTGCACAGCCCAACAGGTCATACACAGGAGCAGATGGATCTCTTCACTATCTATTATCACAGTATTGTGGAAAGCTGATCTCCAGCTTTAATTTCACTTCAACTAGTTTGTTTGGGCCAAGCTGTCCCAAACAAACTTGCACAAAAGAGTGGTAACCACCCCAAGTTGGAGAACATATAGCAGTGAAAAGATTAAGGGCAGGTTTGCCTGAAGGGAGCCCACTCCTCAAAATGCACAGAGACAAAAGGAAAGCCTAGCAAGAGCACAATTGTAGCTGAAGGCATCCACTGCGTCCCTGCATCAAATTCAACCAACTGTACAAAAAAAGTGGCAACCGCCGCAACCTATTCTTTGCTACTGTATTTCCTACACTAATAGGTGCACCAGCTGGGTGTGCTCTATTTATTTGTACCTACATACAGTATATAGCAGTGTGTTCAGGCTGTCAAATGTGAACTTTCCATCCCAAACACAGAAGAAAATTGAGCTGGGCTCAACTCTGCTCAGCCATTTATAGGTAGCTTAGTATTCTCTGAATAAATACTAAGATTCTTCTGATTATCTGAATCGGAGATTGCGACGTCATCCTCTCGCTTCAGCCAATCAAAAAACGTTGTGCTCATTTAGAGAGAGTATAAAGCCGGTTTATGAATGACTGAACAGCGCTCAGCCTGACTCAATTTTGTTCTGGCCTCTCTACCATACAGGCCTGATTGGTGAACTGCTGCAGAGATGGCTGTTCTTCTGGAAGGTTCTCCTCTCTCCACAGAGAAAGGATGAAGCTCTTCCAGAGTGACCATCGGATTCTTGGTCACCTCCCTGACTAAGGCCCTTCATCCCCAAATGCTCAGTTTGGCCGGGCGGCCCACTCTAGGAAGAGGCCTGGTGGTTACAAACTTCTTCCATTTACGGATGATGAAGGCCACTATGCTCACTGGGACCTTAAATGCTGCAGACATTTTTCTGTACCCTTCCCCAGATCTGTGCCTCCATACAATCCCATCTCGGAGGTCTACAGACAATTCCTTGGACTTCATGGCTTGGTTTGTGCTTTGACGTTCACCGTTAACTGTGGGACCTTTATATAGACAGGTGTGTGCCTTTCCAAATCATGTCCAATCAACTGAATTTACCACAGGTTGACTCAAATCAAGTTGTAGAAACATGTCAAGGATGATCAGTGGAAATAGGATGCAGATGAGCTCAATTTTGAACGTAATGGCAACGGCTGTGAATACTTAAGTACATAGGGTTTTATTTTTAATAAATTTGCAAAAATCTCAAAGAAACTTCTTTCACGTTGTCATTATGGGGTATTGTTTGTAGAATTTTGAGACAAATAATCCATTTTGGAATAAGGCTATAACATAACAAAATGTGGAAAAAGTGAAGCCCTGAATACTTTCCGGATGCTCTGTACTTAGTTTTCAGAGTAATAGCTACAATTTTGCCTTTACATTGGGTTGATGATACATATCTCTGTTTTTATAGCACCAAGGGGCAGAGGCCTGAGGACCACTGTCACATAATTCAATATTTTTTACATTTAGAATACTTGCAACGCTGAGGTGTTTTTCAGGCGCTTTTGGGCTAAAAATAGTGCCTGAAAAACGCCTCCCCTGCAGTCCCGGTGTGTAAGCCAGCGTGCTTTTACACTGGGGCGCTGGCAGGACGTTAAAATAGGTCCTGCAAACAGCATCTTTGGAATGGTGAAGGAGCGTTATACCGCTCCTCCACCACTCCAAAGATGCTGCTTGCAGGACTTTTTTTTTTTTTTTTAAACATCCTGCCAGCGCAGCGCCCCTGCCCATTGGAATGAATGGGCAGCGCTGCCTTCGGCAGCTGCGCTACATGGGCGCATTTAACCCTTTATTCCTCTGCTAGCGGGGGGTTAAAAGTGCCCCACTTATGGCCAAATAGCATCGCTAAAATGATGGTAAAGCACCGCTAAAACTAGCAGTGTTTTATCGTCAACTCCCGTCTGCCTCAGTGTGAAAGCAGCCATACAGTACAACTACGGATTTGGCTACACAGGGCAAAAACACAGTGTGGTATGTTAGCTTCAAGCATCAGCAGGAGTAGTTACCTGCAGGTTGCTTAAACTTGAGCGCCAAAAAAATAAATAAAATAAAGTATACCATACCTTCCCAACACCCTGCCCTCTCGTCCCATCCCCAAAGGAGTATTTTGATGGGGTCAGAAGGTCCTCATCTCCTGAAAATACCAGTGCTCATGTATAGTCATGAGCATGCCGCTTGGTGTATTAGCACGAGAATTAGGAGGGTCAATGATCCTGGGTATCATTCAACCTCAAAGAGGAGTGCCATCTGCTGGAGGAACAAACCTTCTGCCAAGGAAAGCAGCAGATATAAAAAAAAAAAAAAAAACATTTTGCTTTAAATATTGCTGGAGAACTCTTAATTTTTTTTTTTAAATTGGTGTTCTTCTTTAAGTGTCCGAGTAAAAAATGAAAGTGTCTTATGATTAGAGTCTCTAATCCTTCAAGTGGAACCAAACAGGTAACTACTGGCTGAAATACGTAAAACACAGTTTTATCTTATTTGTAAGTTTGGCTAGTCATTCTTGGGAATCGCACAACACTTCTACTTCATAAGCTCACTCTATGTTATTACAGGCATTTCTACAGTGTAGTGCCAAAAATTTACACAGCACTTTACAAACTGTGTATTCGCACCCGTCCCTACTCTCAAGGAGCTTACAATCTAAAGTCCCTACTGCACATGACTGCATACACACACTAGCGCCAATTTAGACTGGAGCCAAATTAACCTACCAGCATGTCTTTTAAAAGAGTATGGGAATGTGTAAAAAAAAAAAAAAAAAAAACACCCAACAAGCAAACTTACCTACATAGCTGCAGCTGTCCCCCGCTGGCTCTACACAGAGAATTGAGCAATCAAAGACAGCTCAGTTATCGGTATACATTAGGGATCTTTCCAGAGCCTGGACCAGCTGAGTGACATCAGCCAACAGCAGGTTTTGGCCCATTGTATGCTGAAAATAGGTAACAGGAGTGCAAAACGAAGTGCATTTCTGTCTGGAGGAGGTGGGGTAAAAGATATAAAAGTCAAGTTATAAGGAAAACAAAGTCTGGGTTCTGTCCATGAGGAAACATCTTACCTGTTGAGACTCAAAGGGCTGAAAGGCATCTGTATTCACTTCACAATGTGACATTTCTATATTTACCTGAAATAACAAAGGAAAAAAAACTTATGGTATAAACTTTCAAGAACTTGCTTCTAGCTTAAAAAAAACTTAGACAACTGCCTGTGAGCCTAGATACCACCACAATCGTGCTTTTGCCAGCCCTTTATGGATTTATATTAATCTCTCTGATAAAAGGGGCATTTTGCAGGATAGAGGGAGATGTCATTTATGGCACAGGATTATGAAGGAACAGCCTAGTGGTTGTTCCTTCTGAGCGCATGCGCCGACGACATCATGGGCTGCACATATAGTAAATATCTCAATGGTTTAGGAGATATTTACAGTACCTGTAGGTAAGCCTATAATGAGGCTTAGCTATAGGTACAAGTAACAGACAGAGGTTTTACAACCACTTTAATGGCATCCCAGTCTTAGTCTGTAGAGTTCAGTATTAAGATGGGCCCACCCTTTTCAGCAATAACAACTTTAGCTCTTCTGGGAAGGCTGTCCTCAAGGTTTAGCAGTGTGTCTATGGGAATGTTTGACCATTCTTCCAGAAGCGCATTTTGTGTGGTGGGAGCCGGGTGCCTCTAAAAAGAGGGTATCCGCTCCTCCCCCAAAAAAACGACATGCCAAATGTGGAATGTCAGGGGGTTACCTACACTTAAAGCAAAAGTTCAATTTTTGAGTGTAACTCCGCTTTAAGAAACATACCGGGGGTATAAGCTTGGGAATATAAAAAAAATACATACAGTCTGTGAATAACACTGTTGGGAATATCAGAGCGGGCTGGGAACCCAAACACGGTTACTTACCTTCAATACACTCCTCTGACACAGATCACCAGCCAGAGCTATAGGAAAGTGGTAAATCAGGGTATGATGCAGCATGAGACCTTCTCCTGTTGCTCCCATGATGCAATGCTTCGTGTTTAAATGGCCAATTGCCAAGCCTGGGCATGGTCACAAGGGGGCAGGGTGAAGATCCTCAGACCCGTGTAATCTCTCATGCAGAGCAACCCTGAACTTATACAGGGTTTTCAACTTAGGTCCTTGGCAGGTGAAAAAGGTGGTAGGGGAATACAGGACAGCCAAGTATAAGCAAGAAATTAGTCTATCAAGAGAACATGTCACTTTGTCCTGAATGGTAAAAAGCTGAACATTCACTTCAACAACATAGGTCTTTGTATTGTTTTGAAAACGGTATAAATTTAAATTCCCTTTAGGCTGCATTCACACCTGAGCGTTTTCAGTTTATAAAACGCTTGTAAAATGCCATAAACGCCTGAAAAACGCACAAGCAAAATCCCATTCATTTCAATGGCTCCTGTTCACATCTGAGCGTTTTGTCCCCTGAAGCAAAACACCTGAAAAACGCACAAGCAAAATCCCATTCATTTCAATGGCTCCTGTTCACATCTGAGCGTTTTGTCCCCTGAAGCAAAACACCTGAAAAACGCACAAGCAAAATCCCATTCATTTCAATGGCTTCTGTTCACATCTGAGCGTTTTGTCACCTGAAGCAAAACACCTGAAAAACGCCTTAAGCTCAAAAAAGAACATGAGTTTCCTTGGAGCAGATTACAGTCATTTTTCTGCTTTTTACATTAGTGACCTGTACAAAACTGAGGCAAAACATGCAGTAAAAATTGCGGCAAAAACTTGTGACTTTTAAGTTTGCATTCACACCTGAGCGTTTCAAAGTCCAATTCCGGCTATACACTAGCCTTACAAATGTCCCCTCTCCTCTAACAGCTATGCTAACTAACCTGTGTAAGAAAGATTTGTATGCCTAGCCATATATACGACACAATATTAAGGCTAGTTAGGCGTATAGCTGGAGATTCATTGTAACTATTCTTAGTCTTGGACAAGCAATGCAGCCTCCTTACCTGTACAGATACTATAGCGGTCCGCTTATTCCTTGGCTGACTTTCACTGTCAAAGGACTGACTTATGTTAGAGTCCAGCTCACCCATATGAAGATTTTCTTGGCTTAATGATGTTGTTTCACTCACTGTTATATCTTGATCGAGAGAAGATGATGATTCAGAGTCACTGCTACTTGTGCTAGCTTCATCCGTATTATCAGAGTCCTGGTCGATATCTGAGGTGGGATTGTCAGGTGGGTCTATAGTTCGCTGATCAAAATTATTACGTATAACAGAATATTCTGCAAAATTAAAGGTTTTATCACTATGTGGGATTGAAGAAGAACGACTTGTATCAGCTGATCTAGAGCTAATATATTTAGGTTCAGGGTGACTAGGGTCAGAATATAAGTCAATATTATCGGGTACAGGTCTAGAGAATGAAGGCGTGAACTCGTCAGCGGTTGGGTTCAGTTGATGTCCACCTCCACCGTGCTCCAAGTATGGAATGTCATAACCTGTTAGCGTAACCATGTCTCCCTCCATGGAAAACAATAATGACTCCAAGAGAAAATCCTTGAGTCCACCGGATGCCTCTACCATCCTTTTAGTTTCCTCTGGAAAATTTTTGTACTCCCCGTTTAGAATTTCATCATCTAAGTTGAGGGGTCCATGTTCTTCCAAAATTTGGGAAAAGTACCTAAACAAGAGGGAAACACCACATAAACAACTGTTGCATTTACTCACCCCCCACCCCCCCCCCCCCCAACCAAATCAAGTCAAGTGCGTAGACTAACTTCTGGAAGGTCATGTGACTTAAGACAGAAATGGATTTTACACTAGCTGGTGACAGAGTGAAATGCAGCAGCTAAAGGGTTGAGCTGTATCAGATGATGATGATTTTACACTGGCCCAGCCAAGGACAAAGAGCAAAGTGACTAAGCTGTGTCAGATTGTGATAGTTTTTTTCATTGGCTGATCAAAGAGTGCACAAAAAGGAGAGAAAAGCACCACTATGCAATTGTATCATTTATTAAAACAAAAACCGTATTTACCCTATACTTTAAAGTAAATAGTGGCGCTAATACCTAAATAAACACCCAGTAACAAGTGTTAGTTACTATATCAACAGTGACTGCAATGATAGTTCATGAGCAAATAGGCCTTAATGGCTCAAAAATGAAATCAATAGGAATTGTGATCCTGTAAATGTGCGCAGCGTGCAATTGGCGATTCCACTCCCTTTTAGAAATGCACTCACCAGATATAGATGCCTTGCACTCTCATGCTTAGCAAACAAACATCAACCCACAGTGTTAAATCATCCAATGATATCCAATCGTGTATAGGGTTGTCATGTCCTCTCTGAGTGTAGCTGTCACAATCAGGCATCAGGCTTGAAGACCAGTTGCTACAGCAGTTGCAGGACCTACCACCACCACTGTGCATATTTATGGTTTTTCATTTCATATTCCATTTTTATATGGACTTTCCTCAAGGACCAAAAAGACTCATTCTTTTTACGTAATCATGGCTGATCACAAAGTTATAGGCAGCAGGAGAGTACAAGCTGTGCAATATACGTCCACACACTTCCAAAAACAAAGACTGCTGCAAATGCATTTAAAAGGCTATGTCATCTATAAAGCAACAATTCAGTCAAGTAGATGCTGACTCTGGGTAATGCCTTGACAAAAATGTAGCACCCTTCTGGGGAGAAAGATAGATTTGTCATGGTAAGTGCAGTCATCTCTTTGAGGTGTACTAACTACTTGGGGAATGGTTTGCAAGTTACTCACCCTTCAAGCACTTAACATGAAAAAATATCTGATGTCAAGGCCAAACTGGACATTTTAATATGAATAGTCTTCAGACCCCAAAAACAAATACAGTAGGTTGTAGTAAAGACTTACTCGTAAAGAGTTTCCCGAACAGGGCCCATGGAATCATCAATCTGCACTGGATATCTGTCCACGAACATCCCCGGATCAAAGATGCTCTCAAACTCATCTATGTCCCGCCGCAGAAATTCAGGTATTAGAAAGGGCTCATTAGGGTCCAAAAGGCTTCTAAAAGAACAAAAAAAATAAAAAAAAACTTGTATTCAGTGAAAAGACACCAATTTCTTATGAACCAGAGTAGACCTTCGCTCAGGGAGGAAATTTCTAAAGGCAAAATAGACTGTGCACTTTGCAAAGGGAAGCCAGGACATAATAAATGAGGAAAGGCTTCACTTTGCAAAAATTACCCAATTACGTGCAAGGAAAATAAAAAAGCATGTTTGTTTGCACATGATTAGAGGATGGAAGTCAGCAGAGCTTCTGCTCATTTACTAAGCTGTAGAGCAACTAAACTTGCAGAGTTCAACAGCACTTTGCAAAGTGTAGTCTATTTGCCTTTAGTAAATCCACCCCTCAAGCTTCCTCATAGCCTTCTTCCTAACCCTCTCCCTGCCTGTTACACATTTGGATATAGTGTTTTTTTTTTCCTTTTTGTTAGCAAGTGCCCTTTTCCACAGGTAACTGTGCCCACTTCCTTACACCTCGCTAGGATGATGTTGAACCAAGTCCACCCTTCTCCACCTGAAGCCTCCTGGAATCAAGTCACACATCCCAGTAGGCTACAGGACCAGTCTACTCAAGCTGGCTGATCTTGTGCATACGCAGTGGGGAGCCAGCTGTGAGTCATCAGGAAGAGACAGCCAGCTTCTGAATCCAAGATGGTGCAATAGGAACCCAACATAGCTGCGAAAACTCTGGGTGCAAAGAAGACACAGCTAGACTGTAAGCAGGTCTTAAAAGTTAAAAGCTACAGTACTTGTAGCTGCTGACTTTTATTTTTGTAAAGATGAGTGAAACTCCTTTCAAAATCAGTACATATTATACAAAGATGGAGTCATCTCTTCAAGCGCTAGAAAAAAATAAAAAATAAAAAACACGACATGCTGGAATCCAGAAATTAAAAAAGTGTATCTAGAACAAAAACTTATATATATATATATATATATATTTATATACAAACACTTTTTTTTTTAAGTGGTTCTAAAGTCAGAAGGTTTATCTTAAAGGGGAGTTCTACTGAAAAAATATAAAAATAAAAGTCAGCAGCCAAAAATACTGCAGCTGCTGACTTTTAAAATAAGGGCGCCCACGATGTCCTCACCCTAGGCCGATCCGTCCCTCAGCTCTGGGTGGAGGCGCTGGCATCTTAAATAAGGAAATCGGGAAGTAAAGCCTTGCGGCTTCACAGCCTGGTTTTCTACTGCGCATGCGCGAGTCGTGCTGCACATTCTGAGTGGTCCCCTGCTGTCTTCTGGGACCCGTGCGTCTCCCAGAAGACAGCGGGGGGACGGAGGAGGAGCCGGACATGGCGATCTATTGCTGGAAGTGGGAGCAAATACCACCTGTATTAGACAGGTATCTACTTCCACCGCCAATCTGGAACCAGATAAGCGAAAGTTCAATTTTTGGGTGTAACTCCGCTTTAATGCATTAAGATAAAAAAAACAACAACAAAAAAAAAAAACATTATGTGCAGAAACCCCCCCATACTTATCTGAACCCCCACTCGATTCAGGGATGTTGCACCAAAGACTGTGCTGTCTGGGACTCTCCCTCCTGATTGGCTGAGAAACACAGCGGGCGCCACTGTCTCCCGCTGCTGTCAAAGTCAAGTCAGTGAGCCGAGAGAGAGAGAGAGAGAGAGAGAGAGAGAGAGAGAGAGAGAGAGAGAGAGACACCACAGCTGTGTCTGAATAGACACACAGAGCAGCGGCTCGGCTTCCCCCCCAAAGCAAGCTGCTTGCTGTAAGGGCAGGAGGGAGGGGCCAGAGGCGCTGACGGGGGACCCGAGAAGAGGAGGATCTGGGTTGGTCTGTGCAAAATCATTACACAGAGCAGGCAAGTAGAACATGTTTGTTATTTAAAAAAAAAAAATAAAAAAAAAAATCAAGACTTTAGTATCATTTTAAGTTTTAGATAAAAGAAGGCAAGAGATTCACCCTCGGTCCTGATGACCACCATCACTAGGACAGAAAAAAGGGGGGACACCCAAAATTTTACAGTGGTATACAAAACTGGGATAGGAAAATTTACAAAAAGGGAAAATCTGCTATGGTAACAACTGTCTAAAGTCCCCTTTATCCCCTTAAAGTGGTTGTAAACCCATGGGAAAAAAAAAAAAAAAGGCAACCTGCAAGGCAAAGGCATAATGAGCTAGTAGGCATAGCTTACTAGCTCATTATGAATAACTTACCTGAGAATGAAGCCCCCGAAGCGGTCCACCATCTTTATGTCTGCCGCTGCTCCGAAACTGTGATTCGCTGGAGCAGCGATGACATCACTCCCGCGCATGCACACGGGAGCCGACACTCGCGGCATATTGCCGCGATCTGTGGCCTGCCCAGTGCACTGCTGTCTACGGCGCATGCGCCATAGACAGCGGTGGCTGTCTTTCTGTAAATATCTTGGACCTACAGGTAAGCCTTAATCTAGGCTTACCTGTAGGTCAAAGTGGTTTGTAAGGGTTTACAACCACTTTAAACCACCAGGGGGAATTGTGAATTTATCCATCTGCTGGGGAGGCAGATTGTGGGACACTTGTGTACTAAGATTTGATCAATGTATAAATGGTGGTACACTTGTACTGAAAACCGGACAAATTTAGGTATGTGTGTACCGCTGTTTGTTCAACTGAAGCCGGTCTAATGAGTCCCCCCTGTCAGAATACAATAGAACAGATAAATAAATCAACATCGCTTGTGTGGATGCATGGATCTGTCAGTTTTTTCCTTTTTGTTCAACCTACTGATTGAACTAAAGTCAAAAAATTGTACATGTATACCCAAGTTTAAAGCCTTGTACAAACTATCAGATTTTTTTTTCGTTTAAGCCAGCAGGCTGAATGAAAAAAAATAAAAAAATAAAAAAAGCAAAGAGCTCGGAAGGAAATCATGTACTAACAATTAGATGTTAGTACAACGATTTCCCCGCTGAGCTATTGTGTTCTGACAAGTGGACCCCCCCCCACAATCAATCCTAGCCCTTTTGCTAAGAGCACTGATGGGATGCCAACTGGAAGACCCTTTTTGGCCATGCCCCTTCGACAGAAGCTGGACCAGCTGCTGTACACATGGGCCAAACGTCAGCCAGTTTCTATTGAACCGGCCAATACCATTTAATATTTTTGCCGTGTGTATGGGGCTTAAAGTGATATTAAAGTCTTTTAATTGTTATACTTACCTGCGCTGTGTAGTGGTGTTGCTCAGAGAAGCCTGGATAATCCTTTTTTTGGGTCCCTCGCAGATGCTCCTGGCCCCTCCCTCCTGCCGATTCCCTCCCCTCCCCCCCCCACAGCAAGCAGCTTGCTATGGGGGCACCCAAGCCAAGCTGCTGCTTTGTGTGTCCTTTCCGACATGGATCTACAGCTTGGCCCCCACCCCCTCTCTCTCATTGGCTCACTGACTTTGATTAATAGCAGTGGGAGCCAATGGCGCCCGCTGCTGTCTAAGCCAATGAGGGGGGAGAGTTCCGGACAGCCAAGCCTCTTGTGCAACATAACTGGATCAAGGTGGGGCTCAGATAAGTATTAGGGGGGCTGCTGCAAACAGAAGGTTTTTTATCTTTAGGCATAGAATGCAAAAAATGTATGCCTGTGTCTACAGAACAGGAATAATAAAAAAATAAAAGAAATGGACTACAGATATAAATTAGGCGCTATTAACACAAAATCAAAACTCACAACGTATTTTCTTCTGAAAAAATATCATCCTCCTGAGATCTAGTACTGACAGCACCGGACAGTTTATATATAGGCTGAAAAACAAAAAAGACAAAAGTTATTTGCCAACATAAAAAAACACAAAAAAACACAACGAAACCCCCCCACAATATGTCCTTTATGCAAACCTGTTTATTGCCCATCCAGACCCCTCCTTCCTAGCAGCACATGCTCAACTTTCCTTAATTTCCTCACCGCTCTGTTCTGCCTCTAAGAGCAAAGAAATACACCCAGTACTTCCGAGTGTAGAGCAGCATTTGACTTGCATCCCTTATGTGACATTGCTGGCGCCTTCTGACTGGCTAAACATGGACACATGGGGTGGAGATTCTTTAGTCCTGTGTTCGCTCCAATACAAGTGACGGAGCTTACATAGGAGCCTTCTCTTGCTTACAGGACAGGTTGGTAGGGAAATGCAGGAAAAGTATGTGCTCCTTCACTTCAAAGTGAATGCGTTACTTTTCCATACGCGGGTAAAGCGCAGGTTTGATTTAAAAATACATTTACAAAAAGAGGATGGCTGTATAACACAGCGAGATGAATACCGTTCAAATGTCTTTTTCACCGTGCCAGACAAGAATCAGAGGAACATTGACAACGCGTTTCACACAAGCCATTCGTGCTTGTTCACGACACAGATATGGCTTAAACTCAAGTTGAAACCATATCTGTGTTGTCAACAAGCACAAATAACTCATGTGAAACGCGTCAACAATACTCTTGTGATATTTGTCTGGCCCGGTGACAAAAACATTTGACATTTTTTTGTACACTACATACTTGATACTCAGTGTAGGTGCCTAAAAAGTCCACCACTAGGGGTAACTTTTGGTTAAAGACATTTGAAAGGCATTTATCTCACTGTGGTATGAGGCCATCCTTTTCTTTTCATGTATGCGCTATTGATCATGGTGAGCTGGGCCGAGCACCTGCTGTGGCCAGCCTATTACCATTTGCTTGAGGGAAGTGCATATCTTTGGATTTTGATTTAAAAGTACATCTGTCATGAAAAAAAAAAAGGAGGGCTTCCTAAAAAAAAAAAAAAAAAAAAATCAGGTTGCCGGTCTTCAAAATAAATAAAAATCACAAAGAAAAAACCAGCACAAAAGAAAAAAAGTCAGAGAAAAATCAGAATTCCTCTACATTTTAGATCTTGGTAGAAATCAAAGTAGTAAAACCAAAGTATCATTATGACAGCCAAGCAATTCAAAATCTAGAAGCAAAGGCAAGAAATGACCGCATGCGTATTTCTCTTATAAAAGGTTCCTATTAATACGCACTTTTCTGTAAAAGGCACCTAACCTACCTTTGGCTGATTCTGTTTTTTTTTCCGATGTTTAGGTTTAATCTTCAGAACTTTATTCTGCAAGCAAGAGAGAAGCAAACAGAAAGTGGAATTAGGGTTGCATATAACCAGTTCATACCAGGGAGACCTTATTTTCTGGTTTATCAGTAGCCGTAGGACAACCATACAAAAGCCCAAGGAGCTTGGGACTAAGTAATGGGCTATGAAGGTTTCCTGGGGACGATGTGCAATACAGAAAGATATACCAAGGACACACACACCCTGACCACAAACACTACATTCATAAAATTTTTATTAGAGCAGCTAGTTAACCGATTACTACTACAAGAGAGCCAATTGCCGGCTCTAAAAAATGATACCTGCAGGCATCATCTCGGTACAACCACCGAAAGTGCAGCGACATACGGGTACATCACTGGATGGGAGGTGGCCAATTCAATTTTTGGGTTTAGAAACTACTATATTTTCTGGCATATAAGACTACCTTTTACACTTAAAAAAAAATGCCCAAAAATCGGGGGTCGTCTTATACGCCGGGTATACAGGTATACAATTCTGCCCGATGGATGTCAGCCCCCAAATGTCTGATAATACTGTATGTGGCTTCAGCTACAAACAGTATACGCCGTTGAGCCAATCCCGGCGAGCGATGTATTCTATTAATGAATACAGAGCCTGCTTGGATTGGAGTAACAACTTCTGCCAATCCGAGCAGGCTACATAGAGTAGCCTGCTTGGATTGGCTTTGAGAGAAAAAGAGAGAGAGGCAAGGGCTGATGATGCTACAGCCTCTGCCTCACCATACTTCCCTGGGTAAATCCATTCACTGATCTACTACTATACATCCTGCTATTTGCCTTTGAGGTCCCAGGCACCCAAGAGGGACAGGTAAATCTGGGACATATGACAGGGGGGTTATTAAATGCATTTTGGTGGACAATTCCCATAGAATGTAACCCAAAAGTGGTATAGGTTTGATTAGTGAAAAATTCTACTTTCCAGAGTTGTGGCATTCAATAGATCTCTGTTTGTGTTATTATTGTTTGATTTACTTTATGACATATCACAGCATGGCGGATGAGTAGTTGGCATTCTTGCTTTGTGTTTTTTAATGGTTCTAATGTTTTTTTTAAATGGTGTTGCCTCAGAAGGGGGGTAGTCTTATACCGCGAGTATTGTCCAAAACCTATGTTTTCACTTGAAAAATATGGGGTCGTCTTATACGCCGGCAAATACGGTATTTAAATCATATCTAAACCCAAAGGCAAAAATGTATATATTGTAACTTATCAGTCTATAGATGAGCTGGCTTGTCCTATCTTTTTTACCTGGTAATCCTGCAAACACATCTCCTGTCTTTGTGGCTACAATTTTATTCTACACTGTATCTATGCCCTATGGTTGTCACACATGCTGGCCTTCCAAGCATGTCTTCCTTTCACCATCTCCATTACACGATGGTCACTCCCCTAGTAACTAAGGCCTCATGCACACGAGACGCAGTTAAACGCGCGTTCAGATGCAGTTGGACAGTTTTTTCAACTGCCCCTGAACTCATTCAATGTTATCCTATGTGTCCATGCACACAGTCTCGTTTTTTTCCGTTTTTATGCAGTTGCGTTTAATCTCCTTTTTCCAGAAGCAAAAAAATGCGTTCAGAAGCAAAAATTTCCACGTTTCAGACGCAAAACGCGGCAAAACGCGGTAAAACGCCGCTACCGCGTTTAGCCGCGTTTGCGTTTATATGCGTTTTTAAAGGTGACCTTTTTTTTACATTAAAAATCTCAAAAATGATTGCAAATGATGAAAAACCATTTGAAAAATATTTTAAACAATTGCAATTGCAAGTGGACAATCCACAACTTGTGGCAAGTGACGTGGCAAGTGGACAATCCACAACTTGTGGCAAGTGACATGGCAGGTGGCAAGTGATGTGGCAAGTGGACAATCCACAACTTGTGGCAAGTGACGTGGCAGGTGAAGTGGCAAGTGACGTGGAAAGTGGACAATCCACAACTTGTGGCAGGTGACGTGGCAAGTGACCTGGCAGGTGACGCGGCAATTGACCTGGCAGGTGACGCGGCAAGTGACCTGGCAGGTGACGTGGCAAGTGGAAAATAAACAACTTGTGGCAGGTGACTGGCATGTGACGTGGCAAGTGGACAATCCATAACTTGTGGCAGGTGACGTGGCAGGTGACGTGGCAAGTGGACAATCCACTTGTGGCAGGGGACGTGGCAAGTGACGTGGCAAGTGGACAATCCACTTGTGGCAGGGGATGTGGCAAGTGACGTGGCGAGTGGACAATCCACAACTTGTGTCAGGTGACGTGGCAAGTGGACAATCCACAACTTGTGGCAGGTGATGTGGCAGGTGACGTGGCAAGTGGACAATCCACATCTCGTGGCAAGTGACGTGGCAGGTGATGTGGCAAGTGGACAATCCACAACTTGTGGCAGGTGACGTGGCAGGTGATGTGGCAAGTGATGTGGCAGGTGATGTGACAAGTGGACAATCCACATCTTGTGGCAAGTGACGTGGCAGCTGACGTGGCAAGTGACGTGGCAAGTGACGTGGCAAGTGGACAATCCAAAACTTGCGGCAGGTGACGTGGCAAGTGACGTGGCAGGTGACGTGGCAAGTGACGTGGCAAGTGACGTGGCAAGTGGACAATCCACATCTCGTGGCAAGTGACGTGGCAGGTGATGTGGCAAGTGACGTGGCAAGTGGACAATCCACAACTTGTGGCAGGTGACGTGGCAGGTGATGTGGCAAGTGATGTGGCAGGTGATGTGACAAGTGGACAATCCACATCTTGTGGCAAGTGACGTGGCAGCTGACGTGGCAAGTGACGTGGCAAGTGGACAATCCAAAACTTGTGGCAGGTGACGTGGCAAGTGACGTGGCAGGTGACGTGGCAGGTGACGTGGCAAGTGATGTGGCAAGTGGACAATCCACATCTCGTGGCAAGTGACGTGGCAGGTGATGTGGCAAGTGACGTGGCAAGTGGACAATCCACAACTTGTGGCAGGTGACGTGGCAGGTGATGTGGCAAGTGATGTGGCAGGTGATGTGACAAGTGGACAATCCACATCTTGTGGCAAGTGACGTGGCAGCTGACGTGGCAAGTGACGTGGCAAGTGGACAATCCAAAACTTGTGGCAGGTAACGTGGCAAGTGACGTGGCAGGTGACGTGGCAAGTGACGTGGCAAGTGGACAATCCACATCTCGTGGCAAGTGACGTGGCAAGTGACGTGGCAGGTGACGTGGCAAGTGACGTGGCAAGTGGACAATCCACATCTCGTGGCATGTGACGTGGCAGGTGATGTGGCAAGTGACGTGGCAAGTGGACAATCCACAACTTGTGGCAGGTGATGTGGCAAGTGATGTGGCAGGTGATGTGACAAGTGGACAATCCACATCTTGTGGCAAGTGACGTGGCAGCTGACGTGGCAAGTGATGTGGCAAGTGGACAATCCAAAACTTGTGGCAGGTGACGTGGCAAGTGACGTGGCAGGTGACGTGGCAAGTGACGTGGCAGGTGACGTGGCAAGTGACGTGGCAAGTGGACAATCCACAGCTTGTGGCAAGTGATGTGGCAAGTGGACAATCCCCAACTTGTGACAGGTGACGTGGCAGGTTATGTGGCAAGTGGACAATCCCCAACTTGTGGCAAGTGACGTGGCAAGTGGACAATCCCCAACTTGTGGCAAGTGACGTGGCAAGTGGACAATCCAAAACTTGTGGCAGGTGACGTGGCAAGTGACGTGGCAGGTGATGTGGCAAGTCACGTGGCAAGTGGACAATCCACAACTTGTGGCAGGTGACGTGGCAGTTGGACAATCCACAACTTGTGGCAGATGACATGGCAAGTGACGTGGCAGGTGATGTGGCAAGTCACGTGGCAGGTGATGTGGCAAGTCACGTGGCAAGTGGACAATCCAAAACTTGTGGCAGGTGACGTGGCAAGTGACGTGGCAGGTGATGTGGCAAGTCACGTGGCAAGTGGACAATCCACAACTTGTGGCAGGTGACGTGGCAGTTGGACAATCCACAACTTGTGGCAGGTGCCGTGGCAAGTGACACGCTAAATACAAGTACACTGCAGCTCTCACAGCTGCTGCTACTCACTCTGGTCTCACAAAATTGCTGAAATAGTTAATTTTTGAGCTGGGGAGGGTCTATAATGTTAGCTTAACTAAACGCTTCTAGACGCAAACGCGGTAAAACGCCGCTAAATCGCGGTAAAAATCGCGGCAAAACGCGCGTTTCTAAACGCCGGTTTCAACATGTGTCCAGCAGCGTTTGCATCTGCGTCTCGTGTGCATGAAGCCTAACATGGACAACGCATTTCTGGCAAAATCAACAGGTATCTGTATATGCTGAAAATGTTATTAGCCTGAAAAAAAAAACACGACTAAAGCAGCCACTAGAGCCAAGGACTAGCAAGCTGCAATATATAGCATTTCGTTTTTTGGGTTGCACTTCAGCTGAAAAAAAATAAAAAAATAGGTCTACTGCCCTGCCAGGCTGTGCTGTGCTTAAGGCACAGCTGTACATCTCAGAACTGGATGGACAAAAATACCATCCCTTTGGATGGATGCATCTATTCTCTGATTATTAGGGTAACTAAACTATACTGATGTATGAACATCAGACATCTGTGGCAGAAAAAAAAAAAAAAAAAAAAAAAAAAAAAGGATGGGCTGTACAGCACTTGCATGTAGTTGCGCATAGATACAAACACACGTGTAAAAATTCGTCTAGCTTTATTGTAATGAAGGGATTGTCATGTATGTGCAAAAAAATACTGACTGTCAATGCATTTTTCTATACTTTCTTTTTTTTACTGATCTATAAGCAGCGCATGTTTACACGCCTGTGTGTACAGGTGTATAGAAAAAAAAAATGGTCTGCATTGAGATCAGGAAGAAAAAAAAGAAATAAAAAGCGTGTATGCCTAAAAACACTGCATTTTTAGGCAGCAGTGTGAAAAAGGCCAAAAGCTGCTTGCCTGGAGTTCAGCTTTAAATCAAAGAAAAAATAGAAGTCACATTTTTTTCAGTTTAATCTCAGAGATGATTAGACAAACTGCAGTGAACTTGCAAGAAAGTTCAGATACAGTGGAAATAATTGCACTCAATTTCAATAACTAATACTTTGTTGATAACTTACACTTAACTCTTCAAGAGAATATGCTGGAAATTTACCACTGGGTACATCTGTAGTGAAACAGAAGAAAAAATGAACATGCTGGTAACTGAAAGAAATGCAGTTAGATACCCCAAAAATAGGATTTTTCCTACAGCTTACCTGTAAAATCCTTTTCCTGGAGTACGTCAGGGGACACAGAGCAGCTATAGTAATTACTATCTGGGTTATATGCCACCTATAGGTGAATAGACACTGGCACACCCAAAAGACAGGAAGTCCCCTGTCTAAATAACCCCTCCTACACAGGAAGTAGAAGAGGGGAGATGCTTCTGTGTCCTGTGATGTACTCCAAGAAAAGGATTTACAGGTAAGCTGTAGGTAAAATCCTATTTTTTTTATAGTACATCACGGGACACAGAGCAGCTATAGTAATTACTATCTGGGATGTCCCAAAGCAATGCCCCTGAGGGGAGGGAGACACCATCATAGAAACTGCCAAAGGGAGGACCTACTCTACTATTTGTAATATGCTGAGGCCAAAGGCATTATATTCTACGTGATTTACATCGACCTGGTAAAACCCTATAGATGTATAAACAAAAGACACAAATAGTTGTCTTGTACACCTGGGCCACTGACACCCAATGATGGATGGCCCAAGATACTCCCACACCTGGTAGAGAATCTCTCCCTAGAAAAAAAAAAAAGTTTTTGCCATTTAAACCATAGGCATCATTGCTAAACTGGGAGATCCACTGCTAAATATTCAACCTGGATGCCACCTGCCCTTCCTGGGCTCTTCTGGCAGCACAAACCAGGATTCCCGACTGGTGCCGACAACTCAAGTAAACCCTGAGCATCTGAACTACGTCTAGAGTATGTAGCGATCTTTCTCCTGCAGACTGTGGATTAGGAGAAAAATAAAAGGCAAGACACTGTCCTGATTCAAGAGAAAAAAACTTTAGTAACTTTAGGAAATAAAAATGGATATGAGGACGCAACATCACCTTATGATGTTATATTTATGCATCTGTCACACAGTTATCCCATAGTAAGTACTCACACTTTGTGAGTATACATGGGCTGCTTCTATGTCTCCAGAGGCCTACTGAACCTGTTGCCACATGGCATGGCTGCCCTTCCACAAATGCAGACTTACCTGCAGACTGCTGCAGGACTCTGAACATAACAGGAGTCCAATCTTCACCCATCACGACTGGGTCCCCCCTTAATATGGACTCCACTCCCCTGGACCTGTATGGCACCCTGCAGGAAAGCACCTTGGTCAGAACAAACACTGCACAGGGTTCCATTATGCAGAGTCCAGCACCATAAGGCTGCATTACAGGCAAATCGAGGAATCTTCTCTCCGTCCAATGAGGCTTGGGTACTTTCCATTTTGGCTGACAGCTTTTTCGAATGGATCCGATTGAAGTCCATGATTCTTAATAGAACCGTTCAGACATCCAAGAGCACATGTATCACATCAGTGACCACCACCTTGCAGACTGGTGAAAAAAACTGAAGTACTTCCTGTATAGGAGGGGTTATATAGAGGGGGGACTTCCTGTCCTTTGGGTTATATGGCACCTATAGGTGAATGGAAACTGGAACACCCAGATAGTAATTACTAAAGCTGCCCTGTGTCCCGTGATGCAAGATAAAGAAATACGCTTAAGCACAGGTTGAAATGGTAGAGCTTTTTATCTCTTTAGAGTCATATATGTTATGATTTGTGACCAAGCCTTACTTAGAAATGGCTAAAAATGCCCTCCCCCCCCCCCCCCCCATCAAAAAAAGCTGCAGTACCCTGTGTTGGCAGAGCTGAGCAACAGACGCACCCTCATCACAAGTGTTATCACACAGACCTGTATTGCAGAAAAGGGGAGGGTGTATGTTTGACTAGGTCTAAATGCTCTGGCTATATCTCTGAAGCCTACTGGATTGCACAGTCCAGTGATGGTCCATCTATTAGGGGGCCCGGGTGCCGTCCCCTCTACGAGTAATGGAAAGATTCATGCTATGCATGAATCTATCCATAGTCCAGGAACAACAGAGAAAGGGAAGGGGATCACTGCTCCAGGTGGATATGTGGATACAAGACTTTCCTCAGAACTGGAGCACCAGGTGCAGGCTAAGCATGTAACAAAATGAGGCAAAAAGGAAGTTCTGGACAGCCGCACTCCGGAAAATAGCGTTTTACAAAAAAGTCCAAAAAAAGTGACAAACTATCTGACGCGTTTCACGCTCAACAGTGCTTAGTCATAGATCCCCACCCCATTTTCTGTTGCGACTTGTATTTTTGGGACTTTTACAATAAAGGCTATATTCCAGAGTGTGGCTGTCCAGAACTTCCTTTTTGCCTCATGAATCTATCCATGGCCGCTGCCACCCCCTATTCAGGCATCTCAACCTCTTTCAAGACGCCAGGTGCCTGAATTACAGCAGCAGGGGTGTTTTTTGAAGCACCTGATTAGAGCCATAGGCTCTAATAGGCTTCAAAATAGGGTGGCTCGTGGCACAGAGCATTGCGCCATGAACCCACCCAGGTGTTCCAACATAAATAAATATTTGTTGTTGTAACACCGATCCTTAATCCGATCAATCAGAAGTGGGTATGAGACCCGCTTTCTGATTTGCGGGAAAGGGGAGACTCCCAATCGGCCGCTGAGGGAGGAAACGAAAGCTGCTGCAGAGAGCAGGGTAACGGGAGACCGCCGCCATGGGGTAAGTGCGACCGAGCAGAGGAGGACTTTTCAGCCCCCTCCTTAATCATTATTCCTTTGTTTGTTACTTCCTTCCTTCCTTATAATGTCATACAAAGCCCTGGGCAGACTCACAAGCTGACATGCCACACCTCTCCCAGACTGGACTTTATGGTTGGGACATTAAGCTAATGGTCATTGATCTGGTAAGAGTGTGTTGTGATTTCTCGAGCAGACCAGCATTGTATTGCAGGGTTTGGTTTCAATTTTGGCTGCAAGAAACAGTATTAGAATATAACATTATGTTATATATCAAAAGGTGAGTGTTTGAGTAGTATATATAGACTGTTTGCCACGCCCCCCCCTAAAAAAAAATTCCACTTGCACAGTCATATTTAGACACCTGTCACAACTGCTGTAACAGATAAGTGGAAACAAGACTATCCAAACAGAGGCTGTTAACACAACCTTAGTCTGGCTACACATCGATTTCAATTGTGCTGAAATACCATTTACAGATATTAGAAACTTTTCAGAATACGGAAAAGGAAATTTCAGCCATGTCAGTTTTAAACTCTCAGGTTTTTTTAAACACTCAAGTATTAAAAACATTTGGGATACTGCGCTGGTCTAGAAGTGACACATTACATAAGTCACCCAGTACCAAAGTATATTCAACAGCTTACCCATTTCTTGGAAATATTTATCTAATTCTTTTCCTAAAGTGGATACAGATTCAATGTTCCGATTCTCCGCAAGAAACCACACAAAGCACCGGAAGTCCTGTATGCTCATATTAAACAGGGCGTCATACAGGCTGTTGGATAAGGAGTCTGTTAATTCATAGTTTATGTTCTTCCCATAGGATACATTCCATAAGTTAATGACATCCTGGAGCTTAATACTTTTCAAATGTTCTTCATTGCGAACTCTGAATTCTTCTGCAGCCTGCAGACCTTGAGAAAAAAAAAATAAGAGAATCGAGGAATGAAAAATGCACAAAACCTTACAAAGCAGCTGAGCTCAAGCCAAACAGATAAGTATGAAGTAGACAGAAATGGAAACCTGTGAAAGTACTTGTAAAACCGTTCAATCAGTTTTGTGATTGAGGGATTCCAACCAGCAAGGGGCTCTCACTTTTCTTCGGTGTGAAAGAAAGTATCCCTGTGACCGCACATCTGTATCATCCCAGACTACAATGATGAGCGGCAATGAGGTTGAAGTTGCCACTCATCATTGTACTCTAGGACGATACGAATGTGCAGTCACAGGGATACTCTCCTACACACTGAGCGATCTTAGGACCCGGGACAGACTCCCTCCTGACCAGAGCTCTAAGCAGTGGACAGTAAGGACTAGTACCCCCTTCAGAGAGCCTGAGCGGCACACGATACAGGTTTTTTAGGGTCTCACTTTTCTTCACTGCAGATATTATTCTAGCAATGCCAAAACCGCCAGCCTACTTACTGGAACATGACAGAGCATCAGCATACTGACAAGGTAATCTCAGTTTTCCTGGTGGAAATCTCCCCATTTAAGCCAGACAACACCGTGCAATGTCAGCCCCCACCCCCAGTCCTGTGAAGGGGAACACAGAAAGCTGGTGTAATAGGGATTTTTTGTCTTGCCTGTAAAATCCTTTTCTTACAGTACAGGATGTTGTCATCCATTCAATCAGGAATTGTGTCAGCGAATAGATGTTAAGTAGAACTAAAAGTGGTTGTAAAGGCAAAAGGTTTTTTACCTTCATGCCTTCTATGGATGAAGGTAAGAAACACTCTGTGTGCAGCAGCACCCCCTAATACTTACCCGAGCAACCTTTTGATCCAGCGATGTCCACGAGAGCCTTGACCCACGCTTCTGATTGGCTTTTGGTAGAAGCAGAAGCCATTGGCTCCATCTGCTGTCAATCACAACCAGTGAGCCAATCAGGAGACGGATAGGGTGGGGCCGAGCCATGGCTCCGTTTAAGAATGGACACACAGAGTCTCGGCTTGGGAGGACACCTGCTTGGGTGTCCTCACAACAAGCTGCTGTGGGGGCACCTAGCAGGAGGGAGGGGCCAGGAGCCCTAGTGTGGGACCAGATAGAGAAGGATCCAGTCTGCTCTGTGCAAAACCATTACAGAGAGCAGGCAAGTATAACATGTTTTTTATTTTAGAAAAAGAGAAGCATTAATATTGTTTAAATTCATGTAGGGGTCTCAAACTGGTGGTTCTCCAGCTGTTCTAGAACTACAATTCCCATGAGGCATTACAAGGCTCACAGTTACAAGCATGACTCCCATAGGCAGAGGCATTATGGGACTTGCAGTTCTGCAACAGCTGGAGGGCCGCCAGTTTGAGACCCCTGGTTTAAAGCTTTGCTGGTGGGGGGGGGGGGGGGTACGCTCTTACCATAACATGCAAGTATTCACAGCATAGGTGCACATTATGGCAAACTTACCCCCTACTGTACACACAGGAAGGAAAATGGAGGGGAGTTAGATTAGATATTTACTTGCTTACCTTTTTCATCTACTATCAAAATCCACTTGTGCAGATCACTAGATATATGCTCATGGTGAACTTTTAACAGATACAGAAGCACTCTGGTTTTGACTCTGTCATTCAGCTTGTAGAGATGATCGAGAAGATTTTTCATCTTGCTATTGGACTGAGGCAGTAGGCTGGTATTCTTGTCAAAATCACTCAGTTCTTGTACACTAATAATTCTCCATTCAGCTACAGAGTCCCAAAATTTAGGAAAGGATAATGGGCATCCCCTAATTATCAGCTGTTGTTTCTGGATTACTTGCGACAACAAAGGATCCCGTGGTATATGGAAGCCATTACTCACTGGGAAGATAAAAACAAAACATAGTTGTATTAAGACAAAGTGAAAAGAGCTCCTCTCTTGTGATTTCAACTTCAACCCATCACATCTTTGATTTTAATTTTGGATACAGTGGTGAAGAGGTAAAACCTCTGCCAAGTTTTGTAGTCTGTGTACCAATAGGGGAGATTTCCTCTGACTTCCTGTCCTTTTATGGGCGGGCACATTTCCGGATGGCCCACAATACTTTTAACTTTTAAAGTGATATTGCGACGAATCCGCCGTGGAGACTGCTTTCTGCTGCCATTAAGGCCTCATGCACACGTTTTTACAGCCGCTTTTTTGAGCGTTTTTTTCAGCTTAAAAACGCCTGTCCATGTTAGTCTATGGCTTCATGCCCACCTAGGCGTTTTTGAGCTGCAAATGGCATAGGCGTTTTTAAGCTGTAAAAAAAACCCAGGACCAGTGCGTTCCGTGGCGCGGAGCTAGAGCTGTAAAAACGCGAAAAGCGGAAAAACGTGCATAACGCGTAACATATTTTCTTTGTTTTCTGAGTGCTATAGCCAAGAGATGTGCTTCTTTAAAAAACGCTACTTAACGCTAACGCGCAAAAACGCCAATGCAAAACGTGGTAAAAATCGCGTTTTTAACGCTGATTTTTCCAGGCTTCGGAGCTAGCTTTGCAGCCAGTTTTTTAAAACGTCCATGTGCATGAGCACTTAATGTCAAAATACGGACGTATATCCACTGTGGGCCGTTTGTAGGGAAAGTGAAAATGCCAGACTAATGTTTACAGTTCAGCCAAAATGTCACTTCCCATCCATACGTCTTAAAGGCACATTTTTCTGTTGTCATTTTTTCAAATTACTTTTTTTTTTGCATTTTAGTCCAAATATGAGATCTGAGGACTTTTTTCTATTACAAGGGATTTCTACATTCCTTGTAATAGGAATAAAAGTGACCCAATTTTTTAAAAAAAATAATTGTGACAAAAAAAGAAAATTAAGTAAAATAAGAAAAATAAATTTTTGAACGTGCCCCGTCTGATGGGCTCGGATGCAGAAGCAAACGCATACGTGAGTAGCGCGCGCATATGAAAATGGTGGTCAAACCACACGTGAGGTAATGTCACGATCGGTAGAGCTAGAGCATTAATTATAGCCCTAGACCTTCTCTAACACAAAACATGCAACCTGTAGGATTTTTAAATCTTTGCCTATGGAGATTTTTGAGGGTAAAAGTTTGACGCCATTCCACGAGCGGGTGCAATTTTGAACCATGACATTTTGGGTATCAATTTACTCGGCGTAACATTATCTTTCACAATATAAAAAGAAATTGGACTAACTTTACTGTTGTCTTATTTTTTTTATTCAAAAAGGTGAATTTTTTCCAAAAAAAGTGCTCTTGTAAGACCGCTGTGCAAATACGGTGTGAAAAAAAGTATTGTAATGACCGCCATTTTATTCTCTAGGGTGTTTTAAACATGTAAACACCTAAATTACAAAACAAGGCTAGTCCTTAAGTAGTTATGCGCCTCGTCCCTCCATACTCACGCGCAGAAGCAAAACGCATATGTAAGTCACGCCACACATATGTAAACGATGTTCAAACCACACGTGAGGCATCACCGCAATCGTTAGAACAAGAGAAATAATTCTAGCAAAAAATCTTATCTGTAGCTCAAAACTTTTAACCTGTAGAACTTTTAAACGTCGCCTATGGAGATTTTTAAAGTTTCAAAGTTTGTCCCAATTCCATGAGTGGGAACAATTTTGAAGCATGACATGTTGGGTATCAATTTACTCGGTGTAACATTATCTTTCACATTAAAGAAAAAAATTTGGCTAACTTTACGGTTTTCCTATTTAAATTAAAAAAGTATTTTTTCCCCAAAAAATAAGTTTATGAGACCGCTGCGCAAATACGGTGTGACAAAGTATTGCAATGAACACCATTTTATTCTCTAGAGTGACTGGAAATATATATAATGTTTGGGGGTTCCAAGTAATTTTCTAGCAAGTTCTGAAGTGTTGTATTACAACTTTACCTAGTAATCTCCAGTGATAGGGTTGTATGCATGTGTATAATTATATATATATATATATATATATATATATATATATATATATATATATATATATATATATATATATATATATATATATATATATATATATATATACACATATATATACACACACACACACACACACACACACATATAAATAAAATGTTTATGGGTTCTAAGTAATTTTGTAGCAAAAAAAATACAGCTTTTTACTGGTCTAAGGCCCCATTCACACCTGAGCGTTTTGTAGCTTGAAGCTACAAAACGCTGGAGGGGAAAAATCTATTATTCTCAATAAAGATGGTTCACATCTCCACTCCGTCGCCTGAAGCCGAATGCCTGAAGCTCAAAAAAGTTCTGGCCCCTTTTTTGTCGCTTGAATGGGGCAGATTTGGGCGTTTTTTTCTTTTTACACTGGTGACCTTTTGCCCTGCACAAAATCGCAGCAAAACGCCGTAAAAACGCTGCAAAAGCACGGTAAACGCTGAAAATTTGTGCGATTTTCTGCATGAAAACGCTACGCTCAGGCGTGACCGGGGCCTTAAAGTGGTTAATTTGCAGGGATTTTTTGTCAATTCCTGTTTGGCTGAAGTGAAGGGCAATCTCTGAAATTGGACCCAGAAGTCGACAAAAAGATTTGACAGGGTTTAAAAACCTCCCTTGTGTTGTCCAAAATAATTAAGGTTTTGCCTATTAGTTCTACTTTAAAGTTTAGTTCCCTAGCAGGTAAAAAGCAATATGGAAAAATATATCTGCATGTTAATGTAAGCCAGTTACATTCCCAGTCCTCAGTCTTTTTTGATTAGTGACACCAGATTGTTCAGCCAGGAGACTTGATTTTAAATATATTCGCTTCACAGGAGTAATTTATCACAGTAACTTTAGTATTTGCTTTTACCCCCAACACTTATTTAATAGAAGTAGATAAAGCTAACATATGGGACGTCAGCCACCACACATCTCTCTAGATCACAAATCTGCACTGCTTTTATAATATAACATAAAAAAAAAAAAATCACAGCATTGACACTAACCAACTGCATCAGGAAGAATCTTCTCTTGACGTTTCTCTCTATTACCACTATGTGGCTGATCTACGTGTTCTTCCTCTAATATCTTCTTCCTCTCTGCTTTATTTTCATGCTTAGCTTTATGTTTTTTGGCACTTGAAACAAGAAAGAATAAAAAAAAAGATAAAAGAATGGATTGATCTGGATGACAATGATCATGTGAGCATTTGGCAAGGGCAGAAGTAAAGCCATAACTGACAGGTACGCAGCTGTTTAGGAAATATATATAAAAGAGATATATATTCATAATAAAGAAAAAATAAACTGAACCTACAATAGTTACAAACTTTTCAGAGAAACAAGATAACATCAGCCATCTAGCCACCGGCAGGTTTACCCCCCTTTCACTGCGTTACTTTAACTGACAATTGCACAGTTGAGTGACGCTGTACCCAAATAAAATTAATGTCCTTTTTTCCCCACAAATAGAGCCTTCTTTAAGGTGGTATTTAATCATCACTGCATTTATTTTTTGCGCTATAAACAAAAAAAGACCAATTTTGGAAAAAACAAAACAAAATGATTTTTTACTTTCTGCTATGAAACATAACAACCCCCCCCCCCCCCAAAAAATGTAAATAATCTAATTTTCTTAATCAATTTAGCCCAATATGTGTTCTTTTACATTTTTTATCCCAATAAGCGTATATTGATTGGTTTGCGCAAAAGTTATAGCGTCTACAAAACTATGGGGTGTATATACAGTGACTACAAGTAGTATTCAACCCCCTGCAGATTTAGCAGGTTTGATAAGATGCAGATAAGTTAGAGCCTTCAAACTTTAAACAAGAGCAGGATTTATTATCAGATGCATAAATCTTACAAACCAAAAAGTTATGTTGCTCAGTTAAATTTTAATAAATTTTAAACATAAAAGTGTGGGTCAATTATTATTCAACCCCTAGGTTTAATATTTTGTGGAATAACCCTTGTTTGCAATTACAGCCAATAATCGTCTTTATAAGACCTGATCAGGCCGGCACAGGTCTCTGGAGTTATCTTGGCCCACTCCTCCATGCAGATCTTCTCCAAGTTATCTAGGTTCTTTGGGTGTCTCATGTGGACTTTAATCTTGAGCTCCTTCCACAAGTTTTCAATTGGGTTAAGGTCAGGAGACTGACTAGGCCACTGCAACACCTTGATTTTTTCCCTTTTGAACCAGGCCTTGGTATTCTTGGCTGTGTGCTTTGGGTCGTTGTCTTGTTGGAAGATGAAATGACGACCCATCTTAAGGTCCTTGATGGAGGAGCGGAGGTTCTTGGCCAAAATCTCCAGGTAGGCCGTGCTATCCATCTTCCCATGGATGCGGACCAGATGGCCAGGCCCCTTGGCTGAGAAGCAGCCCCACAGCATGATGCTGCCACCACCATGCTTGACTGTAGGGATGGTATTCTTTGGGTCGTATGCAGTGCCATCCAGTCTCCAAACGTCACGTGTGTGGTTGGCACCAAAGATCTCGATCTTGGTCTCATCAGACCAGAGAACCTTGAACCAGTCTGTCTCAGAGTCCTCCAAGTGATCATGAGCAAACTGTAGACGAGCCTTGACATGACGCTTTGAAAGTAAAGGTACCTTACGGGCTCGTCTGGAACGGAGACCATTGCGGTGGAGTACGTTACTTATGGTATTGACTGAAACCAATGTCCCCACTGCCATGAGATCTTCCCGGAGCTCCTTCCTTGTTGTCCTTGGGTTAGCCTTGACTCTTCGGACAAGCCTGGCCTCGGCACGGGAGGAAACTTTCAAAGGCTGTCCAGCCCGTGGAAGGCTAACAGTAGTTCCATAAGCCTTCCACTTCCGGATGATGCTCCCAACAGTGGAGACAGGTAGGCCCAACTCCTTGGAAAGGGTTTTGTACCCCTTGCCAGCCTTGTGACCCTCCACGATCTTGTCTCTGATGGCCTTGGAATGCTCCTTTGTCTTTCCCATGTTGACCATGTATGAGTGCTGTTCACAAGTTTGGGGAGGGTCTTAAATAGTCAGAAAAGGCTGGAAAAACAGATAATTAATCCAAACATGTGAAGCTCATTGTTCTTTGTGCCTGAACTACTTCTTAATACTTTAGGGGAACCAAACAGAATTCTGTTGAATTGAGGGGTTGAATAATAATTGACCCTCTGAATAAACTTTTCACTATTTAAAAAAAAATTTAACAAAGAAATAACATTCTTTTTTGCTGCAGTGCATTTCACACTTCCAGGCTGATCTACAGTCCAAATGTCACAATGCCAAGTTAATTCCGAATGTGTAAACCTGCAGGGGGTTGAATACTACTTGTAGGCACTGTGTGTGTATATATATAATAGTATATATAATATATAGTATATATAATAATATATATAACTAGTATAACTAGTAATGGCGGCCATCAGTGACTTCTAGCAGGACTGTGATATTGCAGTGGACAGATCGGGGACATTGACACTATTTGGGGACCAGTGACACCAAGAGTGATCAGTGCCAAAAAAATTAGCAGTAATTGTACTAAAGACACTGGCCGGGAAGGGGTTAACATCAGGGGCAAACAAAGGCCTAAATGTGTGCCTAATCAGTGTTTACTTGCTGTATGGGAGTTTCTTTTACTAGGGGAAGGGATAGATCCATGCCCCTGCTTTGCAGGAACACAGGATCTATGCCTTCTGTACTGACAGAATGGCACTCTGCCTTGTTTACATAAGCAGACCGCCATTCTCCATCAGTACTGAAGGATCAGCGGCTGCCGGCGAACATGCAGGCTGCAGTACCCAGCGATCAGCTCCTGTTGTGTATAATCACACCGGGAGCAGGCTGGTGCGCATGAAGTCCCCAGAAGTGCCGGAGCGTAGCACAGCCATGCCACTGAAAGTTATACGGTCGGCAAGTGTTAAAAGAGGTCAGGGAGGGACCGTTTAAAGCACTCTTCATGCTGTCTAGGAATATTTTTACAATCATTTTTGTACATAGTCTGGGTACAGGGGTACAATAAATTAAAGCCCTATTCAACACAAAAGTGAATGAGTTTTAAAAGTTCCAGAAGTCTGGAGATTTTGAACACTTGCAACATACGGTGCTAAGATTTCAGAATGTTTGAAACACTGTACATCAGAAGCGATTTTACCTTGTGCCTTTGTGTTTTACAGCAGGTTTATGTGGTTCTTTCTTCTTTACTATTTTATCTTCAAACTAGAAAGGAGATTTAAGACAAAATTGTTAATATATGCACACAAAAAAAATAAAAAATTCCATGTGCAATAAACAGTGGAAGATCTTTGTTATAAATAAGGTGAGCTCTGAGATTTCTTTAAACTACTGTGATCAGTAAGCTTAACCACTTTCAGCCCCAGACCAAGCCCCCAAACAAAATTGATGTCCTTTTTTTCCGCACAAATAGAGCTTTCTTTTGGTGGTATTTGATCACCTCTGCGGTTTTTATTTTTTGTGCTATAAACAAAAAAAAGAGCGTCAATTTTTTAAAAAAAACAAACAAACAAAAAAAAACGCATTATTTTTTACTTTTTGCTATAAATATCCCCAAAAAATATATAAAAAAACACATTTTTTTCCTCAGTTCAGGCCGATACGTATTCTTCGACATATTTTTGGTAAAAAAAAAAAAAAATGCAATAAACGATTGATTGGTTTGCACAAAAGTTATAGCGTTTACAAAATAGGGGATAGTTTATGGCATTTTTATTCATTTTTTTTTTTACTAGTAATGGTGGCGATCAGCGATTTTTATTGTGACTGCGACATTATGGCGGACACATCGGACATTTTTGGGACCATTGTCATTTATACAGCAATTCGTGCTATACAAATGCACTGATTTCTGTGTAAATGACACTGGCAGTGAAGGGGTTAACCAAGAGGTGGCAGTGTAGGGGTTAAGCTTGTCCTAGGGGTGTGTTACTAACTGTGGGGGGCGTGGCTGTGTTTTACAGATTACTGATCTCTGCTCCAATCACAGGGAGCAGAGATCAGTGTCACCTGTTGCTAGGCAGAATGGGGAGATGCAGTTTACATCGGCATCTCTTGAGAGGATTCATACATTACAGTACTGTTAAGAAGTGAAAATAGAACGATTGTGCTCCTTTTTGTGGCGTCAAAAAGTATAACTAAGAGGGGGAAGAGGAAGGGGGATCAGAAAGTAGGGCTGGAACGATTATCGGTAAGGCCGATATATTCACTTTTTCATCAGTCAAAAAACTGACCATATTACCGATATTGCTTCAAAGGGTTTGCTTTATTGTAATAACAACCGATGTGGTTCAGCAGCCACTCGGCTGTTATTACAAGCTGCATACAAGCCTATAGTCCTACTTTAAAGGGACACAAAGTCTTTAACCTTTGAGTTACACTGTTGCTTACAGGCAGACTGGATGGTGGCAAATAAAAACTGTAGGCTGATGGGGGGGGGGGGGGGGACTTATGCCCCTGAATAAACTCCAGGAAAAGGAATTTTAGGATGGAGGGAAAAAAAAAAAAAAAAATACTTTCATTCTTGTCAACTGAGGGACACCTAATCATTTTTTACCTTAATACAAGGAATGCATGGAGGTAGAAAAATGTTTAGGCTTTGCAACCACTTTACATTCTATGAATAAATACTATAGTAAACATCACTGCACATCTAGCATCTCATAGCAACATACCTCACATTTTACTTCCCCTGTAGAATCATATATTACAATATGACAAATGAGTCCTCCGCAGTCTGGGGTCAGACATGGGTATCTAAGGAAATCCTGTGGGGGGGAACAAAACAAACAAAAAAAAAAAAAGTCAATTTTTTCTAGCTTACGCCTTACTCCGAATGATTTTGAAGTTAAAGGGGTTGTAAAGGTAAATGTTTTTTCACCTTAATGCATTCTATGCATTAAGGTGAAAAAACATCTCACACTGCCGGCGCCCCCAGTCCCCCCGTTTTACTTACCTGACCCCTCGAAAATCCCGCGCTCGCCCCCGCCGTCCTCTTCGCCGCTCAGCCTGGCCGCTGATTGGCTGGAGTGGATGGATTGAAAGCAGCGCAGCCATTGGCTCGCGCTGCTGTCAATCACATCCAATGATGCAGCGCGCCGGGGGCGGGGCCTTGTGATACAGCGAGCGGCTATAGCTGCCGGCTGTATCACGGGAGCGCGCCCGCAGTGCTTCTCACCAATGCGAGGGAGCTCGCATTAACGTGAGAAGCACCTGCGGGAGGAAGCAGAGACAGCCACCGAGGGACCCCAGAAGAGCAGGTTCGGGGCCACTCTGTGCAAAACGAGCTGCACAGTGGAGGTAAGTATGACATGTTTGTTATTTTAAAAAAATAAAAAATTTTACTTTACAACCCCTTTAAACATACTTTTAGTTACCCACACAGATCCTAATGGACGCTTATGCTTGAAACAGACCCTAATGAGCTCTTCTGCTGGGATTGGGAAAGCTTTTAGTTGGAATCCAATCAGGACATCAAGGAAGATAACCAACATATTCAATACCCGAGAAGACAACCTCACATGGCTCTTGCTTCAGTCCAATACATTTTCTACATCTGTGCCTTTAAAGCCCATCTCAACTTTTACCCCATCACCCTCAACTCCACTCTCTAATCTCCTTCCCTCGCTGAAGAAGTGTAAAATTGAAAAATTTTAGCAAGAAAAACTTCAGCTTACCTTGTCAATCTTATCAGAATATACAGTGGCCTTCAACTTTTTCCAGCAACAAACATGGAATTCAACTATACAGTACTGACAACACACCATACGGATAAAGCCCTATAAAAGAAGAGAGAGAACCATTCAATGGTTATTTGAAAAATTTTATATTTAAAAGGAACAGCACAAAAGGTTAAAAGTTAAACCTCATTTAAATATATTGGTCAGTGACCACAGGAGATACAAATCAACTGTGTGCACCAATTGCTTTTGCAAACACAGATATTAGCACAAATAAAAATGAAATAAAAAAAAGTGGTGGCATCATCACTGTGCAGTTCACCCACTACAGGCTGTCTGCAGAAATGGATCTATGAATGGAGGAGGTCTGCCCCCCTGCATTCATAGATCAAGTTTCATTTTGCAGTCGGGCGGTAAGAGCGGTCACAGTTGTGCTCACTCAGTGATAGCCCTAACAGCCCGTTCATTCTATTAACACCCAGGGAACCAGAAGATTACGGTTGGGGATTGGCATGGGCAGAGGAGAATTTCAACTAACAGAAGCTGTATCAGTGCAAAGGACACATCCTACTAAGTTATATCCCTGGTGCTGATTTTATTTTATTTTTATTTTTTTATTCTGACTAAACTTAGGCTTTAAGACAACAATGGGTTGAATTCAGCAGAGAAACAAGCAGCAAAATAAGCAAATTACCATCATCCACAGCAGCCAATTAGATCTTAGCTTACTGAAGTCGAGTCTCACAATGAAGAGATTCGATTTTTTTTTTTAAAGCAGAACATAATTATAAAGTATATTTTGCAAGAAAGTTTTAATCTGGCTCCTTGTGATTTCTTTCTGTGTCTACACAGGGGAACAATGCTGCTCTAAATTTAGGAGCGGCACATCAGCCTCAATCTATCACAACCTGCATAAGGTGGATCTAACTAGCACTATTCCGCAGGTATTTCGGTGAGACTTTACAAGGAGACTTATTGGGGGCACCCGAGCCAAGCTGCAGCTCCGTGTCCATTCAAACACGGAGCTGCCATTAGGCCCCACCCACCTCTCCCTGGTTGGGGAACTGACTTTGATTGACAGCCACAGGAGCCAATGCCGCCACCGCTGTGTCTCAGCCAATCAGGAGGGAGAGTCCCGGATGGCCGAGGGATTCATGGGCATTGCTGGACAGAGAGGGGGCTCGGGTAAGTATTAGGGAGTGCTGGGGCGGCTGCTATACACAGAAGGTTTTTTATCTATATGCATTAAGATAAAAAACCTACTTGAAATTAAGCTCCAACTGTTTACTGGGAGCGTTTGGTGAGCTTCCTAAATCTACATATGCTAAAACGTTTGTTGCATACTTTACTGTATTTCTATGGAAAAAAAAATCCTATTATTCTGGAAAGGGAGGTCTGCCCTTACCCTAGCTTGACATAAATCATACTACTTTACCCATGTATAACTGACTGCGTAACTGGGAAAATACATCATCTGCTTGACATTAAAATACCGGGGTTATAGCTGCAGCTAGAAGCCAGAACACCGGTATCTTCTTTTCCCTCAGGGTACGGACTTTCCGATAAAAGTGATGCCTGAGGGGGATACGTTGTGGGATCACTTTTAGAGATTAAAAATATATTTTAAGAATAAATAAAATTCGGTCCTGCTACACTCCCCCCCCAATTTCGAAAAAAGTTTTTGTTTTTAGAAATCATACTTTAGAAAAAAAGGAGAAACTGCGCTATTCTAAAACCTGCCCTCTAAGCAGCAGCTCAAATCGTTATACCTACGACAGTCAAAATTGTATACAGTGGGGAGCTGCGCTAAAGAATCATACTACCTAGGTGGATCGATGCTGCATCTGTCCCCTGCCTCTTCTAAGGCTGAGAACAGAGCGATCAAAGACCATACGCTATTGTCTGCTCTTCTCCCACCGTGGCGCTCACTGGAGTGCTGAGCTTTTGAGTAGGTGGGAGCAGTTGGACTTAGGCTCTCGGCGGGTCAGGCTCTCGGCAGCTCGCTGAGAGGCTGAGCCAGCTGCCGATTCAGGCATCTAGGTGGATCCCGACCATATGGTTGCAATCTTTTCCCAGCCTGGACTGGCAATGTGACTTCAGCCCTGTGTCAGCTGAAAACGGGTCATAGGCGTGCAGTATGATCCACAAGAGTACAGCCAAAGGAGATTTGAAATCTGATTACCTTGAAATCAGGGTCTGTAAAATAGATCTGGATTTTAGGTAAACTCAAACACTGCTCAAAGCGGCAAACAGCATCAGGTTTAGGTGGAAACTTGCATTCCTCTATGCAGGTATCCAAGAGAATCTAAGGGAAAAAAAACAAAGATTAGGAACCATTACAAATCCAAATCTACAGACCATCATGTTTGATGTTTGATCATCTAGTAGCAGCAAGGATTCAAAAAGCACATTAAATTGTGTAGAAGAGTGGGAAAATCCAAAGACGCATCTGGTAAATGTCACGTGTGCACAGATCACAAAAACAATATCTCAAAAGGCACTGTACACTTTTAAACATTTTTTTTGTTTTTAACTAGATATTATTGTGGTTATACTCCCCATGTTGTTTTCTTTACATTGTATGATTGCCAATTATGCTGTGGCTGCCGTTTGCACTGTCATGGCCGATTGACTCACCCATGTCCATGTATTCAGCCAGTTTGTCCCTAGTTGCTAAAGGGACAGGCAAGTTCTTGCTCTGGGTCTTACAATCCAAAGCTCACCATTTGCTCTGTGTTGCATCAGAAATCTGCTAATGTGATGAAAGACTACATGGTGATCTCTCTATTGTGTGTGTCTCTATCAGATCCAATTATAATTGTGGGCTATGAATTTTACTCATAGGAAGTGTCAGTTCTTACACTACAGAGAGTTCATGCATTAACCTGATTAACCTGTGCAGTGCCATGCCACATGCTTGAACACAAACTGCTGACATGAGACTGTCAAGATGTACGCTACTATAGGCTGTGAATACAGGACACCAGGAATTTACATGATCAATGCACATCATATGCAGATGAAAAACGAAAAGTTCAGGTATGAGAGTTTATAATGCATTTAATAGAAAGCTAAAAAACATATAGTTTTTAGTGTACAAGATATAGGTATAGTGTGCAGAAACCCTTTCATAGAACAAGCATACAATATCACTGAATACTGAGCATGTGCAGAGTTGCCACCACAGATGCAAAATCCTTAGCTGAATTGGGGACATGAACAGAAGGTGGAGACAGAGAGCATATGATGTGCCGCCCGCCCCCCCCCCCCCCCACACACACTCTTAGACATATTAGCTACAACGCAGTCTCCATGTGACCTGTCACTTAAGCCCTCACCTCCCTTCTCTTGCCCATTTGAACAATAAACCCTTCATCTCCAGCCTGCCACAGAACGTGGCATTATTTCCTTTACTTCTGCCTTTCCCTGTGTATGAGCCATATATTAGTTCATCTAGTACACCAGGCTCCATGTTAAAACCCCTCAGGACCAGCATTTATCCTTTATTTCCAAAAAAATTGTTGCACAAAATGAGCTCACCTTGGGGTTTCTGCTTTCCAAAAAAGGGTCATTTCAGTGGTTTCCATATCATTCTAGCATTTTTATTTTAAAAGTATTGGAAACTATTTTTCAAAATGTTGGGTCATCTTTTAACCACTTGACGACCGCAGCACGCCGATGTACGTCCCTACTTTGGGGACAGATATCATTGTTATGGCAGCAACTAGCTGCCACAACCCCGGTATCCCTGTGTTTGGCCGGCGGTCGGCTATAAGATAAAAGTGGTCTCTGAGGCAGATTCGCTGCAAGATCACTTTTATTGGTGGCGGGAGAGGGCGCCCCCTCCCGCCGTGATCCAGTGCCCTCCACCGCTTACCGGAGCCATCGGTAGTGTCGGAGGAGATCGCGTCTGTCCCCTGGGCTGACATGGAGAAGAGTGAGGGGAAGATTGCCCCCCACCTGTCTCAAAGACACTACAGGGTGGAAGCGACGTGAAACCATAGCTCTTAAAGGGCCAATTTATGTTATTTATTTTAAATGACAAATTTGTATTCATTTTTTTTTTGTTTTTTATTGCATTTAGTGTAAATATGAGATCTGAGGTCTTTTTGACCCCAGATATCATATTTAAGAGGTCCTGTCATGCTTTTTTTTCTATTACAAGGGATGTTTACATACACTTTTTTTTTTTAAATAGTGTAAAAATAAAAAGTAAAATAAATAAGAAAAAAAAAAAATTAAACACGCCCCGTCCCGCCGAGCTTGCGTGCAGAAGCGAAAACATACGTGAGTAGCGCACGCATAAGAAAACAGTGTTCAAACCACACATATGAGGTATCGTCCCGATCAGTAGAGCGAGAGCAATAATTCTAGCCCTAGACCTCCTCTGTAACACAAAACATGCAACAGGTAGAATTTTTTTTAATATCATCTAAGGAGATTAAGGGTAAATGTTTGTCGCCATTCCACGAGAGGGCGCAATTTTGAAGTTTGATATGTTGGGTATCAATTTACTCGGCATAACAATAACTTTCACAATATAAAAAAAAAATTGGGCTAACTTTACTGTTGTCTTATTTTTTTAATTCAAAAAAGTAAATAAAAAAAATAAAAAAAAGTGCAATTGTAAATACAGTGTGACAGAAAAGTATTGCAAAAAAAAAAAAAAACGATTTTACTTGTAAACACCACATCTAAAAAATAGGCCCGGTCTTAAAGTGGTTAAAGTATAAACTAAAGAAAAAAACACTGCATTCATTAAATACAAACCAAAGAAATCTGTCTCAAAAAATAATACATTTATTTGGGTACAGCGTTGCATAACAATAGTTGTCGGTCAAACTATCACAGCGCTGAAAACAGAAAAATGGCCTGGTAATGAAGAGTATTAGGGGCGGGTACTCAAGTGGTTAAGGGTATAAATTCCAAGTTTACTGGCAGTTTTAAGTAACTGCATGGAACAAAGACAGGGGGGTGCAGTTAAAAGGATATTAGGTTTACAAAGTTTTCTAAATTGTACAGGCTAGCAATTGGTTACTTACCTCTAATTTTCCTGGCCTGGTCTCTTCAATGACAATAGATGTTGTTGGCCAAGCTAGCACTCCTGGAACCATCTTGTGCATCAGCATGGTCTTAGACCTCACATATTGAGTCAAAGCATCAGAAAACCTAGCAAAAACAAATCATTCAATAAGAAAATGGAAAAATGAGCAGTTCATCAATAAAATGTTCTCTCCGTCTGAATAACACATAATTAAAATGTAAATGCACTGCTGGTGACTAGCAAATGTAATAAAGAATACAGCATAACTGGAACCATCAACATTCCCAAGAGCTAGGCCAGGACTGGGCAACTCTAGCATTATAGCTGTTGTAGAACTACAAGTCCCAAAAGGCATTGCAAGACTGAACGCCACATGCATGACCCCCAGGAGAAGAGGGATGATTGGATTTGTAGTTTCAGCACAGCTCAAGTGCTGAGGTTGCCTACCCCCGAGCTAGACAATTCATAAAAATCTATTTTTTAGGCATCCACTTAGGGAAACAGGAAGCCTTAAAGCTTCAGGTTGCCAAAGGCCAAACAGCTGCAGGGAGTATTATGTGGCATAATCGTAAATTACCTCAAACTGTTTAAATGCCAATATGCTGCCAAGTGGCAGGCCTATGGCAATACTCACATCAGACATGTTTTGATGGGGGTTAACTCTTGCCATTTGCTAACTTGCAAGCTAAATATGGTCTTCCCCAACAGATGTACCTTTATTACTTTCAATTGCAGCATGCTGTGGACCTAACTTTACGGATGATTTTAGTTTTTTCCCCACCCCGTTATTTAACCACTTCAGCCCCACAAGGATTTATCCCCTTCCTGACCAGGCCATTTTTTTGCAATACGGCACTGTGTCTCTAACTGTGACGTTGTACTTAAAACAAAATGTATGTCCTTTTTTTCCCCACAAATAGAGCTTTTTTTTGGTGGTATTTGATCACCACTGCGATTTTTATTTTTTGCGTCATAAAGAAAAGAGTGACGATTTTGAAAAAAAAAAAAAAAAGACACTTTTTTGCTATAATAAATATCCCAAATTAAAAGAATAAAAATGTCTATCAGTTTAGGCTGATATATATTCTTCTACATATTTTTGTTAAATAAATTTAAAAAAAAAATCACAATAAGCATATATGTATAGATTGGTTTGCACAAAAGTTATCGTGTCTACAAAATAGGTATTTATGGCACTTTTATTATTATTTTTTTTACATTTTTTTTTAGTAATGTCAGCGATCTGCGATTTTGATCAGGACTGCGACATTGCGGTGGAGAGATCGGACACATTTCTTGGACCAGTGACATTTATACAGTGATCAGTACTAGAAAAATGCACAGATTACTATATAAATGTCACTGGCAGGGAAGGGGTTAAATGTGTTCCCTCTCTGTGCGTCCAACGGTGGGGGGATGGAACTGACTTGGGGAGGAGACGGATCGTTGTTCCTATATACTAGGAACACACTATCTGTCCCCTCTCCCTTGAGAGGATGGGGATTTGGGTGTTTAGTGTGTATGTGACTGAAACACTTGACTGTAATTTTACTGTCAAACGAACAGAGTCCTAGGAGGTTCACAGATATGTAACACATTGGATCATTATCAATATGCAAATGAACAAATAAAAAGTTTTTGACTCTTAACTGAGTTCATATTTCATTTTAGGACTAAATCAGATGACATTTTAGGTGACATTTAGCCCAGGTTCACACTGACAGCAGGAATGAAATTGTGTGAGTCCAAGTGAACTTACATGATTTCATTCCCACACATCAGTCCCGACTTCGAGGGCGATTTCAGAGACATCTGTGTGGGTTGCTGCACAGAAGTCTATGGAAATCACCTTCCAAAACTACTTTTGGAAATCGGTGCGGCGCCGCAAATGCAGTGATGCACAGATTCTGACTGTGCTATTGCCGTGAGATAGCCAAATTGCTCCAATGTGAACATAGGCTTATTGGCATTCATGCAGAAAGCACCATTGTAGTAGCTTTTCCATTATTGGGCCTCTAATACACACACACAGTGTGGAACTTTAAATTAAATCATTCAAAGGTTTTTAGGACATGACTATGCCCAAACATGCCCCTGGCTGCAACAATACCTGCTAATGGTTTAAAAATGCTATCCCGAGCTTCAAAAAAAATAAAAAAATAAAAAATAAAAACCCTAATCATTGTTTTCTTACCGATTTTGCTTGAGATAAACATTGCCGATGCCATAGAAAGCCAAACAATTAAACCTTTCTTTAGAGTGATATTGGATAATTTCCTTGAAACGTTTTTCAGCCCTTGCCAATTCCTAAAGAAAACAAATAAGCCAAAATCAGGAAATAGAAAACTTCATGTTTTTGTCTTTTTTAATAGAATGGAAAGAGGTTTAAGTCGGTGTTGACAGATTTAAGTAGCGCTTCCACTGGAGAGATTTACCACTTTATTTCTTAGGCCTCCTGCACAGTGGACATTTTCACAGCAGCCGTTTTTGGCTTAAGACTTTTTTTTTTACCATCAAATTCCCCATCATGTTATCCTATGTGTCCATGCACACATAGGCTGTTGTCAGCCGTTTCTGGCTGGGGAGTTTTTTTGGTTTAAAAAACCCCCAAAACTAGCGGGTTCTGAGAGGGATTTTTACAGCTGTAAACATGCAAACGTCAAAAAACGCTGATAAACACCAATAAATGCTCCAAAACGCGGCTCACCAGCGCTTGACGTTTTTGAGCCATAAAAAAAAAAAAAAAAAAAAAAAAAAAAACGCAAAATAAACGCCAACGAAGAAAAACGCTAAAAATTGCTGATAGAACACTAATAAAATGCTATAAACCACTATTGCAAAAATTTTGAAAAACACACTGCAAAGCTACTGGCGTTTTTATAATGTTATTTTAACGTCCCGTGTGTATGAGGGCTTCCGGTGACCATTATCGCCAGGACCAAAAAATAATGAAAAAACACAAAATTCCAAGTTGTCACTGGAAGAGGAAAATCCCCAATGGGGACACTTTTGTCAGTGACAAGTGTATAGGATAGCACAGCCCCCACTTTGCAGAGATGTTGTGTTTATTTGGCAAGCGAAAAGAAATCTCACAAATATAACACAAATGGTGGAAAAAAAAAAAATCTGATCGGGCTTTAACCCTTCCTAAAAAAGTTTTGACTCTAAATATGCTTTAAGAGCCGGCGTTTTCTCATACTTGTTAGCCGACTAGAAAACCATCCATTATGCCCTCTATCAGCAGCTAAAATAGGGTTGGAAATGTAAGATAATTGGTGATAATATTTTTACAGGGGGAAAAAAAAATAAGAAATAAAAAATAAAAAAAACCTTAAAGCAAAATCTTTTTGTCCCTACATCTATGGATCACATGAGTGCAGTTCGTTCTGCAGTCCTGTGACCCCGTTTTAAGCCAACAGCAGGCTAGAGCCCACAATCAGCTGAAGTCCCTCAGCCTGGGGAAAGATCCTGACTTCACAAGTCGGGATCCAGCCAGATGCCTTGATCAGCAGCTGGCTCGGCCTCTCAGCTGTGCCACTGAGAGACTGAGCCGGCCGCTCCCTACCCTCCCTAGTCTAGCACTCCAGTGAGCGCTGGAGGGGAGGAGCTGAAAGCAAGTGATCGACAATCAATCTCTTTTCTCAGAGCGGAGGGAGAACTTAGCAATCAGCAGTGTTTCATTGCTCAGTTTTCAGTGCAGATGGAGTGGGGGACAGATTCAGCATTTAATCGATGCAACATCCACCTAGGCGAGTATAAGGTGTTTTTTTTTTTTTTTTTTTTTTTTTAAACCCATACTTTAAGAACATACTTTGAAGAACAGATGTGATATTGCAATAAAACTAGGTATACACATAAGGAGGGCAAAAGTATCCAGATCTAAAATTAATTCAATGGAAACACATGATGTTATTACAGCCTGTAGGAAGCACTAACTAAATCGATTACCATATGGTAACCACAGTGACTGGGAACTTAGAGAGACATCTTCACCTTGCTTTGATCCCCCTTTACTTTCCTTACTTGCACTTCTTCACAGCCAGCAAGAATTCCCAGCCATTCCAGGTATGGAGGAGCAAGTGACCTGGTCCAGATGAGATGCCTAGGCCCAGCAGACAATCAATGGTTCCAAACATAATCCCAGGCGAGTAAAGCAATTGCTCCCTGCAGGTGGCCAACACAGCTCATTTTGGTGCCGTATATGGGGGAACAAGGAGTTGTAAAGGAGAGCAGTTAAGGTGAACATAAAAATGTCAGAGATGTCCTTTGTCGAAACAATGTCACTTTGCCATGCATGGGCAAGGTGCCTGTGTCTATTGAAGGCTGAGATTCTCAACTCCTGTCCTCAGGAACCACCAACTGGACAGGTTTGCAAGATAACTGAAATACATGACAGGTGATATCATTTGCTGCTCAGTGATTGCAGTATTCTAGTCTCCCCAATGTAATACCTAAAATCTGGCCTGTGGGGTCCTGAGGTCAGGAGTTGAGAACCACTGATTTAAGGGGTCAATGCGGTAATGAGGGGTCTGCATTTAGGTTGCCACTGATTTGCTGAAGTTATCTACGTATCAGCTAATCCTGTAGTGGTCATATCGTCCATCTCTGTGGTTGCAGACTGCTTTCTGAAAAGTAGAAATATTGCCAGGCCTCATTCACACTTCAACTCAAGCGTTTAGCTTTTCTAAACACAGCAGAAGTTATCTGGGAGGAACAAACATTTATGCGGATGACGGTTTCCTGCATTTAGATATTAATGTTTTAAAGCAGCTTTAGCTGTGTTTACATGAATTAAGCTGCGCTCAGACTTCAGAGTGTCTATTTGGATCCCGGACTAATAGAAATCCTATTTCTCTAAAATGCAGCGAGTGTGACAATAAAAAAAAAAAAAAAAAAAAAACATTGCATTAATAGGCATTTAGAAATGACCTCAAAACACACAAAAACACAGGTTCAACTGGGCCATTGTGAATGAGGCCTTAGTAAAGACTTAGAAAAAAAGGGGGGGACAAAAACTGTGCTAAGGTGAATAAAACAATAAATAACAAATTAATCTCAAAGAACTGAATTCAGCTGTGGCTTAACTGTATCACATAATTACAGAAATAAACAAATTAGAAAAATAATAAGCCGCGCTAAGTGCACTATAGATAGAAACAAAATAGAGTTACAATGTAAATACAATACTATTCTACCCCCAACTACTGGGGGAGCTGTGTATACCAAGTTGTAAAAACAGATAATGTAATTATTATTCGCTGCTCCACCCTTTTCTGTTTTTACAACTTGGTATACACAGCTCCCCCACTAGTTGGGGGTAGAATAGTATTGTATTTACATTGTCACTCTATTTTGTTTCTATCTATAGTGCACTTAGCGCAGCTTATTATTTTTCTTAGTAAAGACTTGTTGCCGCAGAAATGTCCAGTCATAACAACCTCAATATATATTTCTAATATATGAGTATATGTATACCGTAATCTCTTTATCTCTGTAATATATACACCAGGTGGCAAAAAGTTTGCAAACCCTGACCCTCATTATATATATATATATATATATATATATATATATATATATATATATATATATATATATATATATATATATATATATATATATATATATATATATATATGAGCCATTTGGCATCCTGTCCAAAAACCAGGATGCTGCCCCCCCATGTTTACAGCTCTATCAGCCTCCACTCTTTTGGGAAGCCTTTTCACAAGATTGTGGGGTCCGTTTGTGATAATTTGGGCCCATTCAGCCAAGAGAACATTTGTAAGGTCAGGTACGGATGTTGGATGAGCAGCCATGGCTCGTAATCAGCATTTCAATTCATCCCAAAAGACATTCAATAAAAAGGTTGAGGTCAGGGCTCTGTGCAGGACTTTTTCAAGTTTCTTCACACCAAAATGGAGCTGGCTTTGCACACAGTCATGCTAGAAGAGAAAAAAGGGCCTTTCCCATTTTTTACCACTAGGCTGGAAGCACAGCGTTTCCTAAAATGTCTTTGTATATTGTAGCATTAACAGCGCCATATGATTGGCCATACAGTAGATATAAGGATCGGGTACCCACAGACTTTTGGCCATGATGGACTGTTCTGAAATTTTCCATTATAGCCGCCTGACTTATTTACATCACTTACCACAGACTTTCTAATGCCAAGTAGAGCATTTGCATGTCCATACATGAGAACAACATGATCTATCTTAGTAAGACGAAGGCTCTGGAAAATAAAATAAAAAATATAAATATATATTATTCACATCATACCCTTGAATCGGATATAAACAGAAGGTGCTTGAAAAAGCTACAAACAAATGTTTTTTAAATGTTTAACTAGAGGATAAAGCATTTAGTGTAAATAATAGCTGAAACATTGCATATGCCATATAGTGAAAAGTCTGGATGGCAGCACTTCCATCAAAATCCCCTTTATTGATCCATAATAGAAAAACAACAATCAGCAATGGGAGTACAAATACAGTACATCTAATGCGTTTCATACCTTCCCTGGTGCTTAGTCATAGCTTGCCATACATGGATCAAATCTCAGCCACTGCAACACACACTGACCCAGATTCTAACAATATACGGCAGAGTTGCCCAACCTTTTGAAGATGGAGGGCCACTTTAGCGACTTGGTAACTGGTTGCAGGCCACAAAGAGTGCAACGGGCAGATGATAGGTCCATGTCCAGAAATTGACACAGCATGCTCTAATCTATGGGCCCTCCGATCCAATCTGCCCAGAAAGAAGGGGAAATATCCCCCCCCCCCTTTTTTTTATATCAAATTGGAGATAGGTGGGTGTAAAAGGACACAAGTCCGTTCACATCTGCCGCTCTATAGAGGTGAATGTTGGGTCGCCTGGGTCCATCTGAAAAGCAGACAGACCTGATCAGACAGATTGTGTGAAAGAGGCCTAAGGCTGCTATCACACTGATGCACTGCAGTTTACCTGCACCTCAAATGTCACTTCTTCCTCAGTATTCCTGCAGGTATCGCTGGCTGCTGCTGTCCCCCAGGGGGGTATGGCTGGTGGCTGCTGCTGGCTGTCCTGGGCTGGAACTGCTAGTGAGTAATGCTGGTTGGCCATTGTGCATACCTCTCCTTGTACTTACTCCCGCTTCCCCCACTTCACAAAGCACTCACTAGGTGTATAAGCCCCTTAGATTATTAAATGGATTTATATGCTCTGCGTGTTCTAAATCAAAAGGAATTGGTCACTCCCAATCCCCAGCCTACCCGTACACTCCTCTCATTCTTATAGTTTCTATATACACACACACTATATTACAAAAAGTATTTGGATATCTGCCTTTAAAAATGCACAGGACCTTGAAAGGCATCGCAGCAGGGCAGGACTTAGGGTAGTGGGGGCCCCTGGGCTTGAGTCCTTCAGGCCCTACCTTCTATACATTACCGTATTTATCAGCTTATAACACGCACCCCAAGTTTAGGAGGGAAGTTTAAGGAAAAAGAAAAAAAAAACTTGCATTTAAATGCCCATCAATGCAGCCTTATCAGTGTCCATCTGCAGCCATACCCCATCCATCTGAAGACTTTTCATTGCAGTCTTAAAAAATGGCACTGCCGAGATACAGAGTCCTGTGTATGCCGAGATACAGAGTCCTGTGTATGTCGACGGCTCTCGGGTCCTCTCAGTCCTGAGCGGAGTCGAGAGTACTCAGCTCGGCTCACAGTCACGCCCAGTCCCTTGGTTATGTCCATCATAAGGCGGGACTGAGAGCGGAGCCGAGTACACTCCGATATGTATCTCGACGGGGCCCATGGGCTTGAGCCCCGTCAAGCCCAATGGTAAGTCCGGCCCTACATTCCAGTCTTAACCCCTAAGGTTCAATATTAGATTGGCCAACCCTTTGCAGCTATAACAGCTTCAATTCTTCTGGGAAGAAGGTTTAGGAGTGTGTCAATGGGAATGTTTAAGCATTTTTCCAGAGGTGCGTCTGTGAGGTCAGGCACTGATGTTGGACGAGAAGGCCTGGTTCGCAGTCCCCGCTCTAATGTATCCAAAAGGTATTTTATCGAGTTGAGGTCAGGACTCTGCGTAGGCCAGTCAAGTTCCTCCACCCCAAATTTACTCATTTTACTTTTTTTTTATTGTGTACAGCGTCGCACAACCACGCCATTGTCAGTTAAAGTAATGCAGTGCTGTGTTGCAAAAACTGGCATGGTCATCAAGGAGGTAAAACCTTCTGGGGCTGAAGTGGTTAAAGTTCATGTAAAGGCAGGTGTTCCAATACTTTTGGCAATATAGTGTACAACAGAGACAGAAAACTTCATAGCAGAATACAGTTTAAAAATATTTTTTAAATAGTTACATTCAGAATATGTACCTGTCCCAGCACCAAGGTTAACCAGTTTATGTATAGGTAGGAATGCCACTAAACCAGCCGCTCAGCTCTAGATGAGATTGTGCGTTTCAGATAGCAGAAGCGAAGTACAAGCCAAAGCCCCAACCAATTTGTTTCTTCATCCAAGATGTTGTCATTAATTTTAAAAAGGTATTCATACATACAATAAGGTTCATGGTGCACTTCATTGGCACAACTGGGAACTTATTAGAAGGTACGAATAAGATGTCTTTACTATTTTCTATTGTTAAGCATTCTAAAAATGTATTTATTTATCGATTCAAAAAGGTATTCATATACAGTATATAAAGAGGCTTCAAAGCACTGACACTATTAGCACTTTTCATTAGGTTAAGATGAATATTTGTTTCTTTATCCATTATTTTTTGTTCGGCAAAAGTAGAACTTGTATAATAATAAGCGTCACTTATAAGGTTTGAAACTAAACATATGATAAAGTGCTGCACTTTGTTGAATATAAATCTTCATATCAAGGGAGATATTTGTGTTCAGCTATAGCGCAGATATGCTACGACCAATGCTGCTGCTGAAACGCGTCATCTGTTTTGCTTGTCACTTCATGTAACCAACCATTTAAAAAAAAATAAAAAATCGCTATACGGACTACAGAGTTGCCAGCTCAATCCTTTTACTTGTTATAGCGCAGCTATATCATAATTTTATAACTCCCACAAAGGGGTACCAGAGAATGAATCCCAAATTTAAAAGAACACAGCTGGGCGTCAGATCACAAGGTAAAAGGGTCCAAGGAGAATATTAAAGGAGTTGAAAAGGCAGAAGGCTTTTTATCTTAATGCATTCTATGCATCAAGATAAAAAAAAAACTGTGTGTAGCAGCTTCCCCAATACTGACCTGAGCCCCCTCCCTCTCTCTCCAGGAGTCCCTCAGCTGTCTGGGACTCTGCTCCTGATTGGCTGAGTAACAGCAGAGGCGCCATTGGTGCCCGCTGCTGTCAAAGTCAGTTAGCCAATCAGGAGGCAGAGAGGGAGCGGGGCCGACACAGGGAGCTGCAGCTCAGCTCTGGGTGCCCCATAGCAAGCTGCTTGCTATGGGAGGCACTCGATTGGAGGGAGGGGCCAGGAGCACAGAAGAGGGACCCGATAAGAGGAGGTAGGTATAACATGGCAATAACTTCTCCGCAGGATGTGGAAACCTTGCAAAAAGATCTGAACAAATTAATGGGGTGGGCAACTACAGGGCAAATGAGGTTCAACGTAGAAAAATGTAAAATGATGCATTTGGGTGGCAAAAATATGAATGCAATCTATACACTGGGGGGGAACCTCTGGGGGAATCTAGGATGGAAAGGGACCTGGGGGTCCTAGTAGATGATAGGCTCAGCAATAGCATGCAATGCCAAGCTGCTGCTAACAAAGCAAACAGAATATTGTCATGCATTAAAAAGGGGATCAACTCCAGAGATAAAACAATAATTCTCCCACTCTACAAGACTCTGGTCCGGCCGTACCTAGAGTATGCTGTCCAGTTCTGGGCACCAGTCCTCAGGAAGGCTGTACTGGAAATGGAGCGACTACAAAGAAGGGCAATAAAGCTAATAAAGGGTCTGGAGGATATTAGTTATGAGGAAAGGTTGTGAGCACTGAACTTATTCTCTCTGGAGAAGAGACACTTGAGAGGGGATATGATTTCAATATACAAATACGTACTGGTGACCCCACAATAGGAATAAAACTATTTTGCAAAAGGGAGTTTAACAAGACTCGTGGCCACTCATTAAAATTAGAAGAAAAGAGGTTTAACCTTAAACTACGTAGAGGAATCTTTACTGTAAGGCTGCATTCACACCTGAGCGTAGCTTTTTCAAGCGTTTTTTGTGGCGTTTTTTACCGCGATTTGCGGCGTTTTTTACCGCGATTCGCGGCGAATTTGTGCAGGGCAAAAGGTCACCAATGTTAAGCATTGAGCAGATACAGCGTCAAAACGCCCATAGAAACGCTCGTTGTCGCGCTAAACACTCGAATCAAGCGTTTCCATTAGTTTCTATGGGAATGAAAAGGCCCAAATCAGCCCGATTTGCGCGACAAAAAAGGGTCCAGAACTTGTTTGAGCTTCAGGCGTAGGGCTTCAGGCGACTTGGAGTGGAGATGTGAACCATCTCCATTGAGAATAATGTATTTTTTCCCCTCCAGCGTTTTGTAGCTTCAGGCGTAGGGCTACAAAACGCTCAGGTGTGAATGGGGTCTAAGAGCGGCATGTATGTGGAATTCCCTTCCACAGGTGGTGGTCTCAGTGAGGGGCATTGATTAGATAAGCACCTGAACGACCACAACATACAGGGATATACAATGCAATACTGACATATAATCACACACATAGGTTGAACTTTATGGACTTGTGTGTTTTTTCAACCTCACCTACTATGTAACTAATGTTTGTTATTTTTATATAAAAAAAACCCAGACTTTATAATCAATCACTTTAATAGCTCACAACTATAAAACACAGCCAACACATTTCTAGGGCCTTCCTTCATCAGGGCTACATAAAAAAAATGAATAAGAAAATAAAATAAAAGTGGTCCATACATGAACAAGAGAGAGTACTTTATATACTTATATTTACATGTGTACAGACATTCATTTTTTTCTGTTATTCATTTTGTTTATGTAGCCCTAATGAAGGGGTCAGTGTTGTGGTCCACAAAAAACAAAACAAAAAAAAAAAAAAAAACATTGGTTATTTTTTTTATGCTCAAACTGAGAATCATTAGAATTCTTCTTGGACCCTTTTAAGTGTAAAGGATTACAAAAGAAAAAAGGTGAAAATGCGACTTGGTATCAGCCCCTTTTAGTTTGCAACCTGCACAGTAGGATGCAGATTGGAGAGGGCGGGTCAGTGCCCGGAGTGCCGCATGCAAATATGTAGATAAGAAGAAATTGCGGGCTGGGGGGCAGAGAGGTGCTCAGGCTAAATTGCATAAATTTTTTTTTTTTTTTTTTACTACATCAGCACAGCTGTACTTTGTGTGGATATCAGGACAGAAAAAAATAATAATAATTTGGCGGGTAAAACTGCAATACATATATGTAACTTTAAGTGTTAGGTACTTTTTCAGAAAAAAAAAAAAAAATTAAATTGTTAACACCGTACACCCTTCTCCACCCCCTTATCCCCATAGTACTTCCCTCCAAGGATTCTGAGCTGTCAGTGCCCATGGACCTGGACCAACGGTCTGAGGACTTGAAATCCACACTCTTCTCCCTTTTTGCTGTGCAGCGCTTCTAGACTGAACAGAGCAATTCTAATTGGTCAGCACCTGCTAAAATGATTTATTCTTATCCGTCCCACAAGCACAGCACAGATAAGGGGGGGGGGGGGGCGACGACAGCGGGGGTTTCAAATCCCCAGAGGGCTGGACCAGCTGCGTGGGCACTGACAGCTCAGCATCCCCATAGGTATGTACAGCAGGGACTGGGGAACCAACACTTTAACTGTGGATTTAGATATTTGAATGACGTTTAGCTTTAAATTCATTCTCATGAGAAATTAATGAAATGTGTAAAAAAAAATAAAAAAATAAAAAGAGAAGGATTCTTATGGGAGAACGATGAAACATGAAATTGATGGCGTTTTACCTGGAGATCGTGCCGGCTCAATATTTCTAGCACCTGGGTGAGCATTCCCTCAGCACTGTGACATCGCAGGTCAGATAGAGCTTCTTGAGCATCGCGCACCAGAGATTTCACCATATCTATCACCAAGGTAAGATCCAACTATAAAGATACCCAGAAAAGCATTTAATTTTACAACCATATGCTTCCTCATACTTTAAAAATGTTGTGGCCTTAAAATTTCAGACATGAATGCTACAAAATGAAGCCTCTTGCAGAAGAGAGCGGTCACAGCAAAATAGAACACAAATGTCATCACGGCAACCATGCACACACTTTTGTTTTTATTACCATTTTTATTAATGCAATAAATATCGATGATAACATGGGAATAATATAAAAGGAACAGTCACAAGCAGAGAAGCAGCTCTTAATATTTTACAGTCTTGCTGCAGCCTTTGTGCAAAAAAATAGCCAAACAAGTGACTCACAGCAGAGTTTAGCCAGTTTCTAACAAGCACATGCAGGCACTGCTGCAGTTTCTTACTAGAAAATCTAATGTTCCTTGATCAGTGGCGGCTGGTCCCCCCCCCCCCCCCCCCCCAGCCTGCACAAACATCAAAACAATCTATTTCTAAATAACTAACAATATGACTAATACCCTTCAACATCTCAAGGTTAAAAAAAAATGTTAGTCATACCATCATTCATCCAAAAATCAATCACTCCATGTGTGCAGCTATGCACTGTGAAAAGGCGCCGGACCAACAGATCTCCACCAGTTTTGTCACCCCCTCACAAGTGACAAGATCCCAAGGCCCCAATGATCCGTTTTATGTTGTCCTCAGGGCGCAAAGCTTCCCATGCTGGCCAATCGGGACAGGAGGCCGAAGAGCCAGAACCCGGAAAAAGACCAGGTCAACAGCCATGGAGCTGGGCACCAGGGGAGACTTGACTGCTGGAGGGCTCCGCCCATAGGGCGACTGCAGACCAGGAGGGGTGTGGTGCTTCCAGCACCAGCCACCACTAACTGATATAAATGTCAGAGAGAGTATACGTTAAATACAATTTACAAAAAAATAAAGATGGGACATGGCAGTCTCCATAGATTTAGAGGATTGGAGCAAGGCCTGGTCATCCCTAACCAAATGTTTTCAGCACGGCCACCATGGAGGCGGCCTATAAGATTCGCCTCCGCTGGTATTGGGTCACAGCCCACACAGCTCATTCAAACCAGTCGTATAGGGATAGATACTTCAGAGGCTGTGGCTAACATGAAGACGAGATCCATGCCCCCATTCGGTGGGCTTCTGGTGCAGAGTCTACAGCCGCCTCTCAACACTTTTTCATGTACCCTTCCCCAAGGATGCCCAGCATGTACTTCTCCACTGTCCTCTCACAGGCCTCTTCTCTTACCATCTCTTCACTGCTGCAAAGAGTGCCATTGCCAGGGCTTGGAGGAAGCCCTCGGGTAGGTTTGCAGAGGTGAAGAGCATTCTGACTACCCTCATGCTTCAAGAGAAAACGACCAGTATACTTCATGATTCTCACACTAATTTCCTCAAAGTGTGGAACCCATGGTGGTCTTATGCTCTCCCCACTCAGACTCTGGCCAGCTTAGCTATTCAGGACCGTTCTGGAAAACCATCTAACTTGCGGGTTCCATCCTTTCTTACATCCTTCTTTCCTTCTTGTTTTGACCGTTTCCTGCTTTCTTCTCTTGCCTAGTTCTGCGCTTCTCTTCTTCTTTCCTCATTCTTCTGTCTCCTCTTATCTCCCCCCCCCCTTTCCTCTCCCACACCAGTTACTCATCGTCACTTCCGACACTAGATGCTTCCACTTTTCGCTTCGAAACCTTCCGAAAATAAGAAGTGTTGTGAAAATCACAGCAAAGGGTGCAGGGCACATAGTGAAGTGACACTGTTCCTGCCTCCAAGAAGTCCTTGATCACCAGGCATTCCATGGCTTCCTAATAGCTTTTATGTCTCAGTTAACCTTTAAGTGACCACATTAGTCCATGATGGCCACTGGGACACAAGCCCCGATCTTGAAGCATAAGGAGAGCGCTCTCTTCCATGTTGTGTGCTCCATTGTGCCAACATCCCACTTATGCAAAATCTCACATACCCATCAGAGTTTAAACTTGGTCTGCTGAATATTAGATAGAGATACATATAATTTTTTTTTCCCACAAAGAATGAATATGGAAAGTACAGCAATGACTAAGACTGCCCGGAAGACTGGCAACATCTAATGGCAGAGCAGTGCTGTGGGCGACAGATCTATATTGAAGGTAAGTATAGTAGAAAAGACAGAAGACAGAATTTAGAAGGTCCCCCCCACTTTAACAATAAACTACTAAAACAAACCAAGCACAATAACTCGTACAAATATGACAAACTACCTTTGTGTGGGGAGGAGATACAACCATCTGGGCTTCCTTGGAGTCATTTTTTGTATTTACAACCCTGAAATAAATGCAAAGGAGGGAAAAAAAAAAAAAAGTTGCTATACAGCATGGAAAATAGTATAGTGCAGTCAGACATTTGGAATTATTTCATGCAATTATTTAGGTTCTTAGAGATTCTAAACAGCCTGACAGCAAAATGGAACACTTTCTTCAACATAGGCAAAGAAACACAAAGGGCCCAATTAGAAAAGCCAACGATATAACCTTTTTTAAAAAAAACTGTAGGTTTACCTGAACTTTAAGTAGTTACATTTGGACCAAGTTGGTCCCAGCAAACATTACTTCACTAAGGCTCCGTTCACACCTAGGCGTTTGCAATCGTGGGCAAAACTGTTGCAACTCTGCCTGCGATCCCAAAATGCTCTGCAAAACTGACAAATCATACCAAGCTTGTTCAAGTACCATTCATTTTCAATGGCACCTAAATGTGGATGCGATTTTGTGAGATAAATCACGGCAAACCACGTCGTGAAGCTCGTTGCTTAAAAGAAGCTTCTGCTCCTTTTTGAGCGACAAGCATGACGCAATGCAGTTTGTCGTGATTGCAGTGCGATTTTCCACTGCAGAATCGCACCCACGTTTAGTTCCCATTAAAAGTGAATGGCACTTCAAAAAGCGTGGTGCGATTTGTCAGTTTTGGGATCGTGGGCAGACTATCGGCAATCCTGCCCATGATCACAAAAATCTTGGTGTGAACAGCTGCAGCAGTTGAGATTGCTGCATACACTGTAAACAGTATACAACGCTGAGTCCCAGTAGCAGTACGATACATTCCCGTCCTACCACAGAAATAAAATAGAGTTGCACTCAGTGCTGCTCAGCCATTCAGGGGAAGCTTAGTATTCTATGACTGAATACAAAGCTACAGGTAACTGTCACAGTTGCTTGTGCTCTCAGCCATACATTCAGGCCATCAAATGGCTGATGTCGTAAATGATCACATGTGCAGCACCATGGCAGGAAAGACAAAAATGGTAGCTTCCTTGGGTGTAAAGAATAGGAGGGTTTAGTTCCACATAAATGCACAAAGAAACAGATGCACAAAATCACCAGCATTACAAGACATTCTACTGTAAAATGGCATATGTTCCAGAATTTTGGCATGGCTAAAAGCCAAGCAGCACACATAAGAACCTTTCAAAACAAATAATACCGTTTTGTTTCCAAGTAGGTAAACGTAACTTGCAAATGTTTTTACGAACTGCTCAGGATAACCTTTTACACAAAATTTCTACTCACTTTAATTTTTCACTTGATTCACAGTTTTTTCCCTTGGGTTTCCCTTTCTTTTGCTGCGGCACTGCAACGAAAATCAAGGATACCATTACCTGGCATTAGTGAAATGGAGATTCATTTCTATTTCATGGCTTAATGAGCTCAGCAAAACCTGAAAACACCCAGTAGATTGCTTAGGATTACCACACATTTACATAGCTTTTCTTTTTCCTAGCCATGAAATCACATACCAGAAGAATTGCGAAAGGAAGGGGACAGGCTACCGTAAAGCAGGCCATATATTATGCGATTGTGCAGGAAAGAAAAATGCTCGATTCCCCATCAACATCAGTAAGTGTTGATGGTGGAATTCCTCCAGTAAAGCGATTGTGTTCTGGTGGCGGGGAGCCATCCCTGCCAGGAGAACACAGTGATTACTGCTAGAGGCTATAGTCGCTGGCAATATTCTCATTCTAAATATCCCAAATGCTGGTTATACCCAAAATCGATGGATGTACAATCAGCCTGTACAGAGATGGACCAAATTTGGCTGGTCCCTGCTGAGCCAGCCAAGATCCATTCATGGCCAACTTAAAAGTGGTTTTAAAAGGCAGAGGTTTTTAACCTCAAAAGAGAATTAAAGGTTTTTTTTCCCCCATAATCATACTTACCTAGGTGGATGCTGCATCTGTTCCCCGGCGCCTCTACACTGTAAACTGAGCGATCAAACATCACCGACGGCTCGGTTCTAAGTTCCCCCAAGCAGAGAGCTGCTGATTGTCAATCAGCAGCTCTCCGATCTGCTCCTCCATGCTCACTGGAGTGCTGAGCCGTGGAGGGGCGGGGAGTGGCCGTCTTAGGCTGTCAGTGGCTCGCTGAGGCAGGTGTCAGTCCAGGAACCTGGCGGATCCAGACAGTCGCAATGAAACAGTGCCCGGACTGATTCCTGTAACATCAGCAGAGAGAGAACTTCAGTCCTCTCGCTGCTGAAAACGGGTCACAGGAGTGCAAAACTAATAGCGCTGCTGTGATCCATGGGAGAAGCCCACCCAAAAAAGCTTTGGCTGGACTTCTCCTTTAATACATTGTATGCATTAAGATAAAAAAAAAAAAAAACTTCTGTGTGCAGCAGCCCCTCTCATACTTACTGGAGCCTCCTCCGATCCAGCGATGTTGCACGAAACACTCAGCTGGCCAGGACTCTCCCTCCTGATTGGCTGAGGTAGCAGCAGGGCACCATTGGCTCCCACTGCTGTCAAATCAAAGTCAGTGAGCGAATGAGAAGAGGGGGCGGAGCCAGGCCTCAGGTCTGTGTCTGAATGGACAGAGAGCAGCGGCTCTGCTCAGGTGCCCCCATAGCAAGCTGCTTGCTGTGGGAGCACTTGGCAGGGGCCAGAAGCGCCAAAGAGGGGCCCGAGAAGAGGAGGATCTGGGTTGCTCTGTGCAAATCCATTACACAGAGCAGGTAAGTATAACCTGTTTATTTTTAAATGAAAAAAAAAAAAAAAAAAAATTAGTATCTGCAGCCTATATGTAGAAATTAGGATCACCGGAGCTCATTGTGTAAAGGATAGTGGAATACCCTATTGAGAAGCAGTATAAAGACTTAAGGAATTATTTCAGTTTGTTTCTTCAAGAGATCTTGACAGTAAAAATTCTCCATCTACAATATACTAAGAAAAAAAAAAAAGGCACTGGAACTCCCTTATTCACTTCTGGCAACGAAACATTTGGTTGTCCGTCATAGCAAAGCTCAAACAGAGCATTCTGACTATCAAATAAATAGCTGGTAATAAAAATGCATTCTACTAACCAGAGGCAGTTTCCAAGCCATCGTCAGTCCCCACGCAAGCTTCCTTATTGGTCTCCTAGACAAAAATAAAATAAAATATTTTGCCAATATACATTGATTTTATTGGGAACATGCAGTGCTGTTAAGGCATAATGTGAAAGCATTATTTTATTTGCGCCCTTATAAAGATTTGAAATTCAGACATGCTTTGTATGTATGGTGCATGGCAGTTTCTCAACTTTAGTCCTCAAGGCACCCCAACAGGTCATGTTTTCGGGCTGACCATCATTTTGCACAGGTGATTTGATCAGTTTCACTGCCTTAGTATTTACCACAGCTGTATCATCTGAGGGATATCCTGAAAACATGACCTGTTGGGGCGCATTCAATATTCAGTTCCAAGTGCACAGAGTTAAGCCGGCCGAAGACTGTTTGAATCTCAGCTGTTTCAGGAGGAACCAGCCAAGATTCAAACCATACATGGGCAGGCTGAATGTACCAAAGATGATCGATCAACTTGGGTGCAACCAGCCTTCCAGATTTTACATGCGATCATCACTAGTAGCCGTCCCCGTCTGGAGAACACAATGGCTCAGTGGGAGGAAATCAAAAAGTAAAATTGTATAATGTAAGGGCCAGCCCTGGCTGCATGCTTGCTGCTGGTCAGTGACTTGCAGGTAGCGAAGCCAATATCAGCATTAAAGTCATAAAATACATTGAAAAAAAAAAAAATAGGCACAACTCCTAATTTAAAGTCACTCTGACGCTAGATTGAAAAGTTTAAAGCGCATGCTGCCTGTAAGGAAAGAATACTTACCTGTCCTGTCAACCATCACTCACATGAAGAGCTACAATGGCTGAAGAACCTTCTGCACCTGACACTTGTTGGATGCCCGTTTCCCTGTTGTATGCGGAGGTTCAATCAGCTGCCCCCTAGGCCACAACACTGTCATATGGGATTGGTGGATTGAACAGCAGGGGACCAGGCATTTCAACACACCCAGAAGGGTCCGGTGTTGAAGATTCTTCAGACACTGAAGCTCTTTATGGCTACATTCCCACAGACAACAAGCGCTGGTGCAAATAATAGTGGCAGAAATCCACATTTTAAAGAGGAAGTAAAGCGCTGCCTTTTTTTACCTGCAAAGTAAAGGCATAATGTGCTAGTATGCATCTCATACTAGCACAGATTATGTGACACTTACCTGCAAACGAAGCCATCCAGCGATGCGTTGTCACCGCTGGAGGGCGCATCCATTTTTGCCGTGTTCTATCTGGGTCTGTGGACTCCAGGTGTGTGACTGGCTGGAGCCGCATGACGTCACTCCCACAAGCAAGTCAAAGCACAGGGCTCTGAAGAAACGCCATGGGTGGCCGTTCCTTCAGAGCATGTGAGTCGATGATGTCACGACTGCAAATACAGTAAATGCCTCCTAATATGGCGCACGTTTAGGAGATATTTACAGTACCTATAGGTAAGCCTTATTGTACCCCTACCTATAGGTACAAATTATCATTGAAGTTGACAACCCCTTTTAAGGCAAGTCAGCAGCAGCCATAGTAATCCATAACCCTCCGCAGAGCCACCGATTGCCTGCAATGATCACTGCTGGACGCACACAGTGTGAAAAACGTTTCAAACTTATTTTATACTTCAAGTGTGTTTCAAAAGGTTTACCAGACTCCCACATTATATATTAATATATGGTAGGGATGAGCTCAGGCGTGTTCGCATGGAACACGTGCAGAGCCCGCCAGGAAGTCGGCGCAGCGCTGCGCTAATCACAGGCAATGAGACATTGCCCGATCTCTGTTCCATGCGGACACGCCTGAGCTCATCCCTAATGTATGGTATGAAAGTCAATGAATGCCAGCTCCATTAATAAAGAGGTTTCATTCATCAGACACACATCGGGGTTGATTTAATAACACTGGAGAGTGCAAAATCTGGTGCAGCTGTGCGTGGTAGCCATCCAGCTTCAAACTTCAGCTTGTTCAATTAAGTTTTGACAAAACAAAAACAAAAAAAAAATACCTGGAAGCAGATTTGTTTCTATGCAGAGCTGCACCAGATTTTGCACACTCCAGTTTTATTAAATCAACCCCATAGTCTCCTCTTGGATTACAAATATCAATACACTCTCAGGAATTGGCACAATGTGCATTTATTCCACAGATGCAGGATCAGCTCTCAGACCCCTTTCACACTGGGGCGTTTTTCAGGCGTTTTTCATGCGCTTTAGCGTTAAAAAAAGCACCTGAAAGAAGCCGCAACTGCAATCCCAATGTAAAAGCCCGAGTGCTTTCACACCGAGATCCCTTTCACACTGGGGCGTTTTTCAGGCGCTTTAGCGTTAAAAAAAGCGCCTGAAAGAAGCTGCAATCCCAATGTAAAAGCCCGAGTGCTTTCACACTGAGGCGCTGTGCTGGCAGGGCGTCAAAAAAAGTCCTGCAAGCAGCTTCTTTGCAGCGCTTTTGGAACGGTGAATACAACGCTCCTAAAGCGCCCCTTCCCATTGAAATCAATGGGAAGCGCCTGAAAAACGCTATTGGCAGCAGCGTTTTGTGGGCGCTTTTAACCCTTTATTTGGCCACTAGCAGGGGTTAAAAGAGCCCCAATAATGCTCGAAAAACGCTGGTAAAGCGCTGCTAGTTTAAGCATCGCTTTACAAGCGTTTTTCGGGCGCTGACATTGTGAAAGGGCTCTTAAAGCACTCGGGCTTTCACATTGGGACTGCAGATGAGGCTTCTTTCAAGCGCTTTACAGGCGCTTTTTTTAACGCTAAAGCGCCTGAAAAACACCCCAGTGTGAAAGGGGTCTCAAAACATGACAAACCTATCTTTAAAAAAATAAATAAATAAATAAATAAAAAAAGGACAGACTGGCATCTCTTTGTGACTGCAGTGCCAAGTTATTCCCCTAGAAGAATCACTGACCAACTGTCATAGTCTTCGCAAAGCCTACTGGTGGTGTCTAACTGTGTATTTCTGTTACAATAGAAATTTTAGATACATTGGGTATCCCATTTTGAAAGAAAGGCGCCTTTCATCAGGCTAGTACTCCTTCTGCAGAGGAACAGATCACTTAATTTTGAAGTCACAGACATAAAATTTGGTGGGAGATCTGACCAAGTAATACCCACCATAAGCAAAAAGTACCTTGGTAGCTTTAGCCTTCGTGCAGCCAAACCCAAGAGTAAAATGTACATATTGCCTAAAAGTGGTGGCTGCATTATTTGTCAATTTCAATATTTAAAAAAAAAAAAAAAAAAAAAAAAAATATTCCACAAAAGAGATTACAAAGGTTATGACAATAGTTGTGGATCCTCCACTGCGTGAAACACATAGTAAACAAAAAACTAGAAAAAAAAAAAAAAGATACAAAACACGCAAGCCAAAGAGCTTCACAGACATGATAAATTGCATTGTTCATGGGGGTGACCGCAAGCATTTTATGTATAGTTCAGCAAAACACTGAACTATATATAAACATGGTATATACTCCAGGCCTTCCGGGTATTAGAGGCCATAGCCCAGTAAAGAGCGATAAGGCAATGCGATTGCCTGTTACACGTCTGACCTCAAAACCAATAAGTAGGCCGCAATGGCTGAGAGCAGTGTTCTCCAAAACTGCGGCCCTTTGCTTGCCTTTATCCGGCTCTTGGGGCACTATTCCTCCAACTGATACCAATGATATGGCACCATTCCCCCTACTGACACCAGCAATGGGGCACTATACCTCCCATTAAAACCAATGATGGGACACTGACACTGGAGGCATTTTCTACTCCCACTGTATTTTTCTTTTACTTTCACTTGGTGATCCTGCTAGTAACACTTGCTGTCCTAGGCTAAAAACACTCATTCACCGTACTATCTACGGAGCAGCAATGTTGTCACCCTAAGAAAGGAAATGTGTTGGGGCTACAGAGGTGAACTGGGAAGGGTAACTCTGTTTGAGATTTCAGTGCAGCACAAGCTTTTGCAATCTCACTGGATGTCTGGCAGGATCAACAGGTATTTTTTGCACCTATTGAACAGTTTCAACAAAAACACATTCAATGGTATATTAACAGACTAAAAGAAACAAAGAAGTGTATTGTTGGGTTTACATATACCTGCATTGAGGACTTAACTATCCTAAAAATAAAAAAAAATAAAAACCATGTCTGAAATAATAGCATACCAATCTACATGGCTGAACAGACAGCATATACATACCAATCTGCTGTCGATTCCAACGTCACTTGGCTCCCGCCTCAATACCAACCCAATCATTAAGAGAAGATCCAAAAACACAACAAGCACCCACATGCAGGCCCTCTTCACCATGGCTGCCTGTATCTGAACACACAGCTGCCTTCAAGACCAGCCTCTCCTCCTACAAATAGCCTTCCTACAGGAATGTCTTGACAAATCCAACCACGACCATAACACGCCTGGCAAACATTTTTTCAACTCAAGCCTGCCTCTCCCCCAATTGTACAGTAAAAAATCCTTGAACCAATGCCAATGTTGTGTTTCAACACAGCATGAAAACAAAGCCAACCATTTGCATTGCATTCAAAGCGCTTATTCAAATGTAATGGAAACGTTCATACTTTCAGTGCTACATTCAGTGTCATGTCTTTACAGCACTAATAAAATAAAAAGTGATGTATATATCTATACATATACACCATCACCTCCAAATACTGCCTGTATTATTAGAGGTTTAAAACTTAGAAAGGATTCGAAAAATATTTCCGCTTGAGCCTTTGCTGCACACTGACAGATCTCCCCACTGATCCACAAGTAGGTTATTTACAGTCACCCATTAGTAATTTTGCATCTACACATACTTAAAGTGTTACTAAACCTACAACAGTAAAATCAGTGTAATATATGCAGCAAAGCAAGCTCACTGTGGAAACTAACGGGTTATTCCTCTGCATTGTGCAAAACGGCTATTTGATCCCATCTTCTCTGATTCTTCCCTTATTCCACAGTCCACAATCAATCTGCTGATAGAGCTGAGCCTTGGGGACAAGCTGCACATGCTCAGTTTGGTGTGTATTGCTAGAAAGTTTTTCCTTTTTCTTGGGATAGTGCATGTGATTAGCATAGGGCCAATCAGCACTGTCCAGACAGAGGCTCAGGGGTCCTGCATCCTCGTAGGACAAACATGGGAGAATTAAAACGCCTCCTACAAGCTTCATCCAGACACTGAGAAGAAACTGCTATATACTGCCGATGAGAAAAGGTATTTAGCAGTTTAAAGTTACTAAAATAATTGCATTTCCATGTTCTGTGTACTGTGGGAAACCAGATAGGGTGACTGCAGGGTCCTGGGTTTAGTAACATGTTAATGTCCAAGTCTATGTTTATTGCAGTGTTTCACATTACACCCATATTTAGGGTGAAACAGTTCTATTCCCCAATGCCTGACCAAAAAAAAAAAACACTCCCCCTTGCCTAAATCACAGGCTACTTCTCCCCGAAGCATCCTGTATTTTTTTTTTCATGGTTGTGTGTGACTTCACCTGCACAACCGCATTATCCATTCTCATATCCACTCAAGGATTTTTGAAGTCCTGTCTGCCACCATGACAGGAAGAATAGTAGATCTCAATAGACTACATGAGCAGTGAGGTCGGTGCATTTGTAGTTCAATGAATACTTCCTCCAGCCAATAATAGTAGGTCTGTAACCAAGTACGGACTGTGCACGGGCCTGTTCACTGCACCCGCAAAGCACGGACTGCATTTGCAATCTCCTTTGCAAAGAAAAAGAAATACAAAAAACTTTGCAGCGCCACACCGATTTCCAAAAGTAGCTCCTGCACTACTTTTGGCGACTTTAATAGACATCTGTGTATGAAGCTGAACAGATGCCATTCAAGTCGCTCCCAAAGTCAAACTGCAATGCGGCTTTAAAATCATGCGATTTCAGATTAACTCACACAATTTCAAAGCGGAGTTCAATGTGAACAAGGGCTAAAAGCATTTTGTTATATCTATCCAAGTGCAAAAAAAATACCTACTGATTTTGCCAGAAACCTTGTGAGCTGATAACTTTCATTGTTCTCTACTCGTGCACATGGAGGGGGGGGATATAGAGATGAGCAGGAAGGGAGGTGGGGAGAGTTTGGGATAAGAGAGGTCCCTGTTCTTTGTAATCCATCAAAAATGAAGTAGGCAGGGCTGACACCATTTACAAATTCAAAACTGCATGTCAAAAAGGATGGTAAGAGAACTCAATTTCTGGCACAACAGTTAAATGTCTGTACCTTGTTTAATTTATTTTTTAACCACTGACAGTTTTTATGACAGAAAATACACTCTCTTTTCTCTTTCAGTGTACAGTTTCCGCATGGTTCTGTGCAGAGTCAAAGCAATTCCTATGCGCAGAAGTTGCATCATCTTGGCCCGGCCAGTCAAGAGGCCGTAGAATCAGGAGGAAGAATAGCAGAAGATGAAGTGTTCATGACTTAGGGAAACAATGACACCGCAGCTCTGCAGCGGATCACTTGTAAGGCAAGTTGGCCATCGTGTCCTATTATGTTGAGCATACTAGATCATCCATGGCAAACTGCTCATGGAATTCCAAATTGTTTTGTTGTGGTTATTTACTTCCTCTTTATGGCTGGGTTCACATTGCTGTGAATTGGATGTGGGTTCCCCCCTGCATCCAATTTGCATGTCAGGAGATTGTGACCAGCTCTCTATGGAGCCTGTTCACACATCTCCAGAGCAGCTCCGGTGTGAACTGCACAGGAGTCCTGTGCGGTTTCTAGTCTGTTTCAGGTCTGAATTCAGCCAAAAATTCAGACTGAAATCGGACCGTGAACAGGGATGCAACGGACCCTGCCGTGAGCCGCTCTGTACTTCAGTGTGTACCCAGCCTAAAAGGGATAAATGGGGGAGTGCAAATATAATCCAAAGATATATATATATATGGAAAAAAAAAAAAAAAAAAACACACACACACACACACACACACACTTAGTATCTTTTTTTTTTTTTTTTTTTTTTTTTTTTTTTAACAATTTGTCTCAGTTTAACTTGCTTCAACTCAGATAAGAGCCAGCATTTCTTCTTGACATTTTTGATATGTACAGCAGAAGTGTGGGCTTCATGACCTTGAAGTGAAGAAACACATTAGACCAGATGTGTTCAGCAGACAGACAAAACTAAGGAGCTGGTTAAAAGGAAAAATCTCCTTTGATTTATTCTGCTTCCAGTTAATCCTTTAAAGCAGTAGTAAACTACATTTAAAAAAAAAATCCCTGTAAGAAAATATAATGTGCTAGTATGTATTGCATACTAGCACATTATGAAACACTTTGCTTAGAACGAAGCTCTCCAGCAGTGCGCTGTCACTGCCGACAGGGCTTCCATTGGCACCCGGTCTTCCTTCTGGGTTTGTGTCCTCTGGCGTCTGGTTGCATGCATGTGGGAGTCACGGACCGGGGCACAGAGCTCTGAAGGGATGGCATGGGTATGCTCTTCCTTCAGAATGCATGTGCCAGTGACATCACCGGCTGCACGCAGTGTAAACCCTATTATAGGCTTACCTGTAGGTACAAGTGAAATAAATTGCCCGTATGTATCAGCATATAATACGCACATGCATATAACACACACATTCATTTTAAGAGGGAAGTTTCATTGGCGAGCGCCGACAAATTACATACAGTGAGCATCTCCTATAATAGACAGAACAGTGGTCCAATGGTGGCTCAGAAGACAGGACTTCCTATTACAGAGGCCGCCAAGTAAACAGGAGATTCTCACTGTATGTAATCCGATGGTGCTCACCCGGACCCCCTATAAGGAAGCGAAAATTGAAGTGTTGGCGTATAAGACGCACACACTATTTGCACCTGATTTTCATGGTGAAAAAGTGGGTGTTATACGCCAGTAAATACAGTAATTACTTTATTTCCACTTTAATAGTATGAACAAGGAAAATTAAGGTTTTATGTTTAACAATAATTATGTCGTTGTCATATTAGGTCCTGCTGCTGGATTAGAGGACAGGAAGCCAACTGTGGTAGCCCCCTACAAGAGTAAAGAGATCTCAGCTATAAATAAATAATCAATACAATTTTATTAAGAGATCTTTAACTCTTTAATGACTACGCCTATTTCTGACATTTGTTGCTTACAAGTTAAAATCAGTATTTTTTGCTAGAAAATTACTTTGAACCCCCAAACATTTTTTAGCAGAGACCCTAGAGATTAAAAATGGTGATTGTTGCAATATGTTACGCCACACGGTATTTGCACAGCGCTCTTTCAAACTTATTTTTTGGGGAAAAAAATTTAAAAAAAAAAGACACTTTCATGAATTCCAAAAAAAAAATAGTAAAAAATTAGCCCAATTTTTTTTAGATAATGTGAAAGATTATGTTACCCAATGTAAATAGATACCCAACATTTCATGCTTTGACAATTTAATGGTTACCAGTAGGGTTGCACCGATACAGATATCGGTGCCGATACAGATATCGGTGCCGATACTAAGCATTTGCACAAGTATCGGTACTCGTGCAAATGTGACGATACCTGAAACAGATACCTTCAGGTTCGGCTCTTTCATCTGTAAGCGCAATTCCTCCTCTGACAGATGAAATGTATACAAAAGAATGCAGGGAGTCATTAGTTAAGGAGCGGGGCTGCTGTGTCCTTAACAACGAATGACATTTCAGCTGTCAGTGGGGATTTCCCTTCATTGCAACGGACCCAGCCCGGCTCCGCCCCCTGCCCACGGCGGCTCCCTTTTTTGTGTCCCCCGGCGACGTGCCTCTCCTCCTCGGGGTGACAGATCTGCCTGCCTGGTGAGCAATGTGCCCTGCACTGAGCCAGGCTTTGCTGCTACAGAAATTCTTGGAGGGGGGAGGGCAGGTCTGCTGGATGATGTAGTGATAGGGTTCCCAAATACCCCCCTCCTCTCCACCCTCAACAATAACCTCGCTCCTGGCCCCTCCTCCCTAAACAATAACCCCCCTCTAAACAATAACTCCCCTCCCCACCTCTCTACCCTAAATAACCCAGCTCTCCACCAAAAAAAAAAGTAAAAATTATAAAAAAAGTTATATAGTTACATAGTAAAAAGTAAATATAAAAAAAAATTTTTTTTTTAAAAATAGGTATCGGTATCGACAAGTACTTGAGGAAAAGTATCAGTACTTGTACTCAGTCTTAAAAAACTGGTGGGGGGGGGGGGGGGGGGGGGGGGGGGGCATGGTCTGGACATGACTGAGTAAGAACGTGTACCTGAGGAGCTCCCGGTCCGACCTGTCCTTTACCAGCTTTAATACAGCTAATATATACCAGTTTTCCCCGGTACTCCGTTAGGAAGCGGAGGGGAAAACACAAGCAGAAAGCATCTCTCAAACCACACACGAGTGGAGAAATACAGAAATTGTTGAGCGCTCACGGGGCCTCTCCGATCTCAAGATGGCGGATGCCACTATGCCTGGCCCTCATAACAAGTGGCAGCCGCAGGACTCAAATGCCTCACTACCACTCTCAATTTCTCCAGACATGGACTGTACCACTACGGCGGTGTTACGACCAGACTCTCAGGGACCTACACAATCTCCTCGCACACCGCTGACCCTGAGAGCCGAAGCAGAATTGAGGGCACTGCTGCAGGCCCTCCCCACAAGGTGGGATATAGAGGCAATAGGCAACACATCACAAAGAGAAAGCGGTGGTACGGCAGGATATACAAACACTTTCAGACCGAAAGGTGTCTGGAGAGTCCTCGGTGGCCGCACCCAAATGACGGATGACAGCGGTTAAGGCATCACAGATGAGTCAGGCAACTACAGTCCTCACACAGCAACTCCAATTAGAGGAAATCTAAGACCGCAGCAGGCTTAATAACCCAAGTCTGAAGAGTTTTACCAGAAGCCACGGAGATGGAGGACATCGCAGCATCCACACTTCCCACCAGATGCATAAAGCTCTGGGACCCCGCTCGGCAGACCCGCACAGGCCGAATTCACCAGTATACACACAAGGAGCTGATCCTAAGAAAGGCATGGGAGAAGGGAGACATTGAATTTGATGAGGCTGTCCTCAGCATCATGCCTGGCTTATCGAGGGCGACTTTACAGCAGAGAGCCCTGCTGAAACCAGTGCTGGAAGTTGCGAGACACTCTGGGCTCACTTAGAGGTGCGGTTTCCCCATATCCGTGACATTTAAGAAAGCCCAACAATCCTTTACTCTTCGGACCCCCTCTGTTCTCCCTGCCCTGTTTGCATTCACGGAAACAGACCCCATCGAGGTACCTGACTGGCTCCAGATGCTGCAGCGCTTGGGGCGTTGTTGCCGTTAAGCCATTAGCATATAGAGAGAAAAAAAAAAAAAGAGTAGTCTGACAGGATCGGGCTACAAAGAGGTTACTGTTGGAAACAATAAATAGATCAATTTTAATTCGATATTTTAAGCAATCATTTTTAATAAATTCAAAATTGATATAAATGAAATAAAGTGCAATTCATAAAAAGGAGAACCCACATAATCAAATTTAACTTAGATTACTACAGACAAGACTCACAGGACACACCTAAAACAAACACAAAACACAACACAGGTCCGGACAGGTTGCTATAATCGATTGGAACCAAAAATTTATTAATACGCAAATGCAATGTAAATACTAAAAGAACAATTGTTCTATAGTCCAATCTGTCATTAAGTGGTTAACCAACAGATTCGATCAAGCAAGGAGGGTGGGGAGCGAGGATGAGGTAGATAGTATAATTGATGATTTTCTAATCTCAAATAGTAGCAAATAGCAGCAATTTATAGCAATAGGTATAGATTTGAATAATCCCCTTCAGCATACAATTGAAAAATGCAGTTCATATTCGGCAAGCCTATCCCATCTAGGCCACATTCTAGAGGTCCTGCAAGCTTTAGATCAGTCTGTCTCAAAGTAAGGGATTAACCCATACATCCACGGCACCTTTGAATGGTAACAGGTGGTTAATTTCATGTCAATAAGCCTGACAGCAACTGAAATTCACTTTTAAATGATACAGATGGCTTAGAGAGAGTGATCACACACTGCAGCAATATAAATCAGACAGTTCTCAGACAATTTTGGATGTCAGTCCATACATTACTGCTCCATACAGTGTTTGGTCAGGATGCTCCAACATGTCCTCAGAGTCAATCTGTATTCCACACAGCCACAACCCAGCTATGTGTTATCGGGTGGCCTCATTTCCACAGTGCTGCCGGGAAAGAAACTGTAAACTAACTGGTATATGCTCAAACCAAAGCCTTGGCAAGCGCCTTATAGTAGCTGAAAGATCCTCCGCTACTATTTTATGAGTTCAAAGTAGGCTTGCTACACCTCGATCACCACACACTCCTCACTAAGCAAAATGAACGGCCTGCGTAATGGTGTGACCTTAACGCGTTTCGCTGGCTCAGATAGTGTAGCTTCTTCTCAGACGATCATTAACTCACAGTCACACGTCCTTTTATTACCAGTATGCCGGTGATTGTAATCAATAAAAGTTCATTCAAAAAAGTATTATCCCGTTTTCAACGTAACTCATCCGTCAGGCTAGCCGCTACAATGTATCGCTAGCAAGAAACATAGTAATACTGTGAACACTGAAACGCCTAGTTGGAACCTGAGAGGTCACTAGAGGGGGGGGGGGGAGTGCAGGACATGCTGACACGACCTTGAGGGGGTGGGGCATTTTTTTTTTTTTCTTTGATTCCACTTCACATTGGGCTGGCTGGAGATACGGCCGGATAGCATTTTACGAGCCTTGGTCTTCTATGTTCAGTTACGCACAACGGAACAGTCAAGTCAACCTCATTTATACCTCCCTTTTCGTCACACTAACTGCTGGGAAACATCTGTTACTACAGTCCCTGGGCTTCCAGGGATGGGGATACTGAGAACCAGGAAATTATATTGGTGGACACCAATATCACCGCCTTTTCCAATGCTAATAGAATTGTGTAGGGGCGTGCATGTTACATAAGTTTATACTATATTACGGGTGTAATGACTTTTTCTTTTGATTTTGTTGTTTTCCTTCTTGTTATATACTTTTATGTTTTCGAGTAGATGTCTAATTCATGTTACCGAGCTGGGGGGGATGGGGTTGTATTGGCAAAACCTCTCTCGGTCTACTCTAACCTCTTTCCCATTTCCCCTGGTGCGCATATTTACCTCCCCTAGACCCTCTTAAGACTGGGTGACAATGGACACGATTAATATCTTCTTGCTGAACGCAAAGGGTTTAAATGTACCCGAAAAGCGCTGCATGCTGTTGAATGATCTTAAAAAGGGCCCACACCGATGCAGCTTTTATTCAGGAAACACACTTTAGGACCGGCAGCCCTCAATGCCTTTGAAACCGATACTTCCCATTCTCCTACCATGCCACTAATGTAGCGGCTAAATCCAAGGGAGTGTCTATACTCCTTTCAGGGGTAAAGCCATGGACATGTAGTGACACCTTGGTAGACACTGAGGGCCGCTATATGTATATTAAAGAATCAAATCGGGGGCACGAAGGTGACATTGGCTACGGTATATGCTTCCAACGATCGACAAGACTCCTTTCTCCACTGTACATTGAATCTACTTATGGAATTAAGGGAGGGTCAGCTGATTCTGGGGGGCGACATTAACATACCTTTAGCCCCTTCGGCTGACACTTCATCGGGCAACTCTTCCATACGCTCGGGCACCCACAAACGCATAACCCGTTATCTCCACAACGCTCAACTGATGGATGTCTGGAGACTGCATCACTCTGGGGAAAGAAATTACACTTTTTACTCATCGCCACACAAAGTGAACGAGAATAGATTTCTGTCCCATACAGTCAACTAGAAGCAGTCCACAACTCTGAGATAGGCAATATCACATGCTCGGACCATGCGCCTATCACCACGCGCTACAATCCATCTCCACCCTGACCACCAGATCTAAATTCTGGAGATTAAATGAAAGTCTACTGCAAACACCGGTAGTTATGACTGACATCACGAACGAGCTGAAGCATTACTTTTAACCAGTTCCCGACCAGCGCACGCCGATGTACGCCGGCAGAATGGCACGGGCAGGCATATTGGCGTAGTTACGTCAAATCTTTAATGCCGCCCTGCCATTGCGATGAAAGCCCAGCCCCCAACAGTTAGTAACACACCTCTAGGAACACTTAACCCCTACACTGCCACCCAGTGGTTAACCCCTTCCCTGCCAGTGTCATTTACACAGGAATCACTGCATTTATATAGCAGCGATTGCTGTATAAATGACAATGGTCCCAAAATGTGTCAAAAATGTCCACTGTGTCCGCCATAATGTTGCAGTCACAATAAAAATCGCTGATCGCCACCATTACTATAAAAAAAAAAAAAAAAAAAAAAAATGATTAAAAAGGTCATAAAACTATCCCCTATTTTGTAAACGCTATAACTTTTGCGCAAACCAATCAATCGCTTATTGAGATTTTTTTTTACCAAAAATATGTAGAAGAATACGTAACGGCCTAAACTGAGGGGAAAAAAGTGTTTTTTATATATTTTTGGGGGATATTTATTTTAACAAAAAGTAAAAAATAATGCATTTTTTCAAAATTTTCGCTCTATTTTTGTTTATAGCGCAAAAAATAAAAACCACAGGGGTGATCAAATACCACCAAAAGAAAGCTCTATTTGTGGGAAAAAAAGGACGTCAATTTTGTTTGGGAGCCCCGTCGCATGACCGCGCAATTGTCAGTTAAAGCGACGCAGTGCTGAATCGCAAAAAGTGGACTGGTCTTTGGCCAGCAAAATACGGATGAATGAGACCCAGGTATTTTATGGAAGGCTCATAAGACTGTAATAAGTGGGGTGCTAATTAAACATGGCGCACACATCAAAAGAGAAAGAGAACAATTACTGCTCCAACTCCTCCATAAGATACACAAAGTAGAATCAAAACACAAACACCAGTTGCCTCATTAGAAGCCGAAACTGCTGTCCCTTAGGAAGCAAACTGTGGATCTGCTACACTATAGAGACAAAGCGGCGTTACAAGTTTGCCAAAAACGCTCCTACGAATCTGGAAATAAATGTGGGAAACTGCTAGCTATAGCAGTTAGAAATCCTATCCATTGAAATTAAAGGGAAGTGACTCAAAAGCACCTCAAATTGGTTCTTGAGGCAGTTTTTGAGTCACGTGTCCTAAACAAAAAAAAAAAAAAAAAAACCTCACTGCTAACGCCTGAAAAGTGCCTCAAAAGCACTCAGTATTTTATGGACAGTTTTCAAGCGCCTCAGTGTGAAAGGGCTCTAAATGGTGCCAAAACAAGCAGCACAAACTGACATGAAAATTTTCCTCTAAAACTTTATGTAGTATCATCCATTGCACAGGGACAACAAAATTAAAACAACTTTAGACTGAAAGCACAGGGTCCTGACTCCTGCATTGAATGTTATGCCTTCACATTGTAAAGCGCGGTGCAAACTATTGCCGCTATCTAAACCCTGTAAAATAATAAAACGGGCAAAATATATATATAAAAAAAAAAAAAAAAAACAAACAACACAGTAGTCCACGGGTCTCGTTAATATTCCAATTCATTCAACAGGGTGATTAATGCAGTTCGTTCTGCAAAAACACAAAAACTTTAAAACACAGTTTAAGCTCCCACCTCCCTTGGAAATTCAAAGAACAATGCAGGGAGAAAATAAAAGGTGTGTTAAATAAAAAAGGAACTCACAGAGTGAGCACCATCATTACAAAACAGGTTCATTTTTTTTTTTTACTACAATGGTCCTTTTTATTATAAAAATAAGTAGGACATCAAATAAGAAATATTTGTACCTTTGGTGGAG